>NC_073378.1:118482831-118824081 GCF_028641065.1 Leucoraja erinaceus | reverse complement strand
TGTGGACCCAGCCTGCGACCAGCGATCCCCCGCACACTATCCCACACACGCTTGGGACAATTTATACAAACCTGTGCGCCTTTGTAGTGCGGGAGGTAACCCTAACCCTAAGTTGATAGACTTGGTATTTATAAATTGTCCCTAATGTGTGCGGGGGATCGCTGGTCGGTGCGGACTCCGTGGGCCGAAGGGCACTGTATCTCTGAACTAAATGTGACACGGGTTGGATTCGAACCCCCCAATATTCTGCATGGGAACTAAACTGTTGGTCACGAGTTGTCCCAGAGGCAGATCTCTCTTCCAATGGTCTCTCTAAACTCCCAGAGGCAGCCGGATTTTCAACTGGGTACAGGCAATGTTGTCAATGTACCAGTGGCACCCACCTGCTCCGGCCACTGAGTCTAAATACCCACCATCCATTTTGAAGCAAGGCGAGGGGGAATGGGGGGGGGGTGTTGATCCCAAAGTCTGCATTTATCCCATAGTCAATGTTACTAAAACAGATAATGTGGAGTCGACTTTGTGCAGTACTATTAGTGGGATCTAGCTGTCACAGGCTGGGTCCACAAATGGGGGGAGTCAGGGAAAGTGGGGGGGGGGGGGGTTGGAAAATGGGAGAAGAGGGGGAGAAGGGGATGTGAGGGGGTGGGGGCAAGTGGAGAAGGGGGAGAAGAGGAGTGGGAAGGAGGAAGAGGGGGGATGGGAAGAAAGGGGGGGAGAGAGGGGATGGGAGAAGGGTGGGGGGGGGGATGGAGAAGGAGGGATGCGGGCGGGGGGGGGGGGGAGGGGAGAGGGAAGTTCAGTCTACCCTCACTGAATCTATCCCAGTGAAAGGTTAGAGACGGTGATTTGGATCTGGAAGCGGACCAATACAAAATAAAGCTGAATGATTCAGACATCTTTTCATTTGCACAATTAATTTTATTATATTAATTTTTATATATTAATGTTTAAAATCCATGCATTGAAGGAAGAATATTTTACAGCCCATCTCTGGTCCCTAAACCTATCCAGGCGTCACCCGCAGGACAGCATACGTCAGCGTGTGACAGGGCGCATGGCATGATGAGACACCCAAATGTCGCCCATGGATTTTGAACATTCCAAAATCCTGGGGCGACAGGGAAGCACCGCATGTCACTACGTCGCCGAAAATGTCGCCCAAGTGGGACAGGCCCTTAAATCCCTCACCCCACGGGAGGGGGAGAGAAACTGCCAAGCAACCTGCCCATGTTTGGTCCAGATCCCTCCCTGTCCTTGCTCTTTCTGTCTGTCTCTGTCTCTCTCTTACCAGTCCTGCCCCACTTTTTCATCAGAAACGCACCCCAAAATTTGGGCATTGAAACTCCCCCTAATGCTCCAGTGCAGTGCCAAATAACAGCCATGTTGCTGAAAGGGTTGTTGTGATACAGCATGGTGTTCTTGGTCAAGAGTGAAGAGAGTTTTATTGTCATGTGTCCCAGATGGGACAATGAAATTCGTGCTTGCTGCAGCATAACAGAATATGTAAACATAATACAGAACAGGAGATAACAGTTCTCTGTGTCTATATACCATAGACTTATATATAATTAGTGTTCAAAGTTTGTTTGATGACAAGTTTAATAGCCTGATGGCAGTGGGGAAGAAGCTGTTCCTGAACCTGGATGTTTCAAGCTCCTGTACTTTCTTCCCGATGGCAACGGAGAGATGAGTGTGCGGCCAGGATGATGTGGGTCTTTGATGATGTTGGCAGCCTTTTTGAGGCAGCGACTGCGATAGATCCCTTCGATGGTGGGGAGGTCAAAGCCGTCGATGGACTGGGTAGTGGTCACAACTTTCTGCAATCTTTTCCGCTCCTGGACACCAGAAGAGCTACCCAACATCTGCACTCTCCTTGACCTCGTCCTTACCATACCGGCAAGTTCAGCTGAGGCTGAACGAGGCTTCAGCTGGCTGAAGACCACCATCAGACGTTCTCTCCAGGACGACCAGGTGATGGACCAGCTCCCCATCATGCTGCATGCCAGTAACATCAAGGACTTTGATCCTTGGCCAGCCATCAGCTTGTGGCATGCAGGAGGGATGAGGGTACGGAGGCCTGACACGGGAGAAGACCCAGCTGCAGCATCTGCCTCGGGACCTCACTCTGACAGTGACAAGTAAGATGAGGAGGATGCTCTGCTCAAGAGCGACTCAGATGACAATTAAAGTGACTTTTAGATGTATTCGAACAGCTCTGACTTTACTTTTCAGATAGTTTAAATATCGAGCAGAAAAGTTACACAAGTTCTCGCAAATATAAAGGTTCTGTTCTTTTAAAGTTGATCCCCACCCCCCCAAAATAAATAAATAACCACTCCAGCCATTTTTATTGCCCTTCTAGGCAATCTCACTTGCCAAGTTCCATGATTGATTCGAAATAGTCACCTACTTCCACGACTCATCTTAGTGGGCACAGAGTAAAAGAGGTAACATGTGGGCTACTAAAGAGGCGCTGCATTGAAGGCACCTCTGCCTGCAGCATGTCAGTTTTTCCTATCTTTTTAAAAATTTTAGTTTGTCTAAACAGTTTTGTTTGGGGATTCTTTAGTTTTTCTATGTGTGGGAGGGGTAAGGGGGAAACCGCTTCCCAGTCGCTTCCTGGCGAGGATGCAAGTATTTCTCAGAGTCAAGTCCTCGCCCCCCCACCTCGCGGCCTACCACTGGATCAGAGCGCTTTCCTACCGGGGACCGGACCAGAGCTTCGGCAGCGGCGGCGCGGTGCTGGATTCACCGTGGAGCGGGCGATACCTACCTGGATCGCCGTTTGAAGCTCCGGAGCGTTGGGCCGCTGCTCCAACATCGCGGAGTCCCTGGGGCCGTTTGCCGAGGGCCGCCAGTGTTGAATCTCCACCCGCCGCGACCTGGGGATGTCGAGAGCTGCGGACTCTGGTGGGAAGCGGCCGATTTAGACGCCTATGCTGCTGAGGTTGGCCTCCCGTTCCGACGTTGGAGCTCCAACATCTCGGCGAGCGGGCCTGAGCGGTGGGCTGCCCACCGGAGGCGGCTCCGGAGGCCCCGACCATGGGTGGACATTGGAGGAAGATGACTGACTTTGGTGCCTTCCCTCACAGTGGGAAACTTTTGATTCTGCTGTGTGGGGATGTTTTATGTTGGACTCTATCGTGTGTTGTATTCTTTATTTTATTGTACGACTGTATGGTGATCACATTTCACTGTGCAACTGGCACATGTGACAAATAAATGTATCTTGTATGTACATTCAAAAGTATGGTATGTCTGGTCAGGAAATAATAATAATACAGTAGCAAGTATGTTACAAGAAAAAGAAAATCAAAGTACACTTTCTGTCTGTCTGTCTGTCTGTCTGTCTGTCTGTCGCCTGGCGTCCGGCTGCCTTTCTGCCTTTTGATCCGCAGCTCCTTCCTATCAGCTTCCAACACACTTCAAAACAAAGTTGTAAGACAGGAACACTCTGAACTTTTCACCTCAATGGGATATCACAGCAAGTGCTTCAACAGGAGGGGGAGGGCCAATTGGTATTGCAATTGGAACTGCTGCAGCAGGCAGGGGAGGTGCAATTGGAGTTTTTTTTTTCAATCCACTGCTGAGGGAGGCAGGGGAGTGCTGGAATCTTACATTTGGGAACGGGTTCAGTTCTGTTGGAGGAGACGGGTGCATGGTGGAATATTGGGTTGGGGGAGCAGACCCAACGGTTCTGCACTTGGTCTAGTATCTTTTAAATTACAAAATCCTAGAGAAGAAGGGATATATTATGTGTCTATTGTTCCCCTCTTGTGTCTACCTCCAAAGGTGTCAAACAGATCGATTCAATTCTTTATCAACTTACCTTGCTGTGACTGGGCACAATAGAGATTGATGATTGAAGATTCAAGAGGAAAAGACCCATGCTATGGCCATGTCGTGATAATTTTCACAGAAAACATGCTTGCATCAATCTGTAGTGTGCATGGTTGAGCATATATGTTACCATGTTCCAGGATTTATTGACACAGGTTGATCATACGCTGAATAATCTAACCACATTTTTGTTTGGAAGTGAAAAGAAATAATAGAAATTGCATTCATTGCAATGTGTAAAAAGAGTTGAGATACTGTATTATAATTTTTGCTGCATGTCACTGTTATATATAATGTCTTGATTGGTGAATATCTTTAGTTTGTGACTATTTGAAGCAGAATGTGAATGCTTCATTGAGCATATTTCCGACTGGTAACTACGCACATTATCGCACGTGTCATGCAAGCAGTCTTAAATGACCACATAAACTCATTCGGCAACCTAAAAAGCTGCCTAGGTTGCCCGTCTGGAAACAGCGAAAAAAGGTTAAGTGAGAGCCCTATTATTGCACCGCGTACTTCGGTTTGCACTATTATGGTATGGTTTTGTCGTATTACTGATAATTGGTTATTGTATTGTATATTTATTTGTTGCGTTACTGACTCAATTTGCCTGTAAGGCTGCAGCAAGCTGTATTGTCTGGCTGTTAATTTATACCTTTTTATCTAGATGAGCACTCAAACTCAAATTATTTGTTAAATTTCTTAAATTTCTCCATAACATGTATTTTTTCATTTTTCTCAGAGTTCGTTTTGATTGACACAGTGAAGTTGGCATCATGTCCAATCGCAAATCCTTTCTGCAATTTGTGTGTAAAGATTCCATGAAGGAATTCCTGAATTATATTCAGCTCCATGTAAGGTTACTTTTGTGCAGCTTTGTAAAGGTGGTTGCTGGTGCATGTACTTCACAGATAGAATAATTAAAATGGCTGTTTCACAGGGCATTTTATCACTGCATTGTTCTTGCTAATATATGGTCTCTGCCTCATTGCAGTTACTGCTTAGCCGATTACCTTTTCTCTTTTCAAGTGATTTCATACTTCTCTTTTTGTGACCATTTTGCTTTCATTTATAATGTATTGCATTACTGTTAAATATGTAATTATCCATTTTGAACATTTAGCACACCTGAAATAAGATTGGAAAAGATTCTGCATTCCTTCTGGTCAAATCTGCAGTTTTTTGTTTTTAAAGGAGCATTATTTCTTAACAGAAGTTTATTTGTGAAACTTGGGCAATTATTCTTGCTCTTGAGAAACTTTGGATTAAACCAATCAAAAGATAAAACACTGAAGATAGTTATCCTCACCTGTGCTGACTCTTTGATGGAACTTTCCAATTAGTACTGCTCCCTTGTTATATCTCTGTAGTAATGCAATTTGTTTCTGATTTTTAAAAATCTCCAATTTTTTTTTGGAAGTTAACATTGAGTCAGCATTGGTCTCCTTCAGGCAATATGTTCCAGATCATCAAAACTTGATACATATATTTATTTATTTGCATTGTCCTGTGTTGTTCAAAAACACAAAGCTCAATTTCAGAAAATGGTTCTAATCAGATATGATAAGCCTTTTTTTTTTATTGCCAATTTTAGTATTGTTCTGATGGAAACTGAGATTTTAACTGTACAATCCAAATCAACAATGTGAAGATCCTATCCACAAATAAATAGGTTCCATTATACGAATTGGGTCACACATTGAGTTCTGTGCATTGAGTTATTCAAATGTTGGAGACCGTTCAAAGATTCCCAAACTGATTTTGGTTGCATATGTGAAAGCAATAACCTGAAAAACTTATGAAGATAATCTGTAGGGCATAGTGGTTAGTAAATTGCAAAAATCATTTGGAGCTAAGCTGTGAGAATAGAAGAAAGTAAATCTTATTAATAAGCAAATTTCTAGTTAGTGTCATAACTTTATCCAAATAGTGGGGCTTTCACATTGAGTGGAAGTATGGTTCTTGGTTCTTGATTTCTTGGTCCTCCAAAATATTTCAAATAGAATTTAAACTGGAGGTGGTGGAGGGAGGACTTAAGCCAGAAAGGGTTATTGGGAAGAAAGAGCTACTTTAAATTTAGTTGCATCTGGTTGGGTAACTATAGTAGGGTGGAGATTATTCCATGCTTTAATGTTAGAATGTTGGAAGCAATACTCATAAATTATGAAGATATTGAAATGGACAACATGTTAAGGCCCATCAAGATGAGGAGGGGGGGTGGGGGTGAATGTTCCATTTCATCAAAATTTACCTAAAGGAAATTTAAAATATATATTTGATTGACAGACTGGTAAATAGTAATTAACTGTTCATCTCTACCTGGTTAATTTGGAGAGACTGAGGTTTGGTTGGGCATGGATGTTTGTATAATAACATTCTCGGTGTTATGAAGAACTTCTGGTGTCCACTGTCTGCTTCCGTGAGTTTGTAGAGAAAGCAAATGAAACCTCATAGAGAGAGAGATTTCCATAGCTTTAAGGTGATTGACTCACTCAAGAAAACTATTATGCACTTAATTTAATTTAAAATTTTCCTCCCTCTAGAAGAATAATTCTGATCCGTTTGATCTGAATGAATTGCTGCAAGAGTTCCCGCGGAATCAGAAAGTGCTGCTGTGGAAGCAACTGAAGATTCTCCTGACTGATGTTCTGTTAGCCAGTCCTGTGGAGAATTGGCAGCAATTTGATGGGGACAGTGATGATGAGATGGAAGTGGAAGGTGCAGTAGATTTGGTGAGGAGATGTATAGCGATATTTACTTTGCATCCTAGCGAAGGCACCACAAGTTTATTTTTTTATTTATCCCAACCTTCACTGACTTCTGTATTATAATTTATTCCTTTCCAGTGATGATGGGTATTATTTTGGGATAATTTGAAATGTTCTTGTGTTTACAGAAGGTGATGATTCTCCCAGAGAGTCTAGCTAGATTTTCTCACATCCTTCCAAACTAATTACTGAAATTGCATTCACCAAGTGCAGTGCTACAGATGGACATTATGCAATGCTAATATACTGCCTCATTTAAATTTCTAAACTTCATTGCTTCACTGAAGCACTTCTGTTTACTGATGTGCATGAGGTTATAAAAAAGTATATACTTACAGTTTTGTTTTTTTCAGACACTCAAAAGACTTGATACATTTTTAAGGGCATTAAATAGGCCATAGAATAGTACAGCGCAGGATCAGGCCCTTTGGCCAAACATGATGCCAAGTTAAACTCATATCCTTTGCTTGACCATGATCCAGATCATTGTGTGCCTATCTGAAATGCTTGGAAAAGCCACTATTGTATCTACCACTACCAAAAAGCCCTGGCAGTGCTTTCCAGGCTCCCTCCACTCTCTGTGTAAAACGTTTCCCCGTATATCTCCTCTAAACTTTGCCCTCTTAAAACTATGCCCTCCTGTCTTTGACATTGCCACCTTGGGAGAACGGTTCTGATTGTCTACCCAATCTATACCTCCTGTATATTTTCACATACTTTTAAATGTTAATGAAATTCAATTAAATGGTGATAAAAACTTCTAAAATAAAACTTCTCTTGTTTTCATTCTTCTTCAGAAAGAAAGTCTCTCTGTGATTAGCGGTATAACTGAAGTGGTTGCTGCCTCTTTAGCTGTAATTGACGAGAATGTTGATTACAGTGACCTAATAGAAATTGCTATTATTTTGAATGGTAAGTATTTTTTCAGGCAATCTTTAAATTTTAAGGTCCTAATGATTCTACAAATTAGGGTTTTGTCATGCCTTTAAGGAATTTTAAACTTTAGATGTAGTTTAATGGTATAAATTGAGATTAGATTTCTTAAGATGCCATTTCAGACTATAGCCCTTGTCTGGTGAGTCCCAATAATCTTAGAAGTTTCACATATGTATTCTATATTGGCTTTTACTCAAAGATTAATTGTCTGCAAACTGGCTCTTGAAGTCAACCAGAGAGCTTTGTCAGTAGCATATCAAAATGACAAGCAAGAGGCCACTCTTTCAAAGGTATCTATATCCCCTGTTTTATTTATGCCTTCTCTACTGTCTCTGCTACTTAAACTATCATTTTCTCTTTCACAGTTCTGATTAAGGGTCCTTGATCTGAAAGATAAACTCTCTATTTTTCCCCCCACTGATGTTGCGTGACCTGTTGAGTGTTTCTAGTAGGCTACGTTTCAAAGTTTTAGTGCATGCAGTTTTTTTTCCATTTCAATTTCCTTGAAATTTGCAATTGCTGAGATTGAACATGGGTTTTAAAGCAGATTATTAAATTTAGTCCATTTTGATAGGTAATTTGGTTAGGTGAGACCAAGGATTTTGTATATTGAACAACCAAGGCATAGGTTAAAAATAATAGTATAAAATACTAGAAGCATTCAGCAGGCCAGGCAGCATCTGTTGAGAGAGAAGTACAGCTGATATCCCAAGTCACTAACCTGTTATTGGAGTTGCAAGGAAAGCTCATTAACCTGGGACGTTGGCTTTTCAAATAGGAAGGAACTGCAGATGCTGGTTTACACAAAGGAGAGACACAGAATGCTGGAGAAACTCAGCAGGGCACAAAATGTGTCTGAAGAAGAGTCTCGACCTGAAACATCACCCATTCCTTCTCTCCAGTGATGCTGCCTGATCGCTGAGTTACTCCAGCATCTTGTGTCTATCTACAGTGCATACAGAAAGTATTCCGACCCCTTCACCTTTTCCACATTTTGTTACGTTACAGCCTTAATCTAAAATGGATTAAATTATTTTCTTTTTTTATCACCAATCTACACACAATACCACATAATAAAAAAGCAAAAACAGGTGTAATGAAATGTTTGAAAATTAAAAAGAAATAACTGAAATATCACATTTACATAAGTATTCAGACCCTTTGCTATGACACTCAAAATTGAGCTTCGGTGCATCCTGTTTCCATTCATTATCCTTGAGATGTTTCTACAACTTGATTGGGGTCCACAAGTTGTAAATTAAATTGATTGTACGTGATTTGGAAAGCCACACACCTGTCTATATAAGGTCCCGCAGTTGACAGTGCACGTCAGAGCAAAAACCAAGCCACGAATATGAAGGAATGGTCCATAGACCTCTGAGACAGGATTATGTCGAGAGACCGATCTGGAGAAGGGTATGAAACAATTTGCAGCATTGCAGGTCTCTAAGAGCACAGTGGCCTCCGTCATTCTTAAATGGAAGAACTTTGAAACCACCAGGATTCTTCATAGAGCTGGCCGCCTGGCCAAACTGAGCAATCGGGGGAGAAGGGCCTTGGTCAGGGAGGTGACCAAGAACCCGATGGTCACTCTGACAGAGCTCCAGAGTTCCTCTGTGGAGATGGGAGAACCTTCCAGAAGGACAATTATATCTGCAGCACTCCACCAATCAGGCCTTTATTGTAGAGTGGCCAGACGGAATCCACTCCTCAGCAAAAGGCACATGACAGCCTGCTTGGAGTTTGCCAAAAGGCACCTAAACAAGATTCTCTGGTCTGATGAAACTAAGATTGAACTCTTTGGCCTGAATGCCAAGTATCATGTCTGGAACAAACCAGGCACCGCTCATCACCTGGCCAATACCATATCTATGGTGAAGCATGGTGGTGGCAGCATCATGCTGTGGGGATGTCTTTCAACGGCAGGAGCTGGGAGACCAGTCGGGATCGAGGGAAAGATGAAAGGAGCAATATACAGAGAGATCTTTGATGAAAACTTGCTCCGGAGCATTCAGGACCACAGACTGGGGCAGAGGTTCACCTTTGAACAGGACAACGACCCTAAGTACACAGCCAAGACAACGCAGGAGTGGCTTTGTGACAAGTCTGAATGTCCTTGAGTGGCCCAGGCAGAGCCCAGACTTGAACCCGATAGAATATCTCTGGAGGGATCTGAAAATAGCTGTGCTTCATCGCACCCCATCCAACCTGACAGAGCTTGAGAGGATCTGCAGAGAAGAATGGGAGAAATTACCCAAATACAGGTGTGCCAAGCTTGTAGCGTCATACCCAAGAATACCTGAGGCTGTAATCGCTGCCAAAGGTGCCTCAACAAAGTACTGAGTAAAGGGTCTGAATACTTATGTAAATGTGATATTTTAGTTATTTCTTTTTAATTACTTTACAAACATTTCTAAACATCTGTTTTTCCTTTTTATTATGGGGTATTGTGTATAGATTGATGATAGAAAAAATAATTTAATCCATTTTAGATTAAGGCTGGAATGTAACAAAATGTGGAAAAAGTGAAGGGGTCTGAATACTTTCTGAATGCACTGTATGTTGCATGTTGTATGGTCCAGGACAAGGGGTCACAGCTTGAGGATAAGGGGGAAATCCTTTAAAGCCGAGATGAGAAGAACTTTTTTTCACACAGAGAGTGGTGAATCTCTGGAACTCTCTGCCACAGAGGGTAGTTGAGGCCAGTTCATTGGCTATATTTAAGAGGGAGTTAGATGTGGCCCTTGTGGCTAAGGGGATCAGGGGGTATGGAGAGAAGGCAGGTACGGGATACTGAGTTGGATGATCAGCCATGATCATATTGAATGGCGGTGCAGGCTCGAAGGGCAGAATGGCCTACTCCTGCACCTAATTTCTATGCTTCTATGTTTTCTCCATTCTTGGATGATTTCTCGCCTGCTGTCTTTGCAGCACTTTTATTTGTTTTTTCCAATGTCTACAGGTTTTTGCTTTCAGTTAAAATTGGTTGGATATTAGCAATCTTTCTTTTTCACACACCATTACATCCATTATGGCCATGAAGGCAAACAAATGATAATGATACTTTATTGTTGCATACCTAGAGATACAGTGAAATTCTTTGTTTTGCATTAGTTTGCAATTTGGTGAAATACTATAGATAGCACAATACAGTACCCTCCACAATGTTTGGGCAAAGACCCATTTATTTATTTACTTGCCTCTGTACACCACAATTTGAGATTTGTAATAGAAAACAAAAATCACATGTGCTTAAAATGCACGTTGTCAGATTTAATTAAAGGTATTTTTATACATTTTGGTTTCACCATGTAGAATTTACAGCTGTGTTTATACATAGACCCCCCCCCCCCCCCCCCCCCATTTCAGGGCACCATAATGTTTGGGACACATGGCTTCACAGGCGTTTGTAATTGCTCAGGTGTGTTTAAATGCCTCCTTAATGCAGGTACAAGAGAGCTCTCAGCACCTAGTCTTTCCTCCACTCCTTCCATCGCCTTTGGAAACTTTTATTGCTGTTTATCAACATCAGGTCCAAAGTTGTGCCAATGAAAGTCAAATAAGCCATTATGAGACTGAGGAACAAGAATAAAACTGAGACAGCCAAACCTTAGGTTTACCAAAATCAACTGTTTGGAGCATCATTAAGAAGAAAGAGAGCACTGGTGAGCTTGCTAATTGCAAGGGGACTGGCAGGCCAAGGAAGACCTCCACAGCTGATGACAGAAGAATTCTCTCTGATAAAGAAAAATTCCCAAATACCTGTCCGACAGATCAGAAACACTCTTCAGGAGTCAGGTGTAGATTTGTCAATGACCACTGTCCGCAGAAGACTTCATGAACAGAAATACAGAGGCTATACTGCAAGATACAAACCACTGGTTAGCTGCAAAAATAGGATGGCCAGGTTACAGTTTGCCAAGAAGTACTTAAAACCACAGTTCTGGAAAAAGGTCTTGTGGACAGATGAGATGATGATTAACTTATATCAGAGTGATTTCTACATGGTGAAACCGAATTGTATAAGAAATTTAACAATGACAATGTGCACTTTAACCACATGTGATTTTTTGATTTTTTTTTTCTATTACAAATCTCAAATTGTGGAGTACAGAGACAAATAAATAAATGATGGGTCTTTGTCCCAAACATTATGGAGGGTACTGTATATTTCTTGATGGTTCATTCTTGATTTTCAATGAGCTCTTTTAATGAACTGCTTCAGATATTGGGAGGTGGTTTGAATTTTTGACTTTGTCATGGCCTTCTTTCTGGAATTTGTTCTTGTTCGATGAAGATATGATTAGACAGACGAGAGATTCCAACCTAATATTGATACTGTGGACCACAGTGATTATTAGTGGTAAATGGGGAGGAAATGTGTCCTGACTCAAAGCATTTAGAAATAATTGCCCTCCTAAGAGTCGGGTGTGAACCACTTTTATAAAATATTTTTACTGTTTGCATATTTTGTATTTACCTCTGCATGTCATACTTATTTTTATGTTAAGGACAACGCAAGATCTTATTGACCTTTAGACTATTCAAATACGAGTCAACGCTAGCTCACTGAGCAGTGCAGATGGCTACTAATTTCACATCTAACCTCCCCTCAGATTTTGCCCCTCACCAACAGGTTAGGGGCGATGTATAATGGCCAGTCATCCTACCAGCAAGCATATCTTTAGCATTATGGGGGCAACTGGGGCACTCGGCAAAAACCCATACAGTCACAAGATGCGCAAGACGCCACATAGCACTGGAGGTCAGGATTCAAACCCTGTCGCTGCAGCAATGAGGCAGCAACTCTGAAAGCTCTGTGGCTATGCAACCCTAATCCTGCCTATGAATAGCTAAGGGTATTGATAAGTAAATCCTGCTTGGTGAATCAACAGGCAGTTAAAAATTCTGTTTGCAATAGGTTATTAAGGATGAACAATATGCATACCAAGTTATTACCTGCATCTTTCCAATACTTTGAAAGCGTAGCTAGAACCAAAGCCCCTCTATTAGATCTGGAATCTTTTGAGGTCTGTTTCATTTTCTTTTTTTTAACTTTTTAGGCATCATGACAGTGTTGCCGACAAGTCAAGTAGTGTTGACATTTGCCATCCAACATTTGTTCGAGGCTTGGTGGGACAAAGGATTAAAAGGAAAAGAGGAACTGGGAAAAACAGCCTTTATGATGTTGCTGGAGAAAAGCCTAATGGCAAAATTCTCGGTACGTTAACATATATAGTTCAGAAGATTAGTCTTGTTGAATATTTAAATATATATAAATATATCCTTCTCCTCCCCTCACCTCTCCCTCCCTCTCCTTTCCCCTACCCTCTGTCACTCCCTCCCTCCCTCCATAACTCCTCTCTCCCCCCTACCCCCCTCCTATCCCTCTATCCCCCACCGTCCCCACACCTCCCCTCCATTTATCCCCCCCCACTATCCCTCCTCGCCTCCCCCATTGCCATCCTCTCTGCTCGATTCCCCACTCTCTCTACCTACCCCACTCCCACCTCCTCTCCCTCTATTCCACCTCCTACCCCACTCTCCCTCCTCACCTTCCCCACTTTCCCCCCTCTCCCTGTGTACCCCTTCCCCCTCCTCCCTCCCCCCCCCCCCCCCCAATCTCCCTCCTCACCTCCCCAGGATCTTGAGGGTACCTCTCCTTTCCCTTCTTGCGTGCCCGGTGCCAGCAGTGCTGTCGGCCTCAGAGCCAGGCTCAGTGCCCAGACCTCGGGTCGGCATGGCCTCTCCCGCCCAGCTCTCACTGTCCCAGGAGCCGGCGCCACCTCTGCCTCAGTGGCGGATCTCAGCGGGCTCGGAGTAGCAGTAAAATACTGCTTTTAAAATCTTATCTGTTTCGCCTTTGTTAAAAAAAGATGGCGATAAAAATTCTGCAAAGGCCCCAACTGCGCAGGCGCAGCTCAGGACCCGTTGGGTTCCATTTTGTACGCTAGTAAAGACACGCACGGGACCTCTCCCCCATCTGCGCATGCGTGGGTGTGGGTGCTGTTTTAAGTTAATTTAAATAGAAAATGTTAATAACTTTACAATATACCATCTGAACAAGACTTCTTTCATTTACAACACAAAACACAGGTAAGTAAGGTGGGGCAAAAATCATAGCGCTATCATGTACCGTTTTTGTGCAAATAGAGGTACAAACAAACAAACAAGATGTTAGTTTTAGTTATGTAGTAATAATAATAATAACATATATACATTTTAGTTTTATATACATAGAGATAGAGTGATAAATATATAGACAATAGATAGATAGATATTGTGGCGCCATCTTGTGGCCAAGAGCCTTCGTTTGTCGAGCTCGAACTCTCGAATGAACTGGTGTGATCTGGACCGACCAATGCTGATCTGTGTGGTCAGGTGATGGGGTGCAGCAGACGACAGAGCTAGACTTCACTTGGCATCCATCGTTTTTGTACTAATATTAAACTGTGTTTAAGTATTCAATGAGTGTTTGTACAGCATGCAAACCTTTTCAATGGTGACCCCCCCCCCCCCCAACGATCCAAAACTGCCTCTTTTGGATTTCATCATGCCTGGAGGAGACAATCCAGATCAGCAGAACGCAGTTGCACTCAAACTACCCCTTTCTGGACATCACAGCCCCAGGTGTGCTTTGAACAATCCGAAGCACAATTCCACATCCGCCAGATAACTGCTGCGTCACCAATTACTGCTACGTGGTTAGTGAGCTGGACCAGGAAACTGCCAGGTTCCTCATCGATTACCTTCGCCAGCCACCAGCCCACAACAAGTACGAAAAGATCAAGACGCTCCTCAAGAACACATTGGGTTTCAGCACAGACAGCCCGTGGGCATCCCCACTTCACATGGTCCCCAAAGCGTTTGGGAGCTGGAGACCCTGTGGGGACTACCGCCGTCTCAACGAGGTCTCAACACCCTATCCATCACATCCAGGACTTCATGGCAAACCTGGACTGTGCCAATGTATTTTCCAAGATTGACCTAGTACGTGGGCTACCATCAGATTCCGGTCCACCCAGTCGACATCCCCAAGACGGTCCTCGGCTCTCTGTTCGGGCTCTTTGAATTCCTGCGCATGCCTCTCGGCCTCAAGAACGCCATCCAAGCTTTTCAACAGCTCATGGACACGGTGGGCCAAGGGTTGCACTTCATGTTCATCTTACTCGACGACAACCTCGTTGCCAGCTGCTCTCGTCAGGAACACCGCGCACACCTCTGGCAGCTCTGCCAGAGGCTCAAAGAGCATGGCCTGGTCATCAACCTTGCCAAGTGGTAGTTTGGCCTCCCATCAACTTTTCCGACCACCACATCAACCAGCACGGAATGGTCCCGCACCCGACCAAGGTTGAGGTTATTCGCAAGTATGCCAAGCCCTTTACGGTGAAGGAACTCTCAACTTCTACCACCGCTTCGTTCCAGCAGCCGCCAGGATCATGCAACCCCTCTATTCAAGCCCATGGCCAACAAACCGAAAGAGTTTGTTTTGGATGACGCAGCCATGACCGCGTTCGACAACGCCAGGGAGGCTGGCAGCCCCTCTTTTTTTTTTCAGTCGTCACCTGAGAACCCCCCCCCCAGCAGAAATACAGCGCTTCGACCGGGAACTCCTCGCTCTCTACCTGGCCATCCGGCATTTCCGCTACTTCCTTGAGGGCAAGGATTTCACAGCTTTCACCGACCACAAGCCACTCAGTTTGCCTTTGCCAAAGTGTCTAATCCTTGGTCAGCCCGACAGCAGCGCCACCTGACCTATATCTCAGAATACACGACTTGTGTCCAGCACACCGCAGGCAAGAGCAACCAGGTTGCAGATGCGTTGTCCTGCACCGCCATCAATGCCATCCACGCTCTGGCCCCAGGTGTCGACTACACGGCCGTGGTGGTCGCCCTGTGAGAGAATGTGGAGACGCTCGCTTACCGCACCGCCATCTCAGGCCTGATGTTGAAGGATATGTGATTTTGGCCCACTGACGCCGCACTCCTCTGCTACGTGTTTACGGGACAGCCAAGAGCCATCATCCCTGCTGCTAGCACTGCCGGATTTTCGACATGGTTCACGGCCCAGCTCGCCCTTCCATCCGGACAACAAAGGCACTGATGGCAACCAAGGTCCTGTGGCACGGGTTGCATAAACAGGTCGGCAACTGGGCCAGAACGTGCATCCCCTATCAAACCTCCGAGATTCAGCGACACATCAAGGCGCTGCTGCAGAACTTCGCCCTGTCACACCGGCGTTTCGACCACATCCACGTCAACATCGTTGGACCGCTGCCGCACCCTCCTCTTCACCATTGTGGACGGATTCATGAGATGGCCGGAAACCGTCCCGCTCTCGGTTACCTACCCCGCGACCTGCGCGCATGCCCTCACCCAAGACTCTCACTTAACTTTTGGCAGCTTTTAAGGTTGCCAAATGACAGTTTAGGTGGTCATTTAAGACGGTTTGAATGACGCATGCGATAATGTGCTTGGACGAAGTGCGTAGTTACCAGTCGGAATTATGCTCAATGAAGCATTCACATATTATTTCTGCTTCAAATAAAGTCACAAACTAAACATATTCATCAATCAAGACATGATATATTCCACAATGACATGCAGCAAAATTATAATACAGTATCTCAACTCTTTTTACACATTGCAATGAATGTCATTTCTATTAGTTCTTTCCACTTCCAAACAAAAATTTGGTTGGATTATTCAGCGTATGATCAACCTGTGTCAATAAATCCTGGACCATGATAACATATATGCTTAACCATGCACACTACGGATTGATAAAAGCATGTTTTCTGTGAAGGACCAAAAATTACCATGACATGGCCACAGCATGGGTCGTTATTGCTATTAGTACAGAAACACACTCGCTTCCCACATAATTTATCCATGACAAAATATACAGGTTACAAGGAAATTTCTAACGGCATTTTTTGATAGTAGCTGTTAAAACTGATTATACCGATCTGACTGGTTAAACATGACACTAACTGCCAAGAGATGGCCAAAGGACATAACTGCAGCAAATGTTCTTTTGGTAATATGTTTAAAGGTGTCAAAACGCCACATTACCGAACATTCAGATTAGATGTACGTGGTGTGAACAGCAATGAACATACCCAGTTTGTACGCACCAGATTTTAAAAAAAATTATTGATAAAAGCTGCTTCCATCATTCCCACTTCAGATTAACGTTAAAATTTCAACTGAAATATCTCCTGACCAAATTTGTGATGTATAAGACCGACTGTAGAAGTAAAACCTGGATAAATCCAACGTATAGTTGTGAATGTTGCTCATTAAATAACTACAGTACTGATACTCCATATTAAGAGCATTGATTTGCCGTTAAAATGAATTCTGTAATAACATGTCAATGGTAGCAGTGACAATCGAACACTGCGGTTTTAATGTTTCACGTGTTCACAATTTAATTAATCCATCTTTATGGACTAAAACAAATAATAACATTGGGAATTAAAACGTATTTGATTTCATGGCGCCATCTTGTGGCCGAGCCACTTTGGTCTCGAACCTTCGTTATCGAGCTCGAACTCTCGCGTGAACTGGCTTGATCTGGGCCGACTAATCAACGCGGATCTGTGTGGTCAGGTGACGGGGTGCAGCAGACGACGGAGCTAGATTTGGCAACCATCGCTTTTGTACTAATATTAAACTGAATATTTAAATATTAACTGAGTATTTGTACAACACGTGAACATCTTCAATATGATCATTCTTGTTATGGAGGAAAGATAAGTCCTTGGCTAGCTATTTCCTTTCCTATGATTTATTGTTCTCCTTTTCTCGACTTGGTTCCGATAAATTTGTTCTTTCTTTGCTTGGTGTTTTTTCTCTTGTTCTTTCAAGCAATTTCTTTTAATTATTGTGTTTTTCTTTTTCATAATTGAATTAATCCCATTTTTTATGCTGCACTTATTTTCTCCCATGTTTCTGTTCTATTCTTTAACTGTTGGACTCTGGAATCGTCCCCCAATTTTCTTTGTTTTAAATTTTTGCATATTGCTTAAAGTATTATGATTCATATAATGTGAAATAAATGTAAACATTACTGTCAGGCTCCTGAAACATTCGCCTCTTTCTCATCCCTATCAGAGGTGTTGCCACATACACTCACTCATAACTCTACCTCATTTAGTTGTTCTATTATTGTGCTCTCTTTCCACTACACTCTTTGACCATTCCTCTGTTTTTGCATTTGTTGTATTTATTGCTGTATCTATCATCATGCACACTACATACTCTGAGCACCATGTGAACCAGGAATTTCATTGCACCCTGAATAATGTTACAATAAACTCATCTGAATCGGAAGTTCGTGACCTTATGGTGTTGCCTTTATTTCAAATGATCCTTGATGTGCCAACATTTTCACAATGCATTCACTTTGTTCATCACATAAAAGGCTGCTTAAATTTTCTCTGTGTTAATCTTTCTTGATTCTTCCACCAGTAAAATAAGTAAATATTGCTTTCTGTTCTACTTTGTTTTTACGCGGAAGGCTGATATAGTTCGACTGTGGCAGTTCCATCAAGCTTTGGAAAGTTTTGATTACAATTCTGAAGCCAGCAACAAAGTGAAGGATGTTTTGCTTCAGTGCTTCATGAGTATTGCTCACCTAAAAAATGAAGAGGTAAGTGAAGGAAGCAATATTACATGATTACAAGTTGTTTCAAGCCAGAATGCACATCTGCCCGCAATTTTCCAATAGGCAATAATGAATATCCATTCTGCTTATTGTTTGGTGAATTATAAAATAGTTTTTTTTTTTAAACACCAAAACATACACCATAGCAGGACTGATTAATAATTGTCTGACCATCTGATCTTGACCTCCATTGCAACAGGTTCTTGAACTTGGGTGTTGCATTTTGGATTGTCCATGAGTCCTCTTCATGAACATTTTATGTACTCGTCTCCATCAGGGTGTGAAGCTTGTGGAAATCTTCAACTAATTTGAAGAATTAACAAATTTCCCCTGTGATAGTGTTTTCTTCGGTCTTATTGACTGCGTTTTAGACAGTGAAAGGTTTCTTCAGGTAATATACAGAGGGCCCTACCAGGGTAAGCATGACTTACTCTTGAGAAATTGGATGTTTGAAGTGATTGAGAAGTCAGTAGGGGAACACTTTGGGACAAGTGACCACATTTATAGTAGTTATTAAATGGTTATGGAAAAGTACAGAACCATTCTCGAGTTAAAATCTTAAAATAGGCAATGTAAATTATGACGGTATAAAACCTTGCAAAAGTGGATTCATGGAACTTATTTACAAATGGACGTTCGTCAAATCGGAGGCTTTTATAATTCAAGGTCTTTGTGTTCCTACTAGAATGAAGGGCAAAGCTGGCATAAATAGTGAACTTTAAATTATAAGATGTACTGAGTCTCTCCTCAGAAAAAAAGAAAGCATGGGTAGGGAACTTTATAATTTATCCCCTAAACCCCTGTGGGGATTCATTTGATTTGCAAGCAGCTGGGATCAGATGAGTCCCCACAGGAGTTTAGGGGATGCTGGAGCATACTTAAGAAGGAAACCAGGAGGGTAAAAATGGGTTATGAAGTAGCTTTGGCAGATAAGGTAAAAGAACCCAAAGTGTTTTTATGTATATTAAGGGGAAATGAATAACTAGGGAGAGAATAGGAGCCCGCAAAGTGGCTATGTACATGTGGAGCTGTAGATGGGTGAGACCCTCAATAATGATTTCTCTGCTCTTTTCAGCATGGATGGAGACCAGGGTTACTGGGAATGTTAATGAATGTAATGAGGATCTTCAAATCCACCCTAAAAACTCATTTTTATTCTCTGGCTTTCGACACTCGCTGATACATTGCTCCTGTTTTTAGGGCTTTTAATGTCTTTTAATTTTTACTGTTTTATAGTCCTTTGTTTTACGGTTTTTAATGGTTTGTAATAACTTCTTGTCCATGAGTTCTCATGTACAGCACTTTGTGGCAACTGCAGTTGTTTAAAGTGCTTTATAAATAAAGTTATTATTATTATTATTATAGTCTTCATTACAGGAAATGAGGTGCTGGTTGTCTTAAAATGTATGAAAGTAGAACAGTCTCCAGGGCCTGATCAGGTGTATCCCAGAATACTATGGGAAGTTGAAGAAGAAACATTGAGGGATATGGGCCAAACACAGGCAAAGGGTTAAATGGGATTAGTTTGTTGGTCAGTACGGATCAGTTGTGACAAAGGGCCTGTTTCCATGCTGTACAACTATAAAATCTTTTCCTGTTGAAAAATGAATGCTTTGCTCAATCTTCTTGCTCCTGCCCTTGCATTCTTTCTATGTCATCCCCAGCCATTTTACTCACGTAATGCCGACAGCTCTTCTACCTCTTTCATATTGTATGGTAATCTTCAGTTCAGTTTTGATTGCTCATTTTCATCAATCCTTAAGTTCTTAAGTTGAAGGAACATCACCACCAGGTATGCAGTGGCATTCATTAGCTAAAGTCAGCATTAGGATGGAGGAGCTGTATAGCAGTATTGAAGGAACTAAACTTTATTTATTGCATAGACACAAGGAACTGCAGATACTGGTTTACAATGAAAGATAAAAATTGCTGGAGTAACTATGGTTCAGGCAGCATCTCTGGAGGACAGGGTTAGGCATGTTCCTGGTACGGATAGGTCTGAAGAAGAGTCCCAACATGAAACACCTATCTATGTTCTCTGGAGATGCTGCCTGAACCGCTGAATTGCTCCGGCACTTTGTGTGTTTTTAAAAATTTTAGAATGTAAAAGTATCAGACTATTCCAGTGGATGGATTGACAGATGTTGGAGGCAAAGAATATCCAAAATGTTTAACGACATTTTTCAGAGTTGGCTCCCTTTTTTTGAGTTGCTGCGGCTTACGGAGAAAAATAAACCACGGTTATTTCTTCATTGGTTTGATGAGTTTTAGAATACCAACTTAGCTAAATTGCCTTTTTTTCACTTTTTATTTTGTATTGTCCTTTGTGTGCTGCTACCTGAATAAGAGACTATTGAATACTTTATTACACCTAATCTCCTTGTAGAGGAGTAGCACTGAGAGAGTGACTGATGCTACTAAAGTTATTTATAAATGGTGAGGATATGTGTATTTTTACAATCCTGGAAAGATTTCAGCAAAGAACATTAAAAATGTAACTTCTCCACTGTTTAAAGTAGTGTGGTGTTAATTTTTTCAGGGATTGTTACTCAAATGTGCAAGAGATAGTAGAGATAAAATCAAGTTTGGAATTAAATTAATTCCCTGATTCAACCAGTTTATATCTCAAAAATATCATTTTTTAGGACACCAAAAATGTGACATGCTTTGACAATAGACAATAGGTGCAGGAGTAGGCCATTTGGCCCTTCGAGCCAGCACTGCCCATTCAATGTGATCATGGCTGATCATCCACAATCAGTACCCCGTTCCTGCCTTCTCCCCATATCCCTTGACTGCTCTATCTTTAAGAGCTCCGTCTTGCTCTCTCTTGAAAGCATCCAGAGAACCAGCTTCCACTGCCCTCTGAGGCAAGGAATTCCACAGACTCGCAACTCTCTGTGTGTAAAAGTTTTTCCTCATCTCCGTTCTGAATGGCTTACCCCTTATTCTTGACACCATGAAATAGAGGCAATTTCTGCATTAATTTCATTATAATTCAAAACATTTTCAAGTTTGTTGCTTTGCAGAGATACATGTTTCACACTAAATTCACAGCATCATTGATGAATTTGGCATTACGTACTTTGAATGGCCATATTTCAAAGAGTGTAACGATGATTACACTTGGTGTCCATCCTATTTTAGAGTAACCACCGTTACACCACAATGGTAAATTAAGACCAAAGAACTTCCCAAGGAGATTGAAAATGTTCTAGTTTGAAGAACTCAATAGATAATAAAATTATGAGCAGAATGTAACCTGAATATCAAGATTCTGTAAAAGCTGCTGCATGCCAAAATTAGTGAATATTTTTGGTGTCCACCATCACACGCATAACGCCAGCATTTTGCAGTAGCTATATTTCCATCAAATTATGTATCTGCAGTCTCTTATTATGTATGGACAATTACATCCATAAAGTTTCTTCAAAACATGAAAAAGAAATTACAAAAAAAAATACTGGCAGAAACAGGAGCTACTTTCATTTTGGTGTCCACCCTTGGACACTGCGTAACGCACGTTTCAGTAGCTAACAGGAATGTTGCTCGTTTGGTCACATACTCCATGTTTATAGTGAGAAAGTACATTTGTATGTTGAAAAACAGCAAAAGTGAAGAAATCAGCTCTCATGCTTTAGAAAAAAATGACTTTCCAAATTTCATATAACGGTTGTTATGGTGGACACCAAACATAAAGTGTAAAAAAACGCACAAGGAATTTTGTTCATTAATGAAATGTTCTCAAACTTAATGAACTATCTCTCCCTGTCATGTACTGCCGCTGTGAGCGGTTTTGATTAATCTGAATCGTGTTGAAATTATTTATTTGTGAACTTCAATTTTGTGTATGATGTTACACTTTTTGTACCCAGTATCGTAAAAACACACATATGGAATCATGAACCATTGGCTACCTTAAATTTGTTTTGAGTAAAACCTTTGTGGTTGTAAGTTCTAGGGCAGGGGTCGACAACCTACGGCCCCCGGGTCGAATGTGGCCCTTAACCCAAAATCATCCGGCCCACAGGCGTATTTTTTTCCCCCGTATTTATCGGGCCCCCCGACTTCATTCCTCCCGAGGCCGCAGCGCCCGGACATGGTGACGCAGGGACGCAAGGAGGCCTGTGCTGGTGGCCGCAATGGCGGAGCTGCCGAGCTCTGGCTGTACCGTAGCCTGCGCAAAGCCGCCGGCACGACCATGCACTTTTTGTGTCAGGGCTTCACTGCCGGGATTGGAGGTGGACATAAAAGCTGGAGAAACTCAGCAAGTGAGGCAGCATCGATGGAGCGAAGGAATAGGTGACGTTTCAGGTCGAGGCCCTTCTTCAGAAGCGGCTGACGCTGCTCTGAGACCAGTCTGAAGAATGTCTCGACCCGAAACGTTGCCTATTCCTTCGCTCCATGGATGCTGCCGCACCCGCTGAGTTTTTCCAGCTTTTTGTCTACCTCAGATTTTCCCAGCATCTGCAGTTCTTTCTTAAACACACTGTTGGAATCACGCCTGTTCTGGGGGATGGTGCGTTAAATGCTTAGCAAGTTCTTATGACATAAGAAGGCCTTTCAACTCGTACTTTTTGTTAGCTCTCCGAGCAATTATATCAGTCCCTCTCCCCCACTTCATGTAATGAATTCAGTCATGGACGTTGCTGTCTGGCATGTCATATGATGCAGAAGTACATGCTGAGGAATGGACTGAAGCTTGGTGTAGCCACTGCAAAGACTTTGTGGGGAAGGACTCCAGTCTAAGGTTCTTCCATCATAGAACTAAGACGGGCTGGGTTCTGTGTAACAACTTGTTAGACACTTCATATTTAAAAAGGAAACATGAGTGACACTGATGCATTATAAGAAGATGTATCACAGTTTAAGGATAAGGGGGAAATCTTTTAGGGCCGAGATGAGGAAAACATTTTTCACACAGAGAGTAGTGAGTCTCTGGAATTCTCTGCCACAGAAGGTAGTTGAGGCCAGTTTATTGGCTATATTTAAGAGGGAGTTAGATGTGGACCATGTGGCTAAAGGGATCAGGGGGTATGGAGAGAAGGCAGGCACAGGATACCGAGTTGGATGATCAGCCATGATCATATTGAAGGGCCGAATGGCCTACTCCTGCACCTATTTTCTATGTTTCTATTAATTTGATGGTGCAATGAATGTAAAGAAAGATGTATATCAATAGTATTCCCTGTACACATATTAATGACTAACATTTAAAATTTTAAGGGCATTAATTCCAGCATCTCGCACTTAAATTGTATGCAGCAGGCATATGACCTCAAACTTAAAAAAAAACAGGCTTTAAAATGGGTAATATCCTGTACTTAAAACAGAGTGAATGCCTCGGAATTCTCATTGTCACATGATGCATTGTTCCCCACTGACTTCACCATGATACTTGGATTTTATTGTTCAGTGGAATTAGGCCTAAAGTGTGTTTGTCATTCACCTAATATAAATTGATAACCCGTCTATCAAAAGGATGGGCAGCTATTTAAGTAGCAAATTTAAAATATCTCTTTTAGCTCTTCACACCTTGCATTTAGTTATTAAATGGTATTTGAGTTAAATATAAAAATATTGCAAGCGTTTACAACTGGTGTGGAAAGACATTAACATGAATTAAAATAGTGTACAGTTTTAAATACATATTTTGCACATGTACTTGAGCAATGTTTTGCTTTTGGAGTTGCTCTGAAATGTAACATTAATATATAGTACAGTGGCTTTTCTTGTACACTTAAACTGTTTTTTTTCTTTTTAGGGAAGGCGTTTTCTAAGTTTTTTGTTCTGCTGGGATGTGGAATTCATCAAAATGATCCATGGGACAATTAAGAACCAGTTGTGTTTCTTTCCTAAGTATGTACAGATTATTTTTGGAGTTGCCAACGTGTTGAGTAGCGATTAAAATTAGGTGATGTGTTTGAATATTCAGAGTTATTTAGCCAGGTTTTTGATATTGTGAAATTCTTTGTTATATTAGATATTTCAGGGGTTGTTTTAGATATGCAAAGCTAGTAACACTGATCATATTTGCATTTCAGGAAAAAGTTGGTTGGTCCAGAAAAATAAACACATCCATTATTTGAATTTATGTGACCTGTTTAAACGTTAATTACATTTAGGAAAAAATGTTGGACAATGTACCCTCGCATTATTGCAGTTTTGTAATGGAAAATCACCCTTACAGAATTCACAAAGCACTACCAAGAAAAATTGGATTGGAATATAAATCCACACCTATGATATTTAGATGAGGAAACAAAATAAACACCAATTTTCTTGTGTTATGGACTGGTTTCCAGAGATGCAACCCCTCAAATGTGGGAATGTAATGTGCTCTCAACTCTCTTGAACTCACAACATGTGTTCTTTCTGAGATAGCAATTATGCTTCCCTTCCTCTGACAATTACACTGTGCGTCTGGAAGGTAAAAGCATGCCAACTTTTCTTGTAAGGATATTTGAATTCTCTTTTAATTACGTATGACTGCTGAGTTATCTGAAACCATGATACTGTGTTTTTGCTAAAATGGTTTGGCTGTTTGTAGTGAAGTCTGGATGATCCATGTGACTTTATAAAGTTGCATATTGAAATTCCGATGAATTGAATTTTGAGTTTGAAACGCTATAATAAGTGTTATTAAATTGGGGCACAGGCATTGACAATTATTTCATCTTTTCAATATTTTTCTTGGTGCAACATTTAACTTGAAATGGCTAAGCTTTTGATCTAATATTTCCTGTAGGTCCATAATGCCCCTGGTAGCTGAAGTGTATTTTAGAGCTTGGAAGAAAGCATCTGGGTTGTCCCTGGAAGTGAGTATTAATTTATTGAAAGATACAGCATTGAAGACCTTCAGCCCTCCGAGTCCACACCGAACATCGATCACTCATAAACACTAGTTCTATGTTATAAATAATAATATACATATATTATAAATGATATATATTATAAATGATATATATTATAAATGATATATATTAAAATGATAGAAATACAGCAGTCAGAAACAGCAAAGAAAATTGAACTACCAAGTTTAAAAAAAAAAGAAAAAAAAATGAACCAAAACTCCAGAGTGTAATTGTCATATTCACTGAGACCAGAATAATGAAATTCTTACTTGCGCTGGCTTTACAAGCTTATTAATTGAAGTGTATCGTGCAACCTTATGCAAGGTTATTGCTGTGGTAGAGTTTTGCAGGGTGGTTCAAGAGCCTGAAACTCCTGTCCCACTTGCGTGGCCTTGGCACGCTAATTATGCGACCTCGTGGTCGCGTTGAGGCGCGATGGTCCCGCAAAACCGTTTGGAGCGCGTGACGTCATTTGAAGGTGGACACAAAATGCTGAAGCATTTCTGTAGAGAAGCAATGGGTGATAGAAGGGTCTTGACCCGAAACGTCATCCATTGCTTCTCTCCAGAGATGCTTTCGGTCCCGCTGAGTTACTCCAGCATTTTGTGTCTATCTTCAATTTCCTTGGCCCCGCTCTGGAGGTAGAAGTGGGGGCGGATCTGGACCGCAACGGCCCTGAGCCCCAGGCCGAGCACGGCGATCGTTTGCTTGCTTCTGCTGCTGTTGGAGGTGAGACGTTGCGTCGTGCCAGGGTCTTGGGCCTGTCCCACTTTGGCCGTCAGTTATATGTCCAGGCCGGTGGCGTGCAAAGATTTTGTTCGCTACAAAATTTTGCAGCGCCGCCCGATACCGCGCACAACACCATGCCCCTCCGCGCTTCACAGTGGGAGGGGTATGATTGCATAAATGTGCTGGACTCAAGACAGATCATCAATCTCTGTGCTCTGATTCATCATTGCCCATTATGCCTCCATCAAAGTGGTATACATGGTGAATTTAAAGATGCTTTGTAGCTACACAGTCATGGGTAGAGAAACGGACTGAGTTTACTGCCTTGAGGTACCTCTGGGCTAAGGGTCAGTGGAGTGGAAGTGGTAGTATATTGGATAGAAGCATATTCCTAGAAGACGTTCTCTTCTTTCAGACCATTGAGTACAGCTGTATCCAGGATTTCATGCATCATGGAGTTCATCTTCCACGGGACTCACCAGTCCACTCTAAAGTGCAAGAGGTATGTTTAATTTTAAACCATTTCATTGGAGTAACGATTATGCAATTGATCCTTTGTAATTAAGAAAATATTAATACATCCAATTATAGGGGAGGGGGGGGAAAGTAAGACTTAAGTTCCTCATTTTGTTTTCCATATACCTTACTTATATGATGGGCATGATGATTAAATGTTTTTCTCACAATAGACTTGGAAGCATCCTGTTTCTTGGTCCTGCATTTTACTGTGGTTCTTTCTGTGATGTCACATTTGTGCAGCTTAAATTTATTTTATTTCCTTCCATGGCTTTTCTTCTTAAGACCAGTTCTGAAGTCTCCATTTTCTAACAAAATCACATGCCACAGTCGCTATTGGATTGAAACTTTTTAACACAATTAGCCTTTTTTGTTAGAATTTATTTGCTCCTGTGAGCAGTAGGTATGTGGCTGAGAACCAGATTATTGTATAAAATGAGGATTAGAAGGACATGTGTTGAGAATAAAGTCTGCAATTATTTCAGATGTCAGAGTTGTACAGATCAACTCGTCCATGCCCATCTACACTAGTCCCATTTGCTGTATTCGACCCATATCCCTCTAAAACGTTTGTATTCATGTAGTTGCCCAAATATCTTTTTAAATGGTTTTATACTTGCCCCAATCACAACCTGTACAACATGTACAAAAATAGGTTGTTTGCCAAGTTAGGCGGAAGATGCAAAGGGATAGGTCAAAAACGAACGAGCAAGAAGTTGGCAGGTTGAAGGAAGAATGTAAAAACAAATTACTATTTAAATAGATGGAAACGACAAACTATTTTACAAATGTACATGGTCGTCTAAGTGCATGAAACTCAAAGGATTTGCATGCAGGGTTCAGGAAATAAAGAGCCAAATAGAGTGTTGGCCTTTATTGCAAGCAGAATGGAGGAAAATGGTATGCTCATTTTAATCCAACTTTGCAAGGCATTGATGACAATGCGACAGCGAACTGCGTGTACTTTGGTCTCCATATGTTAAGAAGTATACCTGCTTTGGAGTAGGTGTAGAAGAGATTCCTGGATGAAGGGGTTGAAATATGTAGAAAGGTTGTACAGATTGGGCCTATGCTTATTTTAATCTAGATGGATGAGTTGTAATCTTCTTGAAACACCTTGAATCTAAGATTCTTTGGAAATACAGGTGCACAACCTTTTATCCGAAAGCCTTGGGACCAGACACCTTTCGTAATTCAGAATTTGTCGGTCTTCGGAATGGACATTTTTTTGCGTAGATTTTAATGGCTGGCTCAGTGGTAGAGTGCTCGGCTCATATTCGCAAGGTCGCGAGTCTGCGCCTTGATCCCGGCAGAAGAAGTTGGAGCGGGGCTGGGCTGGGCTGGGCTGCTGCTGGCTGTGGGTCTCGGTTCTCCGTGCTTGCGGTGGGCCTGGTGGTCGACGTCCAATTGGTCCTGACGTCTCCGGTGACTGCACAAACCTGCAGCCATCGCCGTCGTGAAGACAGTGCAAAGCCCCCGCGCTGGTGCAATGGGCGGGGAGCTGGAGAGGGGAAGGAAGGGGTCACACACATGGCCGGGAAGCAGAGGGGTGTAGGTGGGGTGAAATTGAAGGGAGCGACAATCTGCTGCTGCCTGCACGCTAAGTTTAAAAGTTCCCACGCAAGACTCACGATACACTGTGTATCGTGTCTACCGTGGGAACCTTTTAACTCAGCGGGAAGGCAGCAGCATATTGTCAATTATTAACCCTCCCGCGCAATATGCTCTCACCTTCTCTTTTACGAATGGGGATTTAGTTCCCCTTTCTTCGAGGACCGACCGGAGGTTCCGCTGTCACCTCTGCGGGCCGCCCTCGGTGAACGTCGTGTCTCCCTGTCCCTGGGATAGTAGGGGGCGATCAAACAGCCCACTCCCCCTCCAACGCGACCCCAAGAACAAGAAGTACCTTCCACACTATCAGCTTCTGCCCGTACACTGCGTGTTCCTCTGAAGTTGGAACGGGGCTGGGCTGGAGTTGCTGATCTTGGATCTCCGTGCTTGCAGTGGGCCTGGGGGTCGGTGTCCCGATGAGGGGGCACAGCTCGGGCTGTGGGCGAACTGCCACTTGTCGCCGTAGCGGCCCATCGGGGAGCGGCTTCTGGTGGTCCTGACGTCTCCGGCCAGTTTGCAGTTTTCCTCTGGAGTTGGAACGGGGCTGGGCTGCTGCTGGCTGTGGGTCTCTGGGTTCTCCGTGCTTGCGGTGGGCCTGGGGGTCGGTGTCCCGTTGGTCCTGACGTCTCCGGTGACTGCACTGCGCTGCTAGAATCGCCGACGTGAAGACAATGCAAAGCCCCCGCGCCGGTGCAATGAGCGGGGAGCTGGGGAGGGAAGGGGTCACACACATGGCCGAGAAGCAGAGGGGTGTAGGTGGGGTGAAACTGAAGGGAGCGACAATTTGCTGCTGCCTGCACGCTAAGTTTAAAAGTTCCCACGCAAGACTCGCGATACACTGTGTATCGTGTCTACCGTGGGAACTTTTTAACCCAGCGGGCAGGCAGCAGCATATTGTCAATTATTAACCCTCCCGTGCAATATACCCTCACCTCTTTTATGAATGGGGATTTAGTTCCCCTTTCTTCGAGGACCGACCGGAGGTTCTGCTGTCACCTCTGCGGGCCGCCCTCGGTGAACGTTTTCAAGGACCTTTCTTCAAGGACCGAAAAAATGTCGCTATTCGGAGGTTTTCGTTATTTGGATCGTCGGATAAAAGGTTGTGCACCTGTAGCAGGATTAATGACTGAGAAGATGTTTTCCCTGGTGGGGTTTTCTGGAAATGGGGAACAGAATTACAGAATAAAGGATTACTTTCTTAAGAAGATCAGCAAGTATTTATTCTCAAATGGTGCTGACACTGGAATTCACTACCCCAGAGAGCTGTGGAGGTGGAGTTATTGTATATACGCATGGCGGAGATTGACAGGCATTTGAACTCCAAGGTCTGTGGGGAGAGAGCAGAAAATTATGTTGAGACTAAACTCGGATCAGCCATGATCTCATAGAATGGCAAAGCAGGCTCGAGTATCCAATTAGTCGTCTTCTGTTTTCCATTTTTAAATCATTTTTAGGAGGAAGTGTCACATTTGTAATTTAACTTTTTTCATTAAATCTCATGGTATAGTTTTATACTTTAATAATCTGCTTATTGTTATCTGGTTTGAATCTTGGGATATACTCGATGAATTGTGCAGAATGTTAAGCCTGTATTAGTAAACCTAAGCATGTCATTCTCAGTTTTATTTTATTGCAGAAGGAGATCTTGCAACTGGCAAGTCGATAGACTTTTCCTTTGTGGTGTGGATGGTGTGAGTGAAGCCTGGTTTGTAACTCTCGCTAATATGTGAATTAATTTATTTTTGCAGTTGTTGTTAAGTTACTTTCATCAGCAAAAACTACGCCAAGGAGTTGATGAAATGCTGCATCGTCTATACCAACCTATTCTGTGGAGAGGCCTAAAGGTATAATTGTAGATCTTTAAAAAAATGTTGACTTTATCCGTGCATTATTTTAATGTTTAACAAATAAATCTGAAATAACAATTTTAACAAATGTGAACTATTTTCTATTTTGAATAATTTTACAAGACAATGCAAAATGGATTTAAATAATCAAATACTGCAGGTTACAAAATGCAAAACATAAACAGCTCACATCAAGTCTTGCAAGTTATTCTATGGCTGGATTAGAGATGTTGTATAATATATATAATAATAATAACCATATTTCTTTATTGTCACATGTTCTGAGTAGCATATTAAATGGAGCTGAAATCATTACTACTACAAGGTCGTGGTTAACAGGTTCTCTGGCCCTCCAGTGCAATAAGCATTGATTTTAATCCTTAGGTTTGAACAAATTGAATAGGGAATGGAGAATATAATATAACATCCCCTTCCCAGATGTCAGATATGAAGCTAAGAATTTCTGTCTAATGTTCCTCGCTACCAAGTTTCAAGAACTTCAGTATGAATGTCCTCTACTCCAGTGTCCTTGTAAGTCTGGGATGGGAGCAGAGCTGGAGTGGCTAGTTTGTTTTAGGATGGAGTCAACAGCATCCATGTCAAAGACAGAATCACGACCAAAGAGTTCATTAAAAGGCTTCTCAATGGTATGTTTGTGCTATAATCACAGCAGTGAAAAATCCCTGAGGATCAGCGTTTTAGCAGATGTTTTCAAACTCCTCCAAAAATCTAACATCAATGAACAATGAGAGTTGGATAGAGCTCTAGGGGCTAGTGGAGTCAAGGGATATGGGGAGAAGGCAGGCACGGGTTATTGATAGGGGACGATCAGCCATGATCACAATGAATGGCGGTGCTGGCTTGAAGGGCCGAATGGCCTCCTCCTGCACCTATTTTCTATGTAACTGATTGGAATCCCTGACCAATGACTGCTCAAAATGGAGGAGTGTTTGGGATGACCTGTAAAACATCTAGACCTTTCATAAGGACGATGTGGAAATCTCCCCACCCCTCACCTTGGTGATTGGGGATGGAGTGTCAAAACTTAATGGGGATCCAATAATTTTTGATATTGAATAATATAGACAGGAGTTAGCAGGAAATAACTATAAATATAAAATATGCTTGGGAAGCTAATCTGTCTTAGTCACAAGTGCCAGCAATCCCTATGAATTACTAGAACTTCCCCAACTTAAAAGGAATAGCTCGTGCCGTTGTCATTTGGGACTCATCGTGGGCTTGCATTCAAAATAGTTAGGAACTATTTGGTGAGCCTAGCGTTGGAGTATTGTGTGCAGTTTTCATAACTTGCAGCCAGACTCACCTGCAGTATTTTATTTTGCTGTTTTTGCACAAATTAACATTGGTTTTGTTTCAAAGGCCAGCAACTCGGAAGTGCGAGCAAATGCTGCAATACTCTTTGTTGAAGCATTTCCAATTCGAGACCCTGCACTAACCAGCGAAGATGCAGACATTGTAATCCAAAAGCAATTTGAGGAAATCTTTGTAAGTATGGATCATGCTTTTAATCCTGATAAATCAATCGACAAAATATTGGTCTGTGGGAGTCTCTCGGTGGAAATCAAATGGAAATGGATGTGACTATTCCCTGTCAATTATTCCTGCTGTTGTCCTATTTCTTTGGTGGTTCCAAAAAATGTTTTTTTACGACACATTCCAGAGTGAAATAGAAATGCACGACTGACGGGAGGGCTATTAAATTCTCAACCGAGTGCAGTGTGCTCTTTTGTACTGAAGGTAGGAAACGCAGCCAGAAGAATTACAGGCGTTTATTAAAAGCGTTTTCAATATGTTTTCTTGTTTTTGAAGTATACACGATCTATCCTAGAGATTGGCAACATTTTCATATGCTAAATATATTGGTATAGGAACAAAACGTATATTAATCACTTGCAATTCTATTGTTTTTGTAGAATCTTTTAGAGGATCCACAACCCTTGGTTCGTTCCTCTGGTGTGCTTGGTGTGTGCAGAATTGCCTCAAAGTATTGGGAGATGATACCTCCTTCTATCCTCACTGATCTCCTCACAAAAGTGCTCCATGACCTTTCAGCCGATACAAGCTCTGCTGATGTTCGTTGTTCTGTCTTTAAGGTATTTTGATTCCTTGTTTATTTTTGCATGTGTCCCCAGCTTTAAATGTAAAAGTGCTTTTATCACTGGGTCTGTGTCAGCACCTTTTTCATCTGTTTGGCTTTGTGCTTGGGATGGACCACAAGATTTAGAAGTGTGATTTGTGTCATGGCAAGCTAGTTTAATCTTAATGATGCAGGGTGAAGATCATTGGGACACCGTTACCAGCCTTGGAGGGCATCTACCACACACTGCCTCCGGAAGGCCGTCAGCATTCACAAAGACTCCTCACACCCTTGTAATGGACTGTTCGAACTACTTCCTTCCAGCAGACGTTACAAGGCCTTTAACGCCTGCACCTCCAGACTCAGGAACAGCTTTTTTCCCAGAGCTATAGCTGCTCTGAACCGGCCCTGCTGAATGCCCACCACCCCCACGGACTGTCTCCCTCGGATGGTCACGTCGCACAGACACATCTGCACTTTAGTCTGTTTTGACTATTTTACTGTTGTAATGTTCTTTGTACAAACCATGTTCTCGGGGTGTCTAAACCTAAATTTTAGTAGTTACTTAAGTTATGATGTCGGATGGAAGCTGTATACCCAAATCTCGTTGCACTTGTGTGCAATAACAATAAAAGATATTATTATTATTATTATTATTATTATTATTTTATGCCATCTACTTCCCCCTCTCTTTTGAGACACACCAGGATTTTGGCTTGGTTATAGCATGATCATTTAAATCTACAGGACCAAGAAGGGAGCTCCAGGACAGTGAATTTATATGAGGATTATCTGATATAGTTCATCATGTTTCAGCCTAGAGTGCACGTTTGTTTTGGAGAATTTCCTCAGTTTTGATATTTCACACATTCAAACACCTGCTGTTTAAATCCAGATATCTGTAAATTTGCAACGTAAAACAAAATATAGAATATAACAAAGGTACAGCAAAAGAACGGGCACTTCAGCCCACAGTGCCTGTGCCAAATATGATGCCAAGACCATCTCTTATCTACCTGCACATATTCCATGTTCCTCCATTCCCTGCATATGCTTATTCAAAGGTTTCTTAAATGCCACTATCATATCTGCCTCAACTACCACCCCTGGCAGTGCATTCCAGGGACTCACTGCCCTCTGTAAAAGTAAGTTTAACAAACACTTGCCTCAATCATTTCCTTTATACTTTGTCCCTCTCACCTTACAGCTATGCCCTCTTGTATTTGATTTTTCCATCCTGGGGAAATACGTTCTGTCTACAGTCTGACTAGACCATAGACAATGGGTGCAGGAGTAGGCCATTTGCTCGGCCATTCAATGTGATCATGGCTGATCATTCCCAATCAGTACCCCGTTTCTGCCTTCTCCCCATATCCCCTGACTCCGCTATTTTTAGGAGCCCTATCTAGCTCTCACTTGAAAGCATCAAGAGACCTGCCTCCACCGCCCTCTGAGGCAGAGAATTCCACACTCTGTGAGAAAAAGTGTTTCCTCGTTTCCGTTCTAAATGGCTTACTCGAGGGCGACAGATGGCGCAATGGGCTACGTGTTCGGCTGGCGACCGGAAGGTGGCCGGTTCGAATCCCGCTTGGAGTGCATACTGTCGTTGTGTCCTTGGGCAAGACACTTCACCCACCTTTGCCTGCGTGTGAATGTGTGTGAGTCATTGGTGGTGGTCGGAGGGGCCGTAGGCGCAGATTAGCAGCCACGCTTCCGTCAGTCTGCCCCAGGGCAGCTGTGGCTACAGAGGTAGCTCACCACCACCGAGTGTGACTGAGGAGTGAATGAATAATGCGATGTAAAGCGCCTTGAGTATCTAGAAAGGCGCTATATAAATCCCATTTATTATTATTATTATTATTATTATTATTATTATTATTACTCCTTATTCTTAAACTGTGGCCCCTGGTTCTGGACACCCCCAACATCGGGAACATGTTTCCTGCCTCTAGTGTGGCAAGCCCTTAACAATCTTGCATGTTTCTAAACTCCAGAGTGTACAAGCCCAGCACTCCCTCAATAGCAAGAATGTCCTTCCTCAAATTAGGTGACCAAAACTGCACACAATACTCCAGGTGTGGTCTCTGTACAACTGAAGAAGGACCTCTTTGCTCCTATATTCGATTCCTCTTGTTATAAAGGCCAACATACCATTCGCTTTCTTCACTGCCTGCTGTACCTGCATACTTACTTTCATAGACTGATGTACAAGGACCCAAAGATCCTGTTGTACTTCCCCTTTTCCTAACGATGCCATTTAGATAGTAAGCTGCTTCCCTGTTTCTGCTACCAAAGTGGACAACCGCACATTTATCCGCATTAAACTTCATCTGCCATGCATCTGCCCACTCCCCCAACCTGTCCAAGTCACCCTGCATTCTCATAGCATCCTCCTCACAGTTCACACTGCCACCCAACTTTGTCATCTGCAAATTTGGTAATGTTACTTTGAATCCTTTCATCCAAATCCAAATCCAAATGAGACTGCCTCTCACAATTGTATAAACTTCTACAGGTATCCCCGCAGCCTCTGGCATTCTGGATACTACTTGTGTTACCTCTTTCAGGGATTTGGGGACGGAGCCCAGGACTCCTCTGTACATCAATGCTGTTGAGGGGCATGTCACTAATTGTATATTTCCCCATTACATTTGGGAAGTTGGGAGGCCATGTTGCAGTTGTATAAGACGTTGAGCGAGATCTCATTTTGAGTATTGTGTTCAGTTCTGAGCACCATGTTATAGGATAGATGTTATCAAGCTGGAAAGGGTGCAGAGAAGATTTACGAGGATGTTGCCAAAATGAGGGTCCATGACTCCACCAATCTTGGTGTTATGTGCAATCTTACTAACCAACCCGTCTATTGTTGCCTCCAAGTCGTATATATCACAAACATGCTGAAAATACTCAGCAGTTCACGAGGGTAAATGTTAAATGTCTCGGGTCGGTGGCTGATTGTTTCAAATTGATGAAAGACCATTGACCTGTTAATTTAGTTTTCTCTGCTGTCTGACCTACCAAAATGTTTCAGCATTTTTGTCTTTATTTAATTTGCAGTTTTCTTTTGCTTTGGATTGAGGCTGGATTCTGAATATTTTATATTTTTAATTTTAATATATTAAATTTTATATTTAATATGCTTTGTCATCCTTTTCCTGCAGTGTTTGCCGCTTATTTTGGACAACAGAATGAGCCACCCTTTGTTGGAGCAGCTTCTCCCTGGACTGAGAAACAGTCTTCATGACACTTCTGTAAATGTTCGAGTAGCTTTCGTCGATATGCTGCTGAAAGTTAAAGCTGCCAAAGCTGCAAAGGTGAAATGGATTGAAAAATAATGAACTTAAGTAGTTGAAATATACTTCTCAGATTTGTCAGAAAGTACTTTGTAAGCAAAATATAACTCGTCCTTAAGGACGACATCTCGTTCAAGCAAGCTGCATTTAATCAAAGCCTTTGTTAATAATCTGCATTAAAAGTCTATTTATTGCATTAAGTTTGTAAATTTAAGCTTGGATTAAGAATTTTACTTTCTAATTTTGTCTGTTTTAATATATACCCACAAAGCAATAACATTCCTTTATATGATCAAAACGATAAACTTTAAAACTTTAAACTTAACATCAGCACCTTAGGTAATACATCCAGATGAGGTAACCATTAAGTTAACTTCTTTGCCAACAATTTGAACACCAAGATGTGGAACCTAATAAAATAGTGGCCACTATCGCCATTTTAATTAAAATAGATATGTGCAAAGTTAGAAAAAGGATAAAATTGTTTTGTTAAATGCAAGATGTGAAAAAGTAGTTAACATTTGTGACTTTGCAATACATTATCAGTAGGAAGCAAATTGAATGTTGATGTTTGCTGAGGAGCAGATAAAAAAGGGAGACTTGTATAGCACCTCATGTTATCCCCAGTACTGCACAGCTACTGAGGCAGTTGAATCCAAGTTATTAAAGGGTCATGCGTTTACAGTGAGTTTAGTTTTAGGTTAGAGATGCCGCATGGAAACAGGCCCTTCGGCCCACTGAGATCACACTAACCATCGATCACCCATTCGTTCTAGTTCAAGAGTCAAGAGTTTTATTGTCATGTGTCCCAGATAGGACAATGAAATTCATACTTGCTGCAGCACAATAAAATATCAAAACGTAATTATATATTAACCCACTCTCTCATCCACCCCTGGCACATTAGAGGTAAATTACACCGGTTAATTAACCTAATCACACATCTTTGGGTTGATGGAGGACGCATCTGGTCACAGAAAACATGCAAATTCCACACAGACAGCACCTATGGTCAGGATCGAACCCTGTTCTCTGGTGCTGTGAGACAGCAGTTCTACTTGCTACGCCATCATGCCGCCCTCTATGAGAGCGAAGAGGTTTAAAAGTAATTTAAGAGGTAAATTTCTCTTGGTGTAGTTGTTACCTGGAATGAGCTGCCAGAAGAGATGTTGAAGCCAGGAACAATAACATATAAGTGACATCTGGAAAGGCACATGAATCAACAAGACCTAGAGGGAGATGGCATTAAAGCAAGCAAGTGAGATAAGTGTAGATAGCCATGATTGTTGGCACAGAAGCAGTGGACCAATGGGCCGATTTCTATGCAGTTATTATCAACTCAATGATGTTATTAAATATATTCAAGAGGTTAAATACTGTTCTGATCACTGACAGGATACGAAGAGAAAGCTGAAGCAGCAGCAAACTGAATTTGACTGATTAGCCATGATCCTATTGAATACACAATAGACACAAGGGGTTGAATGACCCGCTCCTGCTCCAGTTTTTGATGTTTAGAAGTGCGATTACTACTTGACAAAAAAAATGAACAGTTTTATCCACTGATGTTGATTGAGCAATGCAATTTTACCAGGACATTGGGCGTACTTTCGATCGGGAAAATATTTTGCTCAACTTTTCTACACTAATTAGATAAATTGACCAGGTGCAGTTCAACTAAGGTGCTCATTGAGTTAAATTATCTGTTTCTGTTTTCAAGCTTTATTTTTGCTTGAGCAAGTCCAGATCTGGAGATGTTTGATGCTAGATACTTTGACATGTCGTTTGTACGTTTAGTAAGTTTAATAGTGAGTCATATAAATAATACAAATTGGAGAAAGTTCAATGTTTGGTTATATTTGTATTCATATGTGGCTTGCACCAATGATATTATTTGTGTTGTCCTTTTCAAATTTAGTTTTGGAAAATCTGCCCGATGGAACATCTTCTGGCCCGATTGGAGATTGATTCTCGACCAGTTGCTAGGCGGATTGTTAGCCTGTTATTTAACTCATTTTTTCCTGTGAATCAACCTGACGAAGTATGGTGTGAACGATGCGTCACCCTTGTCCAAATGAATCCCATGGCAGCAAGGAAATTTTATCAATATGCACATGAACACACTGCACCAACCAATATTGGTAAGACTCGAGTGTAGTGGATATTTTATTGTCACGTGTACCTAGATACTGTGAAATTGATTTGCTTTGCATACAATCCAGTAAAATCCTGGTATTCGTCAATACTTGAGTAAAATACAGCAATAATTGAGTAGATTTCTTCGGAGGCAACACTCAGTCGCCGCGTCTCCGCCGCCAACTAGTAGCTTTTAAGTATCGTTCTTAAAAAATGTCTTTATTGTACTTGTACAAATAGTACAGGTATATCTGTACTTGTGCATAAAACTAAGTATAGAGGTCAGCAACTGATAGATTATCAGCTACTAATTTACTCAGTTTTGTATTTATGCACAACTGTTGCTGAAATACTCATCCTTTTTCCTCACCCTCTTGGCTCAACTATTCCCAGTTTTCCTGAACAATCTTTCACCATCTCATCTCACACAAAACTATAATGCAATTTACACATAGATTAGCTTTCAGTTATAAAATTTCCATCTTTGTTTTCAAACCATTCAATAGACTGCCCCATCCATATACCTTCCAGTAGACCTCAGATTTCAGTCCAATTATGTCTCATGCATCACATTTTTTAAAAATACAGTCTTTGGCAGTTATCATTTCAGCAGCTGGGTCTCGGTTCCATATTTCTATGCCCCAATGTCCCCACCTCATCTACATTCCTTTGTGCAACGCAAATTGCAGGAATAACTCGGATCAGGCAGCATCTCTGGGGGTCATGGATAGTCAACATTTCGGGCCGGGACACTTCAGGCTGGTAATGTTTCAGATCAGGACCAGTCTTCAGACTTCTGACCTGCTAAGTTATTCCAGGACTTTGTGTTCTATGCAAGATTTCACATCTGCAGTTCCTTGTGTCTAGGAAAGAACTACAGATGTTGGTTTAAATCGAAGGTAGACACAAAATGCTGGACTAACTCAATGGGACAGGCAACATCTCTGGAGTGAAGGAATGGGTTACATTTCGGGTCATGACCCTTCTTCAGACTGATGTCTGGGGAGTGGGCGGGATAGAGATAGAATGTAGTCGGATTGTCGACATCTACGTTCCTTTCCTCCATACTTTTAGTGTTTCACCAGGCATGGGCGGAAATCTCGAGGTGAGGGGGGACAGTGGGACGCGTCCCCTCCATGTTTTGAGAGGTGGGGGACAATCCCCCCATGTTTTGTGACCATGTATTTTGCAAACAGTTCCCATCCGACCGCGCGCTGTGGAGTCACGGGCCGCATGCATGATCAGCTGGTTCAGACTCTGAAAATTAAATGTCATCCTTTGGTATTGATAAACACTCATGCATTCCTCATACAATACACAAAATAGATTGCAGCAAAAGCAAAACCGCCTTGGAATTTTACATTTTTTAAAAGCTCTTGTGTTTAATGAGTACTGCAGAACGATTGGAGTCGTTTATCACTTAATTCCTCCGAGACAAAAATGATGTGTTAACTGTCGTATTAACACTGTTATTTCAATGTGTCACCAACCAATACATCGATATGCATTCCTCAGAAAATATAATTGTGTTTTGACCTTCAAGTATTACTGACGCGTTCGTTTGAATAAAATTCACGGAATAATTTCTTAAAACTGTCTGATGCAGGTATAATTACCATTTGAATTTTGGAGGCAGACAAAAAATGCTGGAGGGACACAGCGGGTGAGGCAGCTTCTATGTAGAGAAGGAATAGGCAAAGTTTCAGGTCTCGACCCTTCATCAGACCTTTTGTGAACTTTGGATGTATTGGTGGATGGGAAAGATTTAAACGGGTATTGGAGAGTCATTAAGGGATCTGGCGGTCGAGCTGGTGTGCATGTATAACCCCTCATTCACCCACGTTATTTAGTAATTTTTACTTGTCATTTAGGGATGTTATATGAATTTTTTTTTAAATTAAGTATGTTTGTTTATTTTTGTTAGTTTATCAAAAGTTTATTTATGTATGTTTTTGTTAGTTTGTGAAAGGTTTATGTGTACTGTTTTATCTCTCTTTTTCTCTCTCTCTCACTCTCCTCCAAGGTTAGTTCTTCTGTTTGTCTTTATTTGCTTCAGTTTTATTTATTGTTATTTATCATGTTGTATCGGACCTTTCGGATGGTCATTAAGGGCTCCGGACCACGATCACGGGCTTCCTGGCGTGCAGGTACAGTCCCTCGTTCGCCCACATTATTTAGTAATTTTTACCCATCATTTTCCCTAAATAATGGGTAAAAATGACTAAATAACGTGTGTGGACTGTACCTGAACGCCAGGAAGCCCGTGCTCACGGTCCGGACCCTTAACGACCGTCTGATGCTTGCTTAATTCTTTCAGAAGCTACAATGTGATAAATAACATTGAATAAAACTGAAGCAAATAAAGGTAAACAGAAGCACTAACCTTGGAGGAGAGAGAGAGGAAACAACACATGTAAACTTTTCACAAACTGACAAAAACATACATAAATAAACTTTTGATGGGAGGAGATAAAATTGTTATTTGTCATGCACACTTGTCATCGGGCCGCCAGGCAATTGTGCCCCCTTCAGGTTTTAAAAGCGATTTTCGCCCTTGTCACCAGGCATAATGTTTTGGCCACCTATCCTTTCCTTTTTCAAAGACATGCAACAGCAGTAACATAAACAGGTAAAATTAGTTATTTAATTGAAAGATACAGCATGGACACAAGCCCTTCTGTGTTATCTCACTTTTGCATCAATACACTAGGGACAATATACAGAGGCCAATTAACTTACAAATTCAAGTCTTTGGGATACGAGAGGAAACTGGAGTACCCAGTTGGTCACAGGGAGAATGTGTAAACTCTATACTGACATGGAGCCCAAGGTTAGATGGGACCTCGGTGTCCGGCGCTGTGACGCAGTAGCTCCATCAACTGTGCCGCCCAAAAAAATGTTTTTACTTGGTGGTTAAGGAATAATTGGCCGAGGCAACAGGGAGAAGAAGACTCTTTGAAGTAGCATCCAGGGAGTTTTTATATTTCTTAGGACAGTTGGATATTTTATTTAATAACATATCCAAACACAGCTTTCCAATATACTGAAATGTCAGCCTGGATTACCTGACTATGAATATATGTGAATGTGAGCAGTTTACTTATTTTATTCCATTAGGAAATAATCATAGTCACCTAACAATATCTCCATGTTAGTTTAAGAAAGCTTCCTGCATAAATTTTGAGCTTAAAAATAATGCAGGAAGTAATATTTATTTGCAGGAAATGGGAGTGAAGTGGGCGCATGTGCAGGACTTTTCCGGAGTGTGCGCATGTGCGAAGTATTTCGGGCGGGAAAGGCCTGCGGAATCAGCCATGTTTGCCAGACGTTTCTGAGTTTATGTATTAAAGAAATAAGTTGCTTATAGCGTAAATAAAGTTAAGTAAATTACGAGTAGTGAAAAGTTTCATTTGCCTCACGTCAAGTCAAGTTTATTCGTCACATTACACATACGAGATGTGCAGTGAAATGAAAAGTGGCAATGCTCGCGGACTTTGTGCAAAACGACAAACAAACAAACAACCAACCAAACTACAAACTACAACAGGGGGTTCTGCAGAAATTGTCAATGTTTAACAGTTATGCTTGCTGCATCTCTACATATTTATTTTTCTTTAACAGCCAAGTTGATGCTTGTGATTCGGCGATGCTTGAATGCCTGCATTGAGAGGTCAACACATGATGATACCAGTGATGACGAACAGCAAAAGGAAAATATCAGTGTGAGTGCAATGTTTCCTATCCTCACAAATATTCAATTTTGATCTGTGTGGAGGTGACTGATCTTCTAGCTGCATTTTTGTATTGTTTGCTAAAATTAATTTTGAAGATGGATGGATAAACTGGTATTAAAAGAGAAATCACAAATGGTTTCCTCTTCAATGTCAAGCCCCGGGGGGGGGGAGGTTAAAGTTAAATCAATGTTTTTGAGAACTTGTGACTTTTGGCAGAAAGTGTCAATGTGAAGATAATAACTACATATAAAAAATGAGATCATTAAACCAAAATTAACAAATGACTATGCTAAATCAATAAAAAGAGAAATAAAGTTTATTTGCATTTACTTTACTGAAAGCAAAATGTAGATCTGCACTGTTAAGCTAATATTTCACATGTCTGAAATGATTTGAGACTAATTTTGAGTTGTACTATTTAACATTTCAAATTTTTAAAAAATCAGGTTATTTGCCTATTGAGAATCAATAGGATGATTGTAATCATGTATTGTCTTTCCACTTACTGATTAGCATGCAACAAAAGATTTTCACTGTACTTTGGCACACGTGACAATAAATTAAACTCTTAAACTAACCCTGGAGAAGTTGCCATCCCTAAATTTGCTCCTTGTGACTGTCCAAACTAGCAATTCATAATTTGCTGGTCTGAGAACATTGTTGGAGCGTTCTGCATGTGATCTTAAAGGTCTTAAATCATCATGATTAAATAGTAGCTTGTTTTACCCCCAGGATCCCATTACTGAATAAATATTTTGGATGTTAAATATTTATCAGAGTTTGAGCAGTTGGTGTTTAACATTAAAATGTAAGCTAAACATATAAAATGTACTTCAGTGACAGCTGAAAGTAAATTGTCTTTCTCAGAACATGTGTTTGATATTTGTACAGCTTGTGAATTGATTTAAGATTTCCAGACATGCAGTACAGTGTGTTTGGTATTGTAATATTTTTTTCAATAGAATGTAAATCTTAGACCTGCTATCACCATTCTCCTAACATTTCAGTTACTTCAGTTTGTTCTTTGGTGCCCAGTGTTTTTGTGGAAAGTAGATTTGATGCCAGGATAGGAAATACATTTGATGGAGGGGTGAGGAACATGAATGCTTTTAACTGAAAGGTTGAAAATCAATTGTCCTTTCCTACAGGTGCTGGAGAGTGTGTTGTCAGTGAATGATGGCACCACAATGGCTAGCTTACTGGAAATTAATGTTGTTTTATGGAAAAGCATCCACAAGGCACTGAATGAAAACAAAGAAGCTAAAAACTACACAATTATGAAGTTTGCATCTGTGCTGCCTATATATTTTAAAACTTTCACGGTAAAAACTTTCCTTGTTAATATTTCAAATCCTAGTTTAAACTTTGACTGAAAATTGATCCAGTTTACAGTTTTGTCTGTTGTCCAAGTAGTTGATTTTGATGACTTTTTTCATGGGGCAAGATATCTGCACTTGTATATTGTTTTTAGGCCAAACTATTTGTATTTTTACAGGATGACCGCTGCATTGTTCCCTTAATAATTCTGGCTTCCTTCATGCCTGCGACAGCAATTCCTACCTTCAGGTACAGTGGCTTCAAAATTGTCTTACGCTTGAGAATATGTAGTGGTACTGAGAGAGGCGGATGATGCAGGTTTTGTTTTGGTTACACTTGACGTCCTGCTTTTGAGAAGAGGGACGAATTGAATTGAGGAGTGAATTGGAAGTGGATATAGAAAACATAAAATCAAAATAGATGGGTGGTGATCATAGATTGATGGCAATTAATCGGATGAGGAGAGTTGGCAGTCAAAGAAGAATCTTTTTTCGTTACTTCACACTATGCATATGTGCAACATCAAGGAACTAGATTAAAATTCAAGTATGCATTTCGCACAATAAAGTGATTAGGTTTTAATAAAATGCTAATCACATTATCCTATATGATAGAATTTCTAAGCCTCAATGCTTTGTGTAAAATTGTGTTTAAAATAGCTTGTTTCTGTTGGGCAATATTATTGTAATTGATCAGAAATTCTCTTTCCTTTAGAAATGAAATTGAAAACAAAATATTACTGTAAAGCTTTAAGCTCTTAGTTGTGTAAGAGTATTGTAGACTATTATCTAAATGGTGCCGATTAGGAAAAAGGGAGATGCAACGAGACCTGGGTGACATGGTACCAGTCATTGAAAGTAGGCATGCAGATGCAGCAGGCAGTGAAGAAAGCGAATGGTATGTTAGCATTCATAGCAAAAGGATTTGAGTATAGGAGTAGGGAGGTTCTACTGCAGTTGTACAGGGCCTTGGTGAGACCACACCTGGAGTATTGTGTACAGTATTGGTTTCCTAATCTGAGGAAATACATTCTTGCCATAGAGGGAGTACAGAGAAGGTTCACCAGACTGTTTCTTGGGATGGCAGGACTTTCATATGAAGAAAGACTGGATAGACTTGGCTTGTACTCGCTAGAATTTAGAAGATTGAGGGGGGATCTTATAGAAGCGTACAAAATTCTTAAGGGGTTGGACAGGCTAGATGCAGGAAGATTGTTCCCGATGTTGGGGAAGTCCAGAACAAGGGGTCACAATTTAAGGATAAGGGGGAAGTATTTTAGGACAGAGATTAGAAAAACATTTTTTACACAGAGTGGTGAATCTGTGGAATTCTCTGCCACAGAAGGTAGTTGAGGCCAGTTCATTGGCTATATTTAAGAGGGAGTTAGATGTGGCTAAATGGATCAGGGGGTATGGAGAGAAGGCAGGTACAGGATACTGAGTTGGACGATCAGCCATGGTCATATTGAGTGGTGGTGCAGGCTCGAAGGGCCGAATGGCCTACTCCTGCACCTATTTTCTATGTTTCTATTGGAGTAAACTGCATCAATGTACATTACACTTCAGGATTGATTTTTGAACAAGATTATGAGTGATAGAAGTAAATTAGTACATCTTCTTTTCATTAAGCCAGAGAACATTATCTTAAAATGTTTATTGTTCACACAAATTAGTGTTTAATGGGACCAATATTTGCAAAAAATAAAAATCTCTGCAAGATGTACATGCGGCCTCAAATACTCATCTATGTTTTGTGGGCGTGCAAATTGTATGTAAAATAATCATGTCATGATATATTTTGGTCCCTTTCAGTGACAAGTGACTAATGTACCAGACTAACAAAGTCTGATCTCATTGTGGCAAACTGAAACATACATTTGGTCTGCCAGTTTGTAGATTGGTGCCAGGAAGGTGCAAGATTGATGTAAAAATTAACTAATTCTCACCATGGTTAATTTAGGATTATTGGGTAGGGTGGATTGAAGAACATAGAGTATGAATAATGGTGAAAAGCTTTGCTCGTGCTTTTGATTTTCTGATCCCTGTGGATTATTATTTTTCCAGTTGTGGTGTTCTCTCCAAGTTGAGAAATTTGGATAAAGAAGCTGATGTGACGAAGTATTCTGCATTGATAGACTGCCTTTGTCAGTGGGGGAAAGCCGGACATGTGGTCGAGCTGATTACTGATTGGCTGACAGAGGGGCTTCCTCAAAAGGTCAGTTAATCCATTTAAGATTTTAAATGCTTCATAGACCAGAAAAAAATGGCGTCCGCCATTTTCCTACCTATATAAATAATGATAGCATGAAAACTGCAGCCTTGTATTCTTGACCTGGTCTAATTACATTTGTAGGGGAACATTGGAATTTATAGAGTAATCCCGACAGTGTGATTCTGGATAGTGAATAAAAAAGGTATTTGCAGAGAAACCAATATATGTAAACAGACAATAGACACAAAATGCTGTACTCAGCGGGACAGGCAGCATCTCTGGAGGGAAGGAATGGGTGACATTTCAGGCCACAACCCTTCTTCAGACTGCAGTGTAAACCAGCATCTGCATTTCCTCCCTCTATAAGCAGCCAACTTCAGCAAACGAGATGGTACACAAAAAAGCTGGAGAAACTCAGCGGGTGCAGCAACATCTATGGAGCGAAGGAAAAAGGCAACGTTTCGGGCCGAAACGTTGCCTTTTTCCTTCGCTCCATAGATGCTGCTGCACCCGCTGAGTTTCTCCAGCTTTTTTGTGTACCTTCGATTTTCCATCTGCAGTTCCTTCTTAAACACTCAGCAAACGAGATGTCTAGTTTCCAAAGATACTGAATTTGCAGTGATAGCATGTTTTAGAATAGAAGACCTAGTGCTTAAGATTGTATCCTCGATATTTTTGCTTCCTGATTCATTATGTTATCGTTGAATTCCATTGAAATGTATAAACATTTGAATTTAGTTCAAAATGAGGCCTAAACGGGTAAAAAAAAAAAAAGGTTCTCATTACCTTCTGAAATAGGAATCAAATGTTGTAAATCTGGAAAAGAGCTGTCACTTGTTGAGTTATTATTATCCCATTACCTTTCCATCCTCTGGTTGGTGACTCCTCGCCTTTGAATCTGGAGACTAATCCTCCAAAGAATGAGACCATACCTAAAGTTGGTAAACTGTAGAAACTTTTCAATGGAACTTGCAACTGACTAGTGTCGCAAGAATATTTTTTTTTATGATGGAGAAAAAAAACGTTGTAATCAGTGACATAATCATGCTTTAATGATGAATAATTTTCGAATCACATTGCAATGTACAAGTGTTATAAAATTGTGGTTGTCTTTAAATTGTAAAACCATGGTGAGAAAGTGGCAATCATACACCTTTTTTTTTCCAGAGTAAAAAGATCCAAGAACGTAAAGTTCGAATCCAAGAAATGGTACAACCCAAACTGAAATTGGCCATACATTTTTTAGAATATATATTGACCAATATCATGAGTCGGGAATGTTTATTGGATTTGCCACAGAGAAAACTAAACCAGCTTCTGAAAGCTTTGGCGGCAATCAAGGTAATTTAAAGAAAACTCTTGCTGGTGGTTTAGTACCAATTTTTGGCATGCAAATGTAGGAATATTGCAACAACAATGATAATTATTTTACCGCGTCATAAAAATTATGACGCGTTTGAAATCCCCAAATGGGTCACAGGTTAAATCGGCCAACATTTGAAATTTGACAGAAGGGTTAATGGGGTGGGAAAAGACTATAGGTGTACAGAAGGATCAGCAGGTCATGCAAGGGTAGTTTTTTTTTGTTAGACAGGTAGTGGACTACAGTAAGCATCACTATGGGAGCACCTCAAGGCTGCGTGCTCAGCCCCCTGCTCTACTCACTCTTTACTCACGACTGAAGCCGGACACAGTGGGATCACATCTCAAGTTTGCTGACGACACCGCCGTTGTTGGACGAATTACAGATGATAATGAGTCAAAGTATGGAAGTGAGATTGATCGACTGACCAAATGGATATTTCTGAAGTTCTTTCCTGGACCTCAGCAACAGCAATTATAAAGAAAGCCCAAATGACTCTGAGAAGATTGTGGGGATTCGGTACGTCATAGAGGTCTCTCTTGAACTTGACTGATTACATCACGGCCTGGTTCAGCAACTTGAATGCCGAGGAACAAAGACTGCATAAATGCCCAGAACATCACAGGTTCTGAACCTTCCCACCTTCGAAGGGATTTACAGGAGTCGCTGTCTCAAAAAGGCAGCCAGCACTGTCAGAGACCCGCATCAGCCATCGGAAAAAAATATAGAAGCCTGAAAACTCTGATATTCAGGAACAGCTTCTTCCCTGAATCGATCAGGCTATTAAACACTGCCACATAAGCTCCGAACCACATAGACTTGGGACCATTGGTTTAGTCTTTTTTCACAATTAGTGTTTATATGTCTATTTGTGTGTTTGTGTAAATAAAATATAGGGCCTGTTTCCCTGCTGTATCTTGTTATATTGTTTACAGATGATGCTGCAATTAAGAATGTAATTGTTCTATCTGGGACAAATGGCAATAAAACACTCTTTAGTGCAGAATAAATTAAAGGGAGTGACGGATTGGATCAATTATAGTTAACATAATAAAGATGGGAGGTCAACAGGGAGAATGTTGAAATAAATGAGCTAGTCAGTTGCATGCATGAGAGTTTCTGTAGAAGGTGGACTATAGTTGTGGGTGGAAAGGCTAATGCATTTGTGGAGTTGGCAATAAATGCCCATTACAATACATGTTGTCCCCAGATTACAAACACCCAACTTGTGTACAGCACGTACATGCAAATGACAGGAGATGGATATCATGGCCAGCTAAAATTTAATATTCCTATGGCACAACCCATCTCTGCAGGCAGCATTTGCCATGCGGGAACTCAGTTCGTAGCTGTGTTTCTGACATGCAAATTGTTAGGGCTGCAAGCTGTCTGAGCACTGCTTAAGGTGGGGAGGGCTTGCTGTGTCATATCACGATTATGATCTCAATTTGGTGTTAAATTGCAGCTATCTAGTTCGGCCTGAGTGAATATTAATAGAAAGGGGTATTTGGAGACATGGTTGTAAATTTGTAGTAATGTATGATGTTTTCAGTCTTCCTATTATTTTACTGTGGGGATCTTGTTGCTTTTCTACAGTAGTATGTATAAAGAAGTCTCGTGTATACAGAAGCAATAGGAGAGATCAAGGTAAAGGACAGATGGTAGTTGTCTACAGTTTTCCCTCAGGTATTATCGAAGTGTTGCGTATGGACGATGAAGAGAAGGCCTAAGGGATTGAGTTGTGCGACCTTTTGAGATAGTGATTAAGTTTCACGAAGTGCTCTGACTATGATTAGTGGAAGCAAATGAGAGCAATCCCACTAAATGAGATATTGGAGAAGTAATGGTAATGGCCATAAACAGTTGATGAGGAATGATGCACCATCACAGTCACTGAGAATGGCATTAGGATAATTTCATTGCCGTGGCAGAAATGGAAACCTAGTTGGAAACATTCAGACACAAACTTGTTTCCAAAAAACACTAGGAGGATACTGGAAAAAAAGCAACATTTATCATGGCACATATGCTGGACTCCTTAGTATGTGCTTCCCTTCACCACCTGTGCCAAGTTGAATGGATTTCCCAGCCGTGGTTCATTGATACTGATTTGACGTACAGAAACATATTTTTACTATCCCATTTGTTTAAACTTTTTCACAGATTCCTTTTATTGGGGGAGGTTTAATATGTGTTCTTTTCAATGAATTGTTATTGTGTTCTTTCAGTGTGAACTGTTTAGTTGATGTCATCTTCAAATTGATTTCTAGGAACTCCAGGTTTCCTTTCTGAGCACTTCAGAAGTGATGCTTCAGGACATAAGTTTGGATACAACTCTCCGGGCTTTTAGTTTGCATTGCCGATTAACTATTCATTTACATATTAAGGTAAATGGGTTGCTGTAATGAAAATTGATTTAGCAGTAAATGTTCGTGTTTTAAAACGGAAAAGCAATTTTCTCTTGAAGATATTCACAAGGTGGCTTCACCAATGTGTTTTACAAACTTAATGTAATTTCTTCGGTAACATTTGTTTCGATGCTTGACGTGTTCTAGAAATCATAGTGCCAGTATTTGATTAGATTTTTGCAAACTTCACAAAGACCAAGTTATAATAACTGACCAAAAGTCTTCATCGTTTTTATTTTGTTTTCTGTGCAGAAGTATATATAGTCAACTCCGCCTCCCACTGCACCATTTCTAGAAAACGATTGACATCACTATTTTCCATAATGCAAATCTGTGACTTCAGCCAAGCAATCAACTTGGAAAATATACATGTATTCACTTGTTTACTTTTACCCTACAAAAAATTTGTGATTACATTTTACTAAAGTTTTGGTCAGTGATTTTTTACGGCTGAATTTCCCTAATCTGAACAGCTGAAATGAGGAGGTCGCCTAAATTGAAAATGCAGAAAAACACTGGGGAACATTTGAGTTAGGACAATTTTGAATATTATATCTTTAACGGAAAACCTTTTAGCACCAAACCTCACTTGTTTTCCAATTGTTGTTTCCAGATGGATGCAAAAGATAGAACTTACCTTTTGATTCTTGAAGATAGTGCAAGCTGGATTGATGAAAACGTGTTGCAGTTCATGCATATTCCAGGAAAGGAGATAGAGGCATCAGAGCATCAGAGCCAGATTGCAAAACAAGTGGTTGATGTAAGTTTGTCATTCTTACTTACAGAAATTGAAACTTAATTTTACGTGTTCATTATTTTGCATTGATTGCAACCTTTTGTTTCAATATGATATAAAACATGAGAGGTCATATAATTAAGCTGCATCTGGCTGGGTGTTCTCAATTGAATCCCAGTTAGTTCTCAGTGTGATCCATTATTTTATTTATTCTCTTTATCTTTGTATGCCATGTATTGAAGTTGAACTGAGGAAAATATTAAATCTGAGCCAAAAATGTGATCATTTTTGTTTAAGTTATGAAGACTCTGAATATACCAAAAATGTCAAGCACAGACTTCTTTCCCTTGTGTATTGCATAGATTCCACAGATTATAAAAAAATAAGATAACGGTAAAGCCTCGACCAGTCTTCAAGTTAATGTAGGCTTCTGTAAGTCAATAGTTGTGTGCAAGAAGTCAGTTGAAGCATAATGTCTTGAGGTGTCTTGACAGGATGGATTTTGAGAACATCTTTCCTCTTGTTGGCGAATATAGACTGGAATCATTGTTATAACTAAAAAAAGGGTTGCCAATTTATGTGAGGGATGAGGCACTGTTATTTTCTGAGGATTAGGGATCATTGAATTCTGTTTACCATTTAGAAGAGTTGAGGCTTAAATTTGAAGATTACTCTCCATTTTGAAGACTTGTAACTTGTTAGTAGCCTCAGATATGCCTTGTATTCTCTTTACAGTTTTGTTGGAGGTCTTGTGGGCAAATTCCATTCCTAGTTTTCTCTCAAAATAGCTTTCAGAACAAATAATGCCATTTAATGCTAACAAATGTACCTCAGGGTTGAAGTCTTTTCTGCGTCTTGATATTTTCAAATGAAAACAGAATAAGAATACCAATCATGTATTTCCTTTACATAGACATACCTTTCAGTCTGTAAGGATATTGTTACAGTTGATGCCTCTGATGCAGAATTCCAGGCACAGTTGTTGGGCTTTACTGTTGCTGTGATGAATTCAGGTAATGCATTATAATATCTTAAAAATGTATTATATAGTTTATTTAACTCATTATTTCATGTGTCTCAATTTGAGCACACTAGGTATGACTGCAGACAACTGAGGCAATGACTGGGTCGTTGAATATCTGCGTTCCTAAATAATTACCATTAGTAAGAATACACAGCAGTGACAGAAGAAAAAAGGCTGTTAACTTTTCCCCTATGTATGTTTCAGTCTGACCCCTGTGTTTTCATTCAATCTGCAGCTATGGGCTATTCAAAGGAATAACGAGTTCCAGAATTGCCCAAATTACAGCAAGCCTGAGAATTGTGAGCCACATCAGAACCTCACAAAGCAGTAGGAAGAAATTGATAAAGAAAGGGGCGGCACAGTGGCGCTGCTTGTATGTGGGTTGGTAGGTTTATTGTCCTCTGGAAATTGCCCTTAGTGATAGTGGATGAGAAGGTGAGATAACATAGAACTAGTGTGAATGGGTAATTGTTGGTAGGGTGGACTTGGTGGGCAGAAGGGCCTGTTCCCTTATCTATGAACTAAAACTAACCTAAAAGTAGAATGAAAGTGGCAGGAAACATAAAAAAACAGACAATAAGAGCTGTTGTAGGCGCCTAAAAAGAAAGACTTTCTGAGAGCAAACCTGGGTTGTATCGAGACAAAGAGGATAATTTATAGTGGGGTATGGGGGGATGGCGGTGTTAGACAATCGCATTTTGTCTGTGAATAAGACTTAATAAAACCTACCAGAAACAAAGAAGTAAGCAGTTAAATAAAATACCTGAAAAGTTGACAAAACCAAGGGCCAAAGACCTGATTGATCAAATTCCAGTTTTGGATGAGGTGCCTATGGAGGTAATGAAGGTCCGATTATCATTTCCCAAACTTCCATAGATTTGAATATTTTCCTGTGGATTGGAAGGTATAAAAAGGTGTAGGTAAAATAAATGATACGAACCAGCTGCCATTCTTGTTTCCATGATCAGCTCAAATCCTCAAACGTCCAAGGGACTAAAGGACTCGGCCAACTGGACTCTATCCCCTTTGTCCTTTCCTTACTTCCACAAAGAAGTGTAGAAGTAAGTGTATGCCGAATTGTTCTTGGTTTCCCAATCAGAAGTAAGGTAGTGAGAACTCGTGAAAAGTTGCCACTGACCATATTAAGAACTGAGTGATCTTAACTGGCCTTGTAGCCCCTTATTAGGCATTTTTAATCTATTAAAACAGATTTAAATAACTTGAAAATGTTACTTGATTTAAAATATATTACAAAGCTAAATAATTAAAAACATCGAAGTAAAATGGAATAACGTGATATTCCCCTGAGTCAACATCAACATTCATGAGGATGCTGTTTGTCTGCAACACTCCCTGATGTACAGCTGATGGCCTGAAAGCAAATTGCATCCGATCCTTCTCTTCAGCATGTCATTGCTACATTGCTAGATTTGGTTAGTTGGGTAGCTGGATGAAAGGTCAGATAGTGGATGAAAGGTCAGACATCTAGCCTCCAGCTTACTTTGGACTTGCACATATCGATAATCATGTGCGATTTTCCAAGTTGCATTAAACATTGGTTGATATCTGGCTGAACTATTGATTGCAACTATGCACGATTTAGCCTAATGGAATCTAAAATGGCTTGCTTTTAAACATTTATAACGAGAAGGATTAATTTTTAGTATTTGACCTATAATTTCTTGAATTTCAAAACTTCAAAAATTGAATTTTGAAAGTTGTAATCAACTGCATTATTATACTATGCATGTGACTTTTTAAATTTTATTGAAAAGCTTCATGCATGCATTAGTAATTTTAGCATCAATGTAATTTTCGCAGTTGATCATGACTTCAAATATAATAATATAAGAGGTGCTATGTTTCAGAATCTTGGTTGTGAATTGTTTTCTCTTTCCTACTCTGATCCATTGTTCAGAAAAGGGAATCTTCAGTCTACCGTTAGTATTATCCATTCTGAAAGAGATTGCGGTGAACTGCCTATCTCAAGATATCTACAGTACCAGTGAAAAAACTAAAGAAGTACTTAACATTATCCAAAAAGTATTCCACAAAATTTTGGAAATCGTGGCTCGTAGTTCAAAAAAGAATCAGGATGAAGTTCTGCAGGTATAAATTTATGTTCTTATTTTATTCTTTGCTTATTAAGTGACCTAAAATGTCGAGGTTGATTATAATTTTCAGTGAATTGTCAAATTATTTATTTGATATGTGGTTATTAATTTAAATTTTCAAGCTTCTGATATTTCCATGCAAAGCAACAATTAGGGAAACAATAGCGGAATAATAGTGAAGATAGACACAAAAAGCTGGAGTAACACAGCGGGTCAGACAGCTTCTCTGGAGAAAAGGAACAGGTGACTTTTTGGGTCCAGAGCAGTCTGAAGAAGGATCTCGACCCTGAAATTTCATCTAATCCCTTTCTCCAGAGATACCACCAGGGAGCGCCGCAGAATGACAGCCTCGCCAACAGTCTTGACTTTTCATCTCTTTTGTCATTTTTAGTGTATTTTAAAAGTTTGTGTTAATGTTCCCTGGTTTGTTTTATGTGGGGGAGGCGGTTGGGGGAAACTTTTTCAGTCTTTTAACTTGACGGAGATGCGATTGTTTTCCGGATCGTATCTCCGGTTGCTCTGCGGCCTAACATCATGGAGATGGCAGCCTTGCTCGGGACTTGCATTGAGCCCCACCGCGGGGACGTGGACTTACCATCGGAGCCGATCCCTTGCCTGGGATCGATGCCCCAACCGCGGCCTGCTGATTTTAACTTCGAGGAGCTCGCTGTCTCGGGTAGAGAACAATGTCGGGAAGCTCCAAACGACGCAGAAGGTTTGACCCATCCCGATCCGGGTCGATCGCCCGGCACGAGGAGCTGACATCCCCTCCCGATGCAGGAACTCGATCGCCCTAATACGGAGGGCCCAACTGCCGACTACAGGAGCCAAGATTGTCCCGTTAACGGAAGGCTCGAGGCCCCGTCCGCAGAAGAACAAAGAAGGGAAGAGATTTAACTTTTTTTTCGCCTTCTTTCACAGCGAGGTATGTGGAGAAGTCATTGGTGGATGTTCATGTTAAAATGTATTTTGTGTGTTTTGTGGCTTTTTAATGGTATGACTATATGGCACATTCAAATTCCTCGTATGTTGCAAAACATACTTGGCTAATAAAGTATTATTATGATTTTGAGATGCTGCCTGACCCGCTGAGTTACTCCAGCTTTTTGTGTCTATCTTCGGTTTAAACCAGCATCTGCAGTTCCTTCCTACACAGGGGAATAATAGTCTTGCATTGATGGTGCTTTTCATGATGTTCGTCTAAAAGTAGGCCTCAATGCTCCACAAGAATGAATGTGGTGAACTAGGTTGCTTCAGTTGAACAATTTATGATGAGATAGCTGTCGTTAATAAACCAATAAAGTTTAATCGAATTTTGAAAAGACAAACTATGGAAAGTTAACAGAAAATGGACAAAGGGTATTTCAGAACACAGATATAAGTACAGTGGGAGTGTGGTGACTATTAATTAAATCAAAATTAACTTCATAAAAATCGTTAAATTAGCAATTTGTTCAGATGGGGCCAAAATGAATTGGTGCTGTACAGATGAAAAAATTATAAACAGCATGGAACAGTTAGATCAATCAAAGTCAGAGCAAAATTAAATGGGACTAATTGTGCCAGTGTATTATTAACTCTATTTTGAACCATTCAGACGTCCACTCAAATAATAGAAATGTGACTTTTTTGTGAAGGTTCTGTCTTCTATTCAGTTGGTTCTTGGAGAATTCATCAGCACTGTTGAGAACTGGCATGGTGTCCATGAATCTATCCATCAAGAGATGCTCTCAACACTTCTGGCTGTAATGCTGGCTGAAACTGTTTATGCTATAAAAAAGGTGAGTCTGAAGAAGGGTTTCATTGTCATGGGTGACTTGCTTGTCAGGCACACCCTGTGGTTTATTTTGACAAATTGTGGCCCATTGGGCAAAATAAAGTCACAAGAATTCAGTAGAGTGATGTTGCCCCAACCTGCTCATTCTTCCACATAAACTCATTAACATCTATCATCTTAGTCCACATGAAAATCTGACAATCTTCCTGATTGTTGAGAGTTCATTTGTTTATCTTCCATACTACCATCAGCGCATCTGTAACACAAGAGGATCTAACACTCGACCACTGCTATTTCACCATCACATATGCCTATCGTTTTGCCCCAAGCCCTCCCTTTGAAAAATCAGACCACCTGGTTGTGCTCCTACTTTCTGTGTGTAGGCTGTGACTGAAAAGTGTACTCCAGTGCTGAGGATTGTACAGAGCTGGTCATGAGAGGCAGAGGAATGACTTCATGCCGGCTTGGCATCGGTAGACTAGGCGGTGTTTGAGGACTCAGCAACGGACCTGACTGAATATGCCATGATTGTTAACGACTTCATAAGGAAATGTGCAGAGGAGTGTTCCCACAAGACCATCCGAGTGTTCCCTAACCAGAAGCCTTGGATGAACTAGGAGGTCCATAACGTACTGAGGATGACATCTCAGGCATTCAAGTTTTACGTTTAGCGATACAGGGTCACATATGACGTCTGGGACCAACCTCAATAAAGACATCAAGAAAACGAAAAGATGCTTTCGGTATAAACTGAACATCAGGCAGATAATAGGCAGCAGTAGCAGAGCTTGTATGCCATTACTTCCTATAAAGCAATACCAGGTAGTAGCGCATGACAACGGTGCCCCGCATCTGGGTGTGTTCATTGTTTTCTATGCTCACTTCGAAAGGGAGAAAGTTGCAGGAGAGTATTGTAATGATTGAAAGCTGCTCCAGGGCATGGCTTGTAAGGAAATTAATTGTAACACTTAAGAAATTGCAGAAATATGTGTACATGCAGTCCAGTTCATTACTCAAACCAGCCTTCTCCCATTGACTCTACCTACACTTCATGCTGCCTTGGGAAAGCAGCCAACATAATGAAGGACCACTCATGCTCTGGTCATTTATCTTTTCCCTCCTTCCTGACGGGCCAAAAGTACAACTTGAAAACGCATACCACCAGATTCACCAACAGTTCCTTCCCCACTGTTATCGGACTCTTGAATGGACCTCATGCTCAGGATGCATTCCCGATCTTTCAATCTAGCTTTCATTATTTTATCTGCATTTTCTCTGTGGCTGAAGCACTGTATTCTGTACAATTCTTTCTCTTTTTGCACCACTTGTTGTACTCGTGCAAGGGTAGGATTGCACTTGTGTATGATATGACATGCCTGGCAAGCACCCTCAACAAATGTTTTACACTATCTTGGTACATGTGACGATGATAAATGGATCCCATTGTGCATGTAAACCAATGTGGCTACGAGTAGCCTCTTTTCAAGTTGAGCAGTCCAATGCTGCAGCGAATAGACCTGCTGCTTCAACACTGGAGACCCAGGTTTGATCCTGTCCTCAGATACTATCTGTGTGTAGTTTGCACGTTCTCCCTGTGACCATGTGGGTTTTCACCGGGAGTTTGAGTTTCCTCCCATGTCCCAAAGACATTCGGGTTTGTTGGTTAATTGGTCTTGTAAAACTGTTTTGAATGTGTAGGGAATGGATGGGAAAGTGAGATAACACGGAACTAATATAAAACAGGTGATGGATGGTCAGTGTAGATTTGGTGTGCCGAAGGACCTGTTTCATAGCTGTATATCGAAACTAAGTTCTTGCCTAATTTCCACTGTAAAGCAGTATTTGTATAAATTAAAACCACCACTTCCTATCCCTTACTGCCAGAAAAAGATGTTGGAAATTGTAATCTATTTATAAATGTACTTTTGCAATTGCAGATGAGTGCAACCTCTTTGAGTGGTGTTACCTAGATTGTGTTGCGTTGAGTAAATGGAACAATGAATTATCATGAGTCCCCAAACCCCGATTAAAACAAATATATAAAGCTTCAGTGGGAATATGGTCATCTTCCAAGGTTTTGTTATTTGGTCATTTTAGTTGGGATATTAGCTTCCGTGTCTAACCTTCAGCAACTGTGTAGAGGACTGTGTACCAAAGAAGATTATATTTATGCCCCCATCTGGAAACTGTGGATGACCTGCAAGGTTCACTCCCAGGTGAAGTCCAGGTCTGCGGTGTTCAAGTCAAATGATCCCCAGCAGTTCAAGAAATCTATGACCTCCACAGAGCCATTAAGATGTCAAGAGAGAATTCCAGACCAAGCTGGAGACCCGAGTCTTGCAAACTATAAGAGCAATCAAACAAAATCAGGCAATATTGCAGGCAACAATGATCTCAAGGCATTCTACACTTTGAATGGAAGGCCAATGGAGGGATGTCATTCACCCATCAGTCTCAGGTGCTCCTGTACCATTGATTACTGTGGCAGACGTGATTTTGGCCTTCCTGAGAGCGAATCCGTGGAAAGCAACTGGCCTGGAGGGAACCCCAGCCGTGGGCTCAGGATCTGTGCGGACCAACTGGCAGAGGTATTCGTGGATATCTTCGATCCCTCACTTCTCCCATTTTAGGGTTCCCATCTGATGTAAGAAGACCACTATTATCCTGGTGCCTTAGAAACGTACGGTAACATGCCTTTGTGATTACCATCTAGTGGCTCTAACGTACTTTGAACGACCGGTGATGTGCACATTAACACCAGCCTCCCAGCCAGCCTTGAACCACTGCAGTTTGCTTACCATCACAACAGGTCCACAGCAGAACTCATCTCTGGAACACATAGACAAGAACTCCAATGTTAAACTACTAACTTCCTGCTGCCGCTGAGGAAGCACTATCTGCCACAGACAATGATGGTCCAATTCTACACGGCCATCATAGAGTCTGTTCTCACCTTCTCCATCATGGTCTGGTTTGGCTCAGCCACCAAGCACAACACCTGGAGGCTGCAGCGGATCGCCCGATCAGCAGAAAAGATTATTGGCTGCAACCTTCACTCCATTGATGAACTGTACACTGCAAGGGCCAGGAAGCGAGCGGGCAGGATCATCTCTGACCCTTCTCACCCTGGCCACAAACTCTTTGAATCACTTCCCTCTGGAAGATGACTCCGGACTATCAAAGCTGCCACAGCCAGTCATAAAAACAGTTTTTATCCACGAGTAGTTGCCTTACTCAACAGCCAAAAATCTGTAGTCTCCCTTTGATCTGGTATTTTGTTGGTTCACATGCTTGATCAATGGCCGCCACTGGTTCTTTGACTTTTTGACCCACAAACCTTGAGAGGAACAGCTTGTTCCCCTCTGCTATCGTCCCAATTCTCCTACCTACCTCATTGTGTAATTGGACTTTTTGGCAGTATTTCACTACACCAGAAGTGGCTGCCTCGCCAACAGTCTGTCTGTCCTTTTTGTTATTTTTTAGTATGTGTTAAAAAGTATATTTTAGTGTTCCTTGGTTTGTTTTATGTGGGGGGGGTGGTGGGTTTGGCGGAAACTTTTCATTCAATCTCTTACCTCGACGGTGATGTGATTTTTTTTTCCCCCCGTATTGTATCTCCATCCCTACTGTGGCCTACCATCGTGGAGTTGGCGGCCTTTCCTGGAGACCGACAGGCGCTCCAAGCAGTGGGAGTCTGCGGGACTTTAACATCGTGGAGCTTGTGGTCCCTTTGTTGGGGATCGAAGCTCCAACCGCGGGTCCTGTTGACCTTAACAACGTGAAGCCTGCGGTCTCTGATAAGAAGAGCCCAACTGGGAGCTCCATGCCACGGACAGAGTTTCAACCGCCCCAACACTGGAGTTTCGATCACCCTGACGGAGGCTTCAATCGCCCGCCTACGGATGGTTTGACTGCCCTGACCGCGGGCGAACAAAGAGGAAGAAGATTAAACATTATTGCCTTCCATCACAGTGAGGAATGTGGAATCCACTGTGATGGATGTTTACGTTAACTTTTACATGGTTGTGTGTCTTGTTACTTTTCACTTAGTATGGCTGTATGGTAAGTCAAATTTCACTGTACCGTAACTGGTACATGTGACAATAAACTGACCTTGAAACCTTGAACTGATTCTGCAATCTATCTTCGCTCTAGCTGTTGCACTTGAATTTTGCTTGATTGTATTTATGTACAGTAATAACTGAGATGATTGGATAGCAAGCAAAACAAAGCTTTTCACCGTACATGTGACAATAGTAACCCTAAATCTTTTTTGATTACTTTTTGGTCAGGAATTGCAGTACTTAGGACTGAATGGACCATGTGAAATGGAGTTGAGGGTGCTAGTTGTCATAGTTTAGTGGCCTTTTTTTTCAGCAGATGCTGACTCTTACTCTTCTCGATTAGTTCATTTATGTTCTTGGATTTCAAGGGACTGGTGTGTTTAAGCCTGACAGTGCTGAAGAATCGCAACTATTACTGAGTTGCTGAGCCTCTTATGGGTATTTCCTGCATCACTTCTTTGGAACATGGCTATTCTACTGGATCTCTGCCACAGGAAGTTAGTAGAACAGTTTATTTTCTCTCGAAAAATGGTGGAGTTTCTGTGGATAATTAGCTTCTTGATTCTTCTGGTCATTCTCATCAAATCTTTCTTGGCATAGAAGCCAAAGGTCTCTTTGTTGCTGTTGGTTTATGGTGGACTTCAAGTATTGAAAACCTTGAGTATATGCATCAGGAATGTAAGTAGTGGAAGGAGCACAGAATACCCAGGCACACCCCTTGGTCAGATACTCCGCCACTTCAACCTGGACTTCCACTGTTATGCTGACGACACCCAGATCTATCATTCAACTGCCATGTCAGCTATAAAAACCTGGATGCAACATAATTTCCCTCAAACTCAACAGCAGCCCCAAAGCCACACTCAGCAAAATCAATAACCCCAACGACCATCGACGCCACCATGTGATCTCCCCAGGCCCGCAACCTTTCTTTGAGGACACCCTCTCCCTTGAGCCTCACATCCGCCAGTCATTAAAAATCTTTCTCCGAAACAGCCAAACTCAACCCTCTCTCACAGGCTGAAAGACTCATCCTGCCTTTTTGGATGGACTACTGCAACTCACTTCTCCTTGGCATCAGCTCCACCTACATCAACTGACTTCAACTGGTCCAGAACGCAGCCACCTGACTCATCACCCACACCAAATCCTGGCATCACATCACTCCAGTCCTCAAACAACTTCACTGGCTTCCCATCTCCCACCAGATCAACTACAAAATCCTGATCCTCACCTACAAAGCATATCTCACTGACCTCCTCTCCCCCTACCAACCCTCACAGTCCCTCAGATCCACATCAGCCAGTCTCCTCTCCATCCACAAGTCCAACCTCCGCAGTTTTTGGGGACAGAGCCTTCTGGCAGCTCCCAGGCTCTATTGATCCACAAACCATTTTCCAGTCCCGAGACCCATCTCTTCACCTCTGCCTATCCAGCCCCACATCCCCCTCCCTTTTCATATGTGCATTAATTGCCTCATATTGTGTTGTATTGAATTCTGTCTTTACTTTGTGTACTAGTCATGTCTCTACTATTTATTTCATTCCCCTTACATGTTTTTCCTCTACCTGCTAAATTTTTGTACGGTGTCCTTGAGACTCTTGAAAGGCGCCCATAAATAAAATTTATTATTATTATTATTATTATCGCGCATCTCAGCCTTATCAGTGAAAGAGTATGATTTCCACATTGGCCTCCTCAGTCAAATTGGAAGCAATCTATACTTTTTTGGGGAGGATTACCTAAGGCAACATAATGTTATACAAGATCTAACTACAGGTGACCCCTGCATTATGGAGTGAGCGGAGGATGCTTGCAATCCTCAAAAACAGTCGTATCACGATTTTCCATAACACAAGGTTGCATCATCTGCGCATATGCCAACAAAAAATATTTACTTTTTTTCTCCCACAAATTCCCTGAGAGCACATTTTATTCCCTTAAAGTTTTGGGTATTGATTTGTGAATTCTGCAAGGGAAAATTTCCATGATCTGTTTCGTTGTAATGTTGTTAATTGCCTGTAAGTTTTCAATGTATGCAAAAAGACATCGGTCGCGTTTGAATAAAATTTATTTCTATGCTGGTTTTAGTTATAAAAATCATAGTGGCAATTGGATCTGTTTGTAGTAATATATCCTATCCTATGTAATTCTGTATCTTTATTGTTTAAAATATGTAGATTTTTTTTTAATGGTTTGAGAATTGTGCATAGACATTGCTTCTGTCTTGATCAGTGAGAATTGATCAATTAGGTGTAATAGTTTAATTTTCTTTGAAAGCAAAATGATCTCCCCAAGTTACCAAAAATATGTCATTTTGGATAAAACATAAAATGCTGGAGGAATTCTGCCAGTTAGTCAGCTTCTGTGGAAGGAATGAACAGACGACATTTCAGAAGGGGATCCTCTTAAGACTGATTTTGTCTGAATCAGGATCCTAACCCAAAACATTGACTGTCCATTCCCTCCACAGATGCTGCCTTAAGTGCCTGTCCCACTATTATTACCTAATTCACGACCCTTTTTACTCATGGACATTTTTCATCAGGCTAGAAAAACCTCCCGACCTACTTGATGTCACGAGTACCTACGACTAGCATCACGGCCTGCTACGACCTACCTAAGACCTCCTACAACCTCGTGACGGCCATGCTGCAAGTATGAGTCAAGGGCAAACTCGACAGAGGTCGCCAATTAGGTCGTGAAAGTGGGACAGGGGCTTCACTGCTGAGTTCCCCCTGCATTTTGTGTTTTGCTTAAGATACCAGCATCTGCTGTTTCTTTAGCTCTCAGTTATTTTCAATGTTTAGTTATAGATGCCATGAACATGGTTACTTAGAGGTTACTATGAAATTAGAAGACTACTTCTTGCATCTGATTCTTCAACATCTGTTTTCAAATTCAGAATTCGGACGCGGATGATATTTCTCCACCAGAAGCCGCTGCTGAACTGCCAGTAATTTCAAGCTACTTGCTGTCTATTGTAATGAAATACCCTCGTGTAATAAGGTAAGCGTAAACTAATAAATGATGTGACTAGTGAATGGATAGTTATTGTTTGCCTCTTGGTAACATTACTGTTTTTCTTTTTGTTTGAACACGATTGAATTGCACGAATGAAGGAAGAATGCCATTAACCCTAACCTGTTGTTTCGAACGATGGTAGCATGCCTACATCACCATGAATGTAATTGTTTGACTAGGTGTGGGTTAACATCCTGAGTGCATGGATCCAATTAATATTGTACTCTGCCGCTTAAAGCTGACCTCCACCTCTTAACAACGGTACTTTGTAGTTGGAGTCATTACTGACAATGATGTAGGAATTGAATCTGATCTATGAAATATTAAAAGATGGCACACTATTGAGAGAATGGACTTCAAGGTCGCACATTACACTAATACTCAGGGAGGAGCAAGGAGAGTAGTCCTGCATCTGAGCAAGTCCCTTCAGCTGCACACTTGAAAGACAGCGAGAATGGATATTTGCAGTTGTGGAAAGTCAGGAGGCAAGGCTTGGTTATGGTGAAGTAGATTAGATCACTGACTGCATTTCAATTCATCATTACCTAACCTCTTGTCTCGCACACTGCTCAATTTACCACTCACTGGTCAAGCAGAATCAATCTGGGCTGTTAACGTTTATATTTTTCCTTCTTCATCTCTGTGGCACACTAAAAGCTTCACACTCAGAAATTCAACCATGATAGCCATACCATCCAAATAGATGACACAACACTAACTTGTACATTTCCCTTTGCAGGGCTCGATGGCATGTGGCCAGGAGCAATGAGGGCTAACAAGGGAAGGTGCACCTGCATGCCCTAACATCAATGGGTGCCTCACAACAGTGCAGACTATTAGGCACACATTGCAAGTGGAAAGGTTGACATTCTAAGAACGGTTTCTTCTTGCATCCCACTTGCCCCCTCAACATAAACATAGTATTCAGATTTTCGAGCTGATATTGATGCCAGATTTCTTATACTCTATTTTCTTTTCCATTCGTCTGTTTATTACAGCCTGAAGTTCTGTATCTTTTCTTTCAAGATACTCTAGACCTGTAAACTGGCCTGGCTGAGAAATTACGTGCAGCTAAGATAAAGATGTTCTATTATTCAATTTAATTTTACAGCCAGTGGAATAAATCATCGCTCTGCACTCCTACCACTTCTTGTTGTGAATGGTGGTAGACAATTAAACAGTTAGTGAGGTTATCCACTTTGGTGGCAAAAACAGGAAAGTAGACTATTATCTGAATGGTGTCTGATTAGGAAAGGGGGAGATGCAACGAGACCTGGGTGTCATGGTACACCAGTCATTAAAAGTAGGCATGCAGGTGCAGCAGGCAGTGAAGAAGGCGAATGATATGTTAGCATTCATAGCAAAAGGATTTGAGTATAGGAGCAGGGAGGTTCTACTGCAGTTGTACAGGGTCTTGGTGAGACCACACCCGGAGTATTGCGTACAGTTTTGGTCTCCTAATCTGAGGAAGGACATTCTTGCCATAGAGGGAGTACAGAGAAGGTTCACCAGACTGATTCCTGGGATGTCAGGACTTTCATATGAAGAAAGACTGGATAGACTCGGTTTGTACTCGCTAGAATTTAGAAGATTGAGGGGGGATCTTATAGAAGCGTACAAAATTCTTAAGGGGTTGGACAGGCTAGATGCAGGAAGATTGTTCCCTATGTTGGGGAAGTCCAGAACAAGGGGTCACAGTTTAAGGATAAGGGGGAAATCTTTTAGGACCGAGATGAGGAAAACATTTTTCACACAGAGAGTGGTGAATCTCTGGAATTCTCTGCCACAGAATAATGTAGTTGAGGCCAGTTCATTGGCTATATTTAAGAGGGAGTTAGATGTGGCCCTTGTGGCTAAAGGGATCAGGGGGTATGGAGAGAAGGCAGGTACAGGATACTGAGTTGGATGATCAACCATGATCATATTGAATGGCGGTGCAGGCTCGAAGGGCCGAATGGCCTACTCCTGCACCTATTTTCTATGTTTCGATGTAGGAGGCTTCAGGAACATCCATCCCCCTTCTCAATGAAAGTAAAAACCAACATATGTGCTAATCACACAACAGAAACATTTGCAGATTTGTTCAGCCAGAATGGTTGAGTGGGTGATTAAATCTGTATTCCTTCCTCCAGCGATCCTTGCCATCACAGAAGCCAATCTTAAGACAATTCTATTCGCTCCTTTTAAAATCAATCACCATAGGGAGCATGAGCAGCTATTTTTCCATGCAACAGTAGTGCTGAACCCTGCACTCTAGAACTAGCTGTGATTCTAGCCAAACAGTTCCCATATAGTTACAACACAACAATGTGCAAAATGTCCAGGGTATATTCTGTTCATAAAATGCAGAACAAATCCAATCTGTCTAATTTCTGCTTATTGGTATACCTTTAATCTTCAGCAAAGTGAACGGGGTCCTGGGATGGTATTATTTGGTGGAACCTATTTTCCAGTAATGTGTTTGCCCATGCCCGCATTGGGTTTCACCAGGACCACGTTCCACATCTCATCACAACCGTGGGTGGAACGTGGATTGGTGTGTTAATATTCCAGGGGCAAGGTGATAATGACTGCCATTAACATCAAGGCAGCATTTGTGGCAATGAAGACCTGGTAATACCAAAATCATCAAGGGCAAAATACTCAATGGTTGCATTTGTATCTTGCACAAATGAAGATGGTTGTGGTTCTTGAGGACATTTTGCGGTAGCTCCACAGGACAGTATATTGGACTCAACCCCCTTCAGCTGCTTCCTCAATGACCTGTCATAAGGTCAGAAGCAGGAGTGTTCGATGCCATCGGCAATCCCTCAGCAATGTTGCAGTCCCTGTCTTCATTCGGGTAGGCCTGGACAACATTCAAATGTGGGTCAATAAAAGGTCACATGTCAGGCAGTGACCTCTAACAACGGACAGTTTAATCACCTATTCTCTTTTAATAGTATTACTATAACTGAGACCTGTTTGAGCATCAACCTTGGGATCAGTATTCACTTGAAGCATAATTAGATCGGCCACATTAATATGCTCTTGTACCTAATGTATTTGAGGCTGGATATTCTGTGGCAATTTACGCACTCTGATTTCCCCCATCAGAGCATTTCCATCATCTTTATTTCTGAATGACAGGCAATATCACTTCTCTCCTGACTGTCCTCGACTGCAGTTTATTCTCTCACACATGACATTTTGATTCTTTTTGTGATAAATCTTCCCAAAGAGAGAATTTACCGTTGCAAATGAATCGTCCAGCATATCTTTGAGCTGAAATGAGGGCTCTGAGGAAACCTATGTGGTCAATAACTGCATGGCCAATAACTCGGATAAAATCAAACCCAAATCCCGGGAGTTGCGAAGGAACAACATTATAGGATATCTTCAACTTCTTGCTTCTGCGGTCTGAGGTTTCCATCTACTTCAAAAGGATATAAATTATGTTGGTGTTCAAGAATTGCATGGTGACCTGGCTTCATTATTACCAACTGGGAGCACTTAAATCCACTGTAATGATGCACTTAGGTTGGTTATAGCGTAAATCAGGTACTGCCTCAGAAATGACCTAGAATGGTAATTTGGGTTTCACTGTACCTTAATTGGTACACGTGACAATAAACTGACCTTTGAACAACTTCAATTTGCCTATTAGCACACTAGATCAACAGCAGATGTCATCTCACTGACTTTCTATTCTGCTCTGCGCCATCTGGATAACAAGAATACATGTCAAGCTAGCTCTTTGTTGACTACAGCTTGGCATTCAACACAATCATCCCCTCCGACTCATCACCAAGCTTCAAGACCTGGGTCTCTGTATCACATTTTGCATCGGGATCCTTGACTTCCTTTGACATTGGCTAACCTCGATCTGTGCAGACATCTCACGGGCCATCAACACGGGTGTCTCTCAAGACTGTGCCCTTAGCCTACTGTTCGTGTCTCTTTACACTCAGGAGTGTGGCTAAGTACAGCTCCAATGCCATCAACGAATTCACCCAACAAACACCACTGTTTTTGGCCGTTTCTGAAGTGGGAACGAGTTGGTGCATAGGACCACATCAACGACGACCAACAAAACTAAAGAACTAATTGTTCACTTCAGAAAGGGGAAGTAGAGAGGCCACGTGCCAGTTTTCATTGGTGGGTCGAGGGTGGAAAGAGTTGACAACGTCAAATTCTTGGGAATTGACATCTCGGATGACATGTCCCAGACACGTAGATATAAACAGGAATAAAGCTCGTCAGGATGCCTACTGCCTTAGAAATGTAAAGATTTGGCATGTTACCAAATAACATGAGCAAACTCGTACGGACGCACTGTAAAATATATCCTGATTGGAGTTTCAATTATTTGGGCATGCTCTCTTCTCGCTGCTAACATCATACAGGACCTACATCACCAGCTTCATGAATAATACTACTACAACCATCAAAGTACATTTCTCTCCACAGATGCTGCCTGACCCACTGAGTTCTTCCAGCAATATGTTTTTTAACTTGTGATTCCAGCATCTGCAGTAAAATGTTTTTTTTGTCATTGAAATGGTGTCTGTTTTTAAACATAGTTTCAACGCGGCACTGCTGACCTTAACTATTTCCCGTGTCTTTAGGTCGTTTTTAAATGAGTTAGTAGAATGCATAAATTCTGAAGTCATACAAGGAATGGTGGGATTGGTAGCTGCTCTTCACTTCCTTCTCGCACTTAATAGAGGTGAGTTTTGGATATTGATGAGGGCAACATGAACAACTATTGACTAAATTTTAATCTAGTGGTGTCGGGGGTTATGGGGAGAAGGCATGACAATGGGGGTAGGAGGGAGAGATAGACCAGCCATGATTGAATAGCGGAGCAGACTTGATGGGCTGAATTACTTCATAGGATAGAATTAGACTTTAAAACTGTTCAAATGACCTTTTCAGTTAAGACTTGGCATAACTATCCTCCCTTTTTCATCATTGGTATTGTTATTAAAGAAAGTGCCACAAAATATTACAGCAAATGTACATTGGTAATGGGCCATTTGGACTATCTATTGAGAAAAACATCAATTTAATAAAAGTAGTCACTTTACTTGGTGAGTGTGCATCATTAAGTGCCTTGATTCATATGACTATTAGACGATAAGAAATATTAAACGGGTGTCAAATAGTATAAGGGTTGGCAGGATGGTGAAGTGGATAGTGCTGATCTCAGATTCTGGGATCAATGTGCCATCTTGATCTTGGGTGCATTTTGTGATGTGCTTATATGTTCTCTCCGGGACAGCATAGATTTTCTCTGGGTGCTCCAGTTTTTTTCGACATCCTAAAGATATTGCCGGTAGGCTAATTTGCTACTGCGAACTAACCCTTAGTATACAAGATTGGCAAGAAGAATCAAATTGAAGCTGATGAGCATGTGTTGGCAAGAATAAGTTTCAGGTGTACAAGGGGAATAAGAGGAGCGGCACTAATTCATTGCTCGCCTGGGAGCCAGCATGGACCCAGTATGCCAAATGACTACATCAAAGTTCATAGGTAGACAAAAATGCTGGAGTAACTCAGCGACTGAGGCAGCAACTAGGGAGCGAAGGAATAGGCGACGTTTTGGGTCGAGACCCTTCTTCAGACTGACTGCTGCCTCACTCATTGAGTTACTTCAGCATTTTTGTCTACCTTTGATTTTTCTAGCATCTGTAGTTCTTTCTTAAACATCAAAGTTCATGGTAGGTATATATGGACTTTAGTAAGGCTTCTGACAACATCCCCCATGATAGGCTGGTTCAGAAGGTTAAGGCACAATAGATCCAAAGCATGCTGGCTCTTTATTTGTCTGGAATATTCTGGGCCCACTCCCATATTTCTATAATCTATTGTCATTACCTTAAAAGCAAAACAGCTCATGAGAAGCCTCCAAGTGTGATAATTGAAAACAAACTTTTTGAAGTGGTAAAAATGCCAATAATTTATATGTAATATCTTTGGCTTTCCTTACCGATATTGATCCCCTTCACATCCAATGGCGCATAATATTTTACCTGAAATGTCACCTTTATGAAGTTGTTTATTACTGAATTGATGTTATAAAGCAAAATCGGAGAGCAGGGTAGCCCATTCGCCGCTTTCAGTTCTAAAATCCAACTTAACTGTGCAGGTAAAGTGAATGTGAAAAGAGATGCAATCAAAGGCACAGCGACAGTCATTCACAGGAAGCTTCAGCTTTTCAGTGGACTTGTATCAGAGTTGAGCGACATTGACAGGTATGTTTAATAACGTGGAAAATAATTTTATGTATTTTAAACCTTGTCTTTATTGAAAAGCTGGCAACTGCATTTGCAGAGGAAATGGAACTTGGATATCAATTAAAAGTAAATGTCAAATAATAATAACCTGCTGGCTGCATTTTGGATACCGGATTTCTCTCTATGTAACAAATAATGCCATCAAAATCTGGATCTATGGATCATGATGGAAATGGTTCTAATCCCCCTCTGTCTCACAGTATAACCAGTTTATTACAATGCATATTTGCTGCTACTGTCTTCCAGTTTTACTAATAATATTAATCTGTGTGATAAATTATCCATACCATTTTAAAGTTTTGAATACGTTGTTAAACAGACTTCCATTGGTATGCAATTACATGAACTTAGTCACAAGGCTGTACCGTTGAGGCATCTATCAGCAGCCTGAAGAAATTCAGTGCCAAAAGTATGAACAATACATTTTAAGACAGTTATGTTGTCTAACCTATAACAAATGTATGCCCCTTGTATATATCTTGTGTGCTAGCTGAACCTGGCATGCCTATCTATTTGTTGACCATAGCAGGTTTATTAATTTGCATTATAGGTTTATTATTATCACATGTACCCTGAGACTATGAAAACTTTTGCCTGTTTGTTATCCAGTCAAATCATACCATATGAGTACAATAGAGCCATACACAAGTACAACAGTTAGTGCAAAGAGAAAAACCCCAGAGTGCAGAACGTAGTATTGCAGCATTACAGTTACAGAAAAAGGGCTGCGATGAGGTACGTTAGAAGATCAGGACAACACCCTTGGCTTATAAAAAGGACTGTTCAGTAGTCTGATAACAGCAGGGAAGAAGCAGTTCCTAAATTTGCGTGTGCGTGCAAATGGCCTACTTTTGCTCCTTTGACTGATGGACATGCACGATTCTGACAGAAAAGTTGATACAAGGTAAAAGATAAGGTAAATGGTAGTAATCATTGAATGACTCAAAAAGCCACATGGCCTGCTCCCCATTAATTTGTATTTTTCTATTGTGTTTGCTAAACTAAAATAGATTAGTTAGTCATGATAGCATGTTGGTGCCATTGCTAAATATAATTTAGCTGAAATGCACTTTAAAAAGTATGTTAATGGATTTTCCTCTATTGCAGGACCTTGTACCTTGTCTTCAAAGAAACATCTGGATGATCTCTTACAGCTGTGAAATATTGTGAGTGTACTTTCCCTATCAGCAGAGAGGAAAATTGATGTATTCAAGCAGCACAATATTTTTCTCCCTATTTTGCAAGATGTAAAGTTGGTCTGATGTAATTGGAAATTGCATTTGTCATATGTAAATATCTGCCAATTAGAATGAATCAGGAACTGAGATATGAACGGACATGCTGCATTTTTTTGTCTGGGGGGGAAGAAAAGCCTTTTTTCTTGAAGTTAAAAGTAATGAAATGTTCTACTTTGATTTTGGACTGCAGTGTCTACCAGGAGATGTCACTGAAACACACACAATATTTTAAAGAGAACACCATATAGTAATTATATATTATGCAAAACATGATATTATGTAAAACTTGTCTAACAATTAATTTGCTGTAAACCCTGTAATTTGTAAATAAATTGAAATCATATATATATGTACATTTTTGCATGTGTCTTCCTTGTGTCTCTCACCCTGATCCCTCAGTTATCAACCTTGCTCCTTTTCCTGTTCCTTGCCTCAATTTTCCAAACTAAAAACACAAATATTGAATACACTAAGCTTTGAAATAAGGTGTTAAGGCAAGATAAAAGGTGTTATGGCGGCATAGGGAAGGAAGATGGATAGGTAAAATGGTGGTATTGTTTACTGAGAACACTGCAGTGCCTATAATGGACAAAGACAATAGAGATGTTACTACACAACTGGGACTATTTTATAGCCACTTGCACCCCCTCCAACCTCAACTCACTTGCACCTCCTCCAACCTCATATACTGTATTAGTTCAAGATGTGGACTCTTATACATCGGCAAGACCAAATGCAGACTGGGCGATCATTTCACGGAACACCTTTGCTCAGCCTGCCTGAACCTACGTGATCTCCCGGTTGCTGGACACTCTAATTCTCCTTCCCATTCCTACAGACCTCCTTCTGTCCTAGGTCTCCTCCATTGTCAGAGTGAGGCTAAATGCAAATTGGAGGAATAGCATCTCATATTTTGCTTGGGCAGCTTACAGCCCAATGGTATGAATATTGATTTCTCTCACTTCAGGTAGCCCCGGCATTCTCTCTCTATCCCTCCCCCACCCAAGTCGCACTAGCTTCTCACCAGGGGCTGAATTTAACTAGTTACTAGTTTTACTGGGGGCTGAGTTTAACTAGTTTTACTAGTTTAACCACCAGGGGCACCGGGGAGATGGCCAGCCCTGCTGGCAGTCTGTTCGTTTTTTTTCATCTTTTGTTATTTGTAGTGTTTGTTAAAAGTTTGATTTAATGTACTTCGGTTTGTTTTAGGGGGGGCGGGATCGGGGGAAACTTTTTTTTCATGCTCTTACCTTCCCGGAGATGTGATCATTTTTCGGATCACATTCTCCGGGCTCTGCGGCCTACCATCACTGGAGCTGGAGGCCTCCTCGGACTGTCGTGAGCTCCACCGCGGGGCGCGGACTTAACATCGGAGCGGATCCCTTGCCTGGGATCGCTCCCACCGCGGCCTGCGGACTTACCATCAAGGGGTCGCATTCTCAGGAGATGCAAGTCGGGAGCTCCAACACCGTAGAAGGTTCGACCAGCCCCGACGCGAGGTTCACTGTGGTGGATGTTCATGTTAAAATATGTTTTTGAGTCTGTTGCTTTTAATTGTATGACTGACCTGGCCAGTGAAATTCCTCGTATGTTGCAAAATATACTTGGCGCATAAAATCTGATTCTGATTTTCACCCTATTTCCTTTATCATCGTTACTTTTTTGCATATTTTTCATTCATTGTTCTTTCTCTCTCTACATCACCGTCCATATCTCTCGTTTCCCTTATCTCCAACCAGTCTGAAGAAGGGGCTCGACCTGTAACGTCACCCATGCATTCTCTCCAGAGATGCTGCCTGTCCCGCTGAGTTACTCCAGCTTTTTGTCTTCAGCTACTGTGAGGGATGTTGAGGAGCAAATTTACATGAAAATTTAAGAGACAAGGAAAAACAATGGGGTTGTTATAATTATGTCTAACTATTCAAATAGACTGGAGTAGAAGTGACAAAAGCCAAAGAGAGGATAGATCTTCTAACATGTTTTGGGAAACAACATGACAGATTAGTATATTTTAGGTCCATAAGATTTTAGGTCCATTAGGTGATAAAGCTCTACTTGATTCTAAGAAATTCTTACCAAGTAGGGCAAAGATGATTGGAGAAGCATCTATGAAACAGTTCTATATAGTTATACATACTCAGCACTCAGCAGTGAAAATGTACAATGCATTCAGTAAAGCCCCTGTCCCACTTGCATGTCCTTGGCACGCTAATTACTCGACCTCGTGGTCGCGTTGAGGTGCGACGGACCCGCGCGACTTCATGCGCCCGCACAGCCGTCTGGAGCGCGTGACGTCATTTGAAGATGGACACAAAATGCAGCAGTAACTCAGCGGGATCCGGCAGCATCTCTGGAGAGAAGTAATGGGTGATGTTTCGGGCGGAGACCCTTCTTCAGTCTGAAAGGAGGGTCTTGACCCGAAACGTCATCCATTCCATCTCTCCAGAGATGCTGCCGGTCCCGCTGAGTTACTCCAGCATTTTGTGTCTATCTTAAATTTTCTTGGCCCCGCTCTGGGAGTAGAAGTGGGGGCGGATCCGGATCCGCAACGGCCGTGAGCCCCAGGCCGAGCTCGGCGATCGTTTGCCTGCTTCTGCTGCTGTTGGAGGTGAGACGTTGCACCGCGCCAGGGTCTTGGGCCTGTCCCACTTTGGCCAACAGTTACGCGACAGGCCGGTGGTGCACAAAGATTTAGTTCGCTACAAAATGCCGGAGCGCTGCGCGATATCGCGCACAACTACATACTCCTCCGCGCTTCTTATTGGGAATAGCCCCGCGTGGCCACACGATGCCCGTGCGCCTCAACGCAAAGTCGCGTAATTTGCGTGCCAAGGACACGTAAGTGGGACAGGCCCTTTAGTATTCAGACCCTTTCACCTTTTCCACATTTTGTTAAGTTACAGCCTTATTCTAAAATGGATTAAATTCTTTTTTTTTATCATCAATCTACACACAATACCTCACATTCGTTGGCCCCCCCCTCGGTCATGACTGACCATCCTAGTTGTTGGCTGCTTGCTCCAAACCTCGGCTAGAGCAGCGTCGCTTATATGTGGTCGGATGCAAGCGAGGACAGGCTGTTGCCCATGCAGCACATCCCCCCTCTCCATGTCACTGATCGATGCAAAGGAACAGCAGGGCCGTTAAAGTTCGGCACCAGTGCCGTTGCAGGAGCTGCCAGAGCGAGGTTGTAGACACCGACGAACTGCCTTAGGGGCTCTGACTCTGGATTTTCTTGAGATTTACTCCAGAACCCTTTTCCATGACTGGATATGGCCACGAGGCAGTGGAGATTTTAAATCGGAATTTTCCCTCTCCTAGATGGACTGCCTACCCAGGCTGTCAAGCCCCATCTACCCGAGACTTGTGGGGGCGGGAGTGTCTACTTTTGCATGCAGGTCTATAATATCTCACAATATGAAATCAAAAACAGGTATTTAGAATTTTTTGCAAAGTAATTAAAAATAAATAACTGAAATATCACATTTACATAAGTATTCAGACCCTTTGCTATGACACTCAAAATGAAGCTTGGTTCATCCTGTTTCCATTGATTATCCTTGATGTTTCTACAACTTGGAGTCCACCAGTGGGAAATTAAATTGATTGTACATGATTTGGAAAGGCACACACCTGTCTATATAAGGTGCCACAGTTGACAGTGCATGTCAGAGCAAAACCAAGCCATGAAGACGAAGGAATTGGCCGTAGACATCCGAGACAGGATTGTGTCGAGACACAGATCTGGGGTAGGGAATAAAACAATTTCTGCAGCATTGCAGGTCCCGAAGAGCACAGTGGTCTCCGTCATTCTTAAATGGAATAACTTTGAAACCACCAGGATTCTTCATAGAACTGACCGCCTGGCCAAACTGAGCAATTGTGGGAGAAGGGCCTTGGTCAGGGAGGTGACCAAGAACCCGATGGTCACTCTGATAGAGCTCCAGAGTTCCTCCGTAGAGATAGGAGAAACTTCCAGAAGGACAACCATATCTGCAGCACTCCACCAATCAGGCCTTTATGGTAGAGTGGCCAGACAGAAGCCACTCCTCAGTAAAAGGCACAAGACAGCCCGCTTGGAGTTTGCCAAAAGGCACCTAAGCAAGATTCTCTGGTCTGATGAAACCAAGATTGAACTCTTTGGCCTGAATGCCAAGTGCATTCTGGAGGAAACCAGGCACCGCTCATCACCTGGCCAATACCATACCTACAGTGAAGCATGGTGGTGGCAGCATCATGCTGTGGGGATGTTTTTCAGTGCCAGGAACTGGGAGACTAGTCAGGATCGAGGGAAAGATGGATGGAGCAAAGTGCAGAGAGATCCTTGGTGAAAACCTGCTCCAGAACAAAATCCATCTACTATTTAAAAAAAATTCTACATGAGTAGGTTTCATATTTTCCACATTTATTCAATTTGCCATTTTTGTCCCCTTAGCTTGTCTATATGCGCATGAAGACCATCTTACTCGCAGTCTGTGCATTTACCCAGCTTTGTATCATCTGCAAACATGAGCATGTAATGTTAGATCCCCTCATCCAGCTGACTGTAATAGAATGTGAACACAGGGATAACAGCGCCAATGTTTACAAAATCTCTTGAGTACTTCAACTGGAAGATAATTAAGATGAATAAAACGCAGGAATCATTCAACAGGCCGGGTAGCATCTGTGGAAAAAGAAAGAGTTATGTGTCAGATTGAAGATCCTTCTTCAGAACCAACCCCCCACAGATGCTGTCTGTTACCAGTATATTTTATTTCAAGCTTAGGCAATTTTTTAGACTTGCGTTTACTGGAGAATAATGAGATTGTGCTCTGTCTTTGCACATGAAAGATTGTCCCCCAAAAGAGCACTTTCATAATTTTACTGGAATATCTGTCCATATTTTTTGGTGATTTACATGGAATAATTAAGAGATGAAACTAGACTATAATTGTTTTACCATATGTAGGTATGTTGCAAAACTTACCTTCAGCGTCGCTGCAGGTCTGTCGCTGCCCGTGTGCACGATTTTGCCGCCTTTGAGAGGGGGGCGGGTTTAAAACGCGATTTTCTCTCGGCTATTCAAATCGAGGTTGTTCAGCCTCCTTAGTTGCTGACGAAAAATCGCTGCGACATTAGTTCGCTGCAGGTATTTTTAAACTATTGGTTTATTTAATTGTTATAGTAGGTTAATAATCATCCTCTAAACCCGCGACCGTCGCCAACGGGACGGATCTCATGTAGGGGACAACTCAAGGTAGGCTGTTTATTTTTACATTAAAAAGTGCTTCTTAAGATCCCTTTATACATAATTTTATGTTGGGAGTAGCTGATTTGGATGCCCATTAAATCTTGCAGTATTTTTCTGGGCATATGGGGTACAAATTCACCACAATGGGAACGTTCCAAACCATCGCGTTCCACACGATCCCACTCGAAAGCTGATTTAAATGGCCATTAATTTACAGCAATCGAACACTAAATTCCTTCCATTTGGCCTATAAATTAATGTCAATGAAATTTAAAAATCATGTTTTATTGTCAATTCTTGTGTGAATGTTATTTGGACACTTAGGCTATTTAAAATGTTAATCTTTCCTTAAGAAATGGATAGATGTTTACATCTAGTAATTGAATTTTGGAATTAGCTACAATTGGGTAACTAACTAATTATATGCTTTAATTTCAGGTCGTCCAAGTAAGATTGTTTAATATTTGTTTCAGAATGCTTGAACCTATAATAACTGAAAATTTCTTTCAGTTCTTTAATTTTTAATAAAATTATGGGCTTTAGACTGTCCTTGATCACAGCTTTTGTGTTATGTCAATGGAAAATCAATAGGGAACAAGATGCTAATTTCCGAGTATGAAAATGGCCATAACCTTTTTAATACTGAAGATATGAAAGTGAATTAGGTGTCAAATTAAACTTTTTATGCTTTATCTGATGGGATAAATTAAAGACGATACCATTGCTACCATATGATTATTATTATTATGAAATTGATCGTAGAATGTGCCACTATTTTCTGTTTGAGAAATAGAGATGTAGGGAATCATGTCAGACACAAACTAATTACCAACTAAAATATTTTAAGTCGCCGCAATCCTATTGGGATCAGTAAATAAAATGGGAAGGGAAAGTGGAGAGGAACGGAACACAGAACAGAACGGTGCTGGAGAGATGTAGGGAAAGACATTTCTCAGAAAGCAAAGCATTTTTCTTTATTTTGACCGTTGTTTTTGACAGCGTGAGTACAGGAGTACAGGTACAGGAGCCTCAGGTCACATACTAGTAGGATGAGGAACAGCTTCTACAATAATACAATCACATTGCTGAACTCGGAGTCCCACCGATAGATTTCTCCGGTCCCTTCGTCCTCATTGTTTAATTATTCTGTATTTTTTGATTATTCTGTATCTTCTCTCTTTCTATTTTTTTAATTTCTTTATGCACAACTACTACGGACTGACGCAAAACTGCATTTCGTTGTACTCATACTTGTATTTGTGCGATGACATTGAATTGATCAATGGTTGTGCAACGCATGTAACAAATAATTAGCTTATTCGGTTATCGAGCAGCTGCAGCAGGCAGCGCATGGTGTCACTGGGGGGGTGAGGGCGCTTGATGTACAGGTGCAGGGTCTCATTTAGCGGATGGGCTTGCTTGCACTGCATTGGGGGCAGTGGGTCCCGTCAGCGGTGCAACGACTTAATGATGCAGGGGTTATTGACTGTCTCTCCCAAGCTTTGGCTAGCACGGGGACTGGCCCGGGGATGACGATAAGACACAAAATGCTGGAGTAACTCAGCGGATCAGGCAGCAAGCATCTCTGGAGAAAAGGAAGGGGAGACATTTCTTCAGACTGAGTCAGGGGAGAGGGAGAAGGAGATATTGAAGGGCAAGGTATGAAAAGGACAGATGATGATAAGAAAAATGTAGAAGGATTCAGAGTTGGTCGAGGGGAAGGTGACAAGGAGGCATATAATCAGTATGATTTACCAGGACAGTAAAACTAGTCGGAGAACTGGGGGGGGGCGAAGATAGATACGAAGTTAGAGAGATCAATATATGAAGGAGGGTCTCGACCTGAATAGTCACCCGTCCCTTCTCTCCTCCTGAGATGCTGCCCGTCCCGCCGAGTGCTCCATCCTTTTGTGTCTTGTCTTCAGTGCTGATGGCGCTGGGTGATTGCGAGCAGCCGGGCCGTGCTGGGCTGGGCCGGGCACTGTGATTGAGGAGCGGGGAGGGAGGGAGGGAGGCTGGACGCTGCTCGGCGGCTGAAGGGCGGTGCCAAGTAGCAGTGACGAACAGGCAGGCGGGCGGGGAGGGAGGGAGTGAGAGGGCGGAGTGAAGCTGCTCGGCTTTGGAGCCGCCGCCGCTGCTGCTGCTGCTGCTCACACCGCGGGCAGCTGGAGAGCGCTGCTTCCCTTCACCCATCTCCTCCCCTTCACCCATCCACACATCTTCTCCCTTCCATCTTCGCCCAGAAATGGATTGCTAGTCTAAAGTGCAATGGATGAAGAATGATGGAAACGATTTATTCCATCCTCCTGCTCCTGCCGGCTCTCCACTCCCCGGCGATAGCGATAGCGAGAGCGGACAAGAAATTCGGTAAGTTTGTTTGATAGCTTGTGGTGTTTTTTGTTAAATAAATAATAAGCAACCCGCCCTGAACTGCTTATCAGGTGAGGATCTTAAACGATGCGGATTCATCAGGTTGCGTATCCAGGGCTCTGAACCTGCGGCAGGCTGCAAAATAAAAGATAAACCCGATGAAGGGATCCTTTCCACAAACCTGCGATGCATTTGCGCGGATAAAGGGTTAGGATTTATCATGTGTGCGTAGCAGGTACATTGGGTCTGTCTGTCGCGAAGGGCGTGAAGCACTGGTTACCATCGGCGATAGCACTGGTTAAACCGCGTTAACTTTCACATCGACACAGTGACCCACAAATAACCAATTCCTACCGATTATGTCAGGTACTTCGTGGTGTGTTTTTTTTTAATAAACACCCCGTTGACCTGTGCAGGCGGAATTAATTGGTTGTGGTTATTGATCTTACGTTGACCGTCCGCTGGGATAAATCAGCTGGTCAGTAGGAGCCAGAAGTAAATCTCTCGGCCGCTCCATTCCTTCCATCCATTCCACTTTCCCTCGCATCCCGATACATTTAGTCGTTTCTAAGTCATTAAACTCGGCTCTGAGCGAGGAAATGTTTCATCGTGTGATAGCAGAGACGGGGTGGGCCGATTGGCCCATTTCTGTGTTGAATAACTTCATAGGTACACAAAAATGCTGGAGAAACTCAGCCGGTGCAGCAGCATCTATGGAACGAAGGAAATAGGCAACGTTTCGGGCCGAAACCCTTCTTCAGAATTCATGTCTGAATAACTTCATGTCCATCTCGAAGTCAAACCTCGGACTATGAAACTTTGCACACCTTTCTTCTTTCAGGCGAAGAATGGTCTCGACTCGAAATGTCGTCTGCCCATTTCCCTCCAGCACGCTGCCCGAGTTCATTCCGGTCGCTAGTTTTTGGGCGATATTCCTCGTATCTCTGTTTACCTTACCAATGCCTTTAGCACATGAACCTTCCGTTTAAATGAATTACATCTACAAATAATTCCATATGCTCTTGCCAAACCCTTACATCATTCCATTGTGAACATTGCAGCTGCTTTGTAATAAATGCAATTGCTTTCCTAATTGTGTGCTGCAGTTGCATGTTAATTTCATGTTATCTGTGTACAAGGACATCAGGCTTCATCTGGATACCCAACACTTTTATCACTATTCTGCTGCCAATTTTTCCAATCAAAGTTGATAACCTTTCTTTGCACCATCTGTCATGGGCTTGCAAATTGAATTCACATATTACATGTTAGTTCGCCAGTATGTGACTTTGCAGGAATGTTTGTTTGCGCCTCCAGTTCCCACCGGCTCCATGACCAGTTTGACTGAGGGGATCAGATGTAACATTTCAAACTTTGGGAGGTAGATTAAGTATAATATCACCCATTACGATGGAAAAGAGAGAGCTATTGTGTATCTATAGTGAGATAATTATAAATGGTGAGAGACTGGATAATGCAGACACTGCAAATGCTGAAAGGTTAAGCGCCAAAACAAGTCCTGGAGGAACTTTGCAGGCTGGGCAGCATCTAAGGAGAGATGGCATTTCGGTTTCGGTCCCTTCTTTAGATTCAGAGATTGGATAATGTTTTATGTGCAGAGGTACTTGAGCATCTTTGTACCCAAGTCATTGAAGGCCAACGTGCAGGTGCATCAGGCACTTGGGACGGTAAGCAATATCATGGCATTTATTTGCAAAAGGTTTTGAACACAAGAGTGTATTTATGGATCAATTTTGGTCTCATTTTTAAAGACTGGATGTACTTCCTTTAGAGAGAATGCAACAGATACTAGTTCCTAAGATGGCAGATCTATTTTATGAGGTGAAAGTGAGCAGGGGAGGGTCTTCATTCTCCAGAGTTTATTGGAATGATAGGTGATCCCATTGAAACATACAAAATTCTTAAAGGAGTGGATGATGATGTTCCCCAGCTGAAGAGTCTGAGACTAGCAGACATCGCCCCAAAGCACGAGGCAACTAATCTAGGACTGATGAGCAAAATGTTCTCAGTGTCTTTGGAAATCTCTACATCAGAAGGCTGCGGAGGCAAGGACATTGATTATAATCAGATTAGGGTTCAACACATTTCTGGACATTTACGGAATCCAGGGATATGGGGAATGTGAAGGAAAGTAGTGTTGGGGTAGAAGATCAGCCCAGATTTTGTCCAATGGTTGAGGGGGCCAAATGGCCTCCTCCTACTGCTGCTATTCCCATGCTCTCATTGCCAGTTTGCACCCCCTTCACAACCTGCTTTCGAACCTCCCTTTGCATCATAAGCAAAACGGGGGAATAGCAAATGCTGTCACGCCACCTGTGATTGTAGCTGAGGTCCAAGCACTGATCCTTGTGCTAAACCACTGGTAACAGGTGGCTGAGCTGAATCTGATCAGTCTTTCATTTGTTACGCCCAGTCTCTTGAGCCTTTACTTTGTGCAATAGTGTCTCAAATACCTTATCAAATGCTTTTGAAAATCACATGGCACATGCTGGCTTCTCCTTATGTCCTGCATTAGTTACAACCACAAATGCAATTTACATAGGTTGGGTAACTATGGCAGAATTACTTTAGCTTGTGTGTACTTAATTGTAACATATCACAAGGATGAATGGAAGGAATGTTTGACCATGTTCCTCTTTTTGTGATTTTCTACGCACTTTAATTGCTTATGTAACCATAGTGAATAAGATAAATGCATGGCCTTTCGCCCTGCACCCTATTAAAAATCCCAGCCCTCTGGGGGTTGCAGAGGAATAACACCAATATGACTGCAGCTTGTTCTAACTGGAAAGTACTAAGGACAATGTGTTCAGTTTCACGAGCAGTTTGGCAAGTCAGCATGCAGATGTGGATGAATATTTATTTGAAATACTAATTTGCTTCACGGTAATGAGTGAATAAACAAATCTGAACTCCAGTGGAGAGGTTGGAGGGAGATATGTGGTGGACAAGATTAGCAACAGCAATTTCTAGGGAACAACTGAATCTTGGTGTTATAGTTAAAGCTTGAAATGAGTGGACGGTTTTTAGAACAGGCAAGTGCATTTTTCATTAATGAAGTTTTTTCAAAGGAAGGCTTATCAGCACAACTAAATGCAAACACAAAATCTTATTTTCATGTCGTAGATGCTCAAAAATTATTTTGTTAACCCTGAGGGTGCTTGTACATCATTAAAAAGAATATATCTATTTATCTTATATTTTTTTAAAACCCGTATTTTTACAATTATTAAACCAAACCAAATTCAGAATTTAGTAGAATGCGTCTAATAAACAGGATATTGTTATGTCGGTAACAATTTGAAATGCTAATTTGCTTCATGGTAATGACTGAATAAACTCCATTGGAGAGGTGAATTTGAGCTGCGAGGTTAGAGGGAAAGATGCAGAGGTTCAAGATGAAGGGGACAAGATTTAATAGGAATCCGAGGGGTAACTTTTTCCCACAAAGGGTGGTGGATGTATGGAACAAGCTGCCAGAGGAGGTAGTTGAGGCTGGGACTGCCCTAATGTTTAAGAAACAGACATGTATTTGGATAGGACGGGTTTGGAGGGATAGGGACCAAACATGGCCAAGTGGGACACGTTGGCTGGTGTGGGCGAGTTGGGCCGAAGGGCCTGTTTCCACACTGTATCACTCTATGCACAAATACTAGTTACTAGATGTTGTGCCTTTATTCAAGAAGGGCTGCTTATCGATAACAATATTATTACTAATAATAACAATAAAAATAATAACGGTTGGAGGCACGACCAACGTTGCAGCGGCCCCTGCAGCCTGTCTGTCAGTTGAATGTATTTGTTGTGTTCTTTTATACTGTTTGTGGCTGTGTATATGTGTGTGGGGTGGGGTGGGGGGGGACTTTTAAAATCTCTTCCCTGCACGGGAGACCCAACCTTTTCCCTGTTGGGTCTCCGTTGTTGTTGGGGCCTAGCGCCGTGGAGCGGCCTCCAACCGGGACGACCTGGGGGCTCCAGTCGCGGAGCCTGCGGAGTACTCACCATCGGCCGGCCTCGGAGCGTGAGGAGTGGTGGTGGTTCACTGCTGCGGCCCGACTCCGGAGCTCGGAGGCTCCAGCCGCAGGTCTGGTGGACAGGAACATCGTGAGCTCGCGGGTGCCTGGTGGGAGACCGCTTTTTGGAGCTCCCGCAAAGCAATTTCTCCCGCCCATGTCGCGGAGTTGGAACGACCCAGAGTGGGGCCTTACATCGCCATGCGCGGCTTTAACGGTCGCGGGACATGCCAACGCCCGCCGGGGGCTCCCACATTGAGACATTAAGACCTGGAGCGGAACCGTACATCGCCCGGCGCGGCCTTAACAGCCGTGGGACTTACCGTCGCCCGCCTGGAGCTTTAACATCGGGGAAAAAAATGGAACACGGGAGAGAAAAGACTTTGCCTTCCATCACAGTGAGGAGGAGATTCACTGTGATGGATGTTTGTGTGAATTGAATTGTTTGTGTGTCTTATAGAAATTGTTTCTGTTTGTATGGCTGTAGAAACAGAGTTTCGTTTGAGCCTCATTTGAGGTTCCAATGACAATGAATAAATATTGTATTGTAACAGCAATAGTAGTAAACAGGATATTGTCATATTCAAATATCAGGAGAACTTGAATTAAAATGAAAAGGGGGAAATAGCATTGGGGAAAAAGAGAAAATGCTGAAAATCTTCAGTGGGTACAGCTGTTTTTGTGAAACAATAAACCCTGTTAATGCTTCAGGTAGCGCTTCTGAACAGTGTGAGCCTTCTGACTTCATCTCTCCAGGGCTTTGGCCAAGTAGCCAGTCCTTCCCTGCCCCATGCATTGTAAGAGCATCACTTGTTGCATAATTTCTACCGATGGTCCCTAATGGAATTACCACCAGTTTCTTGATGCTTTTTAATAAGTTAAGCGGTAATCCTCCTGCATGACTGACACTTCTGCTTTTAAGGATTAAACCATTCCGAACAATTAAACTACACGGAATGAGTTAATCATGTCTGTTAGACAATAGGTGCAGGAGTAGGCCATTCGGCACTTTGTGCCAGCACCGCCATTCAGTGTGATCGTGGCTGATTATCCACAATCAGTACCCCGTTCCTGCCTTCTCCCCATATCCCAGTATACTACGTATGTTGTATATTGCCACACATTATGTAATATTTTCTGCTTTACATCTGATTGTCAGTAAACAATCTAACCCTCAACTTGGATTATCAAGGTTAACATCATCAGTATTGAAGCCTGCATAGTATTCGGGCTGCTTCATTGGGCAGGCCATAATGTTTACATGCAAAACACCAGGCTTGCAAAACAGATGCTAAATTCTGTACTGTGTCACAGGTAGTGATTACCAGGCAGAGGAAAAGATTCAAACATAGACATTAATGCAATTGTTGCTTGAGGCAGTGCCTGGTGAGATTAGGATTGCTAAAATGTCTGATCGATAGGGAGCGACAGAAACTAAGGGTTTTGGTGTTGTTGAGAAGTAAATCAACTGCGATCTAACTGCAGTGCTGAATGGACTTCTCTGTCCATAAAGCAACTTTTTAAAAATTGTTCTCACTTGTTTATGGTTATGTTTTGGCATTCATCTGTTTCCTTTTGGAGTTGTCTATCTCTCCATGTTCGCTGCAATGATGCATTTCTCATTCAACTTTCCTCTTTATCCTCATCTGGATTGTAAATATTCATTTTATAAGGTTTGTGGCACAGAAATGAATTTTAATAAATTGCAAATCAGCCCAATTGCTGAATCTTTTCCAGTGCATTTTAAGTACTCCTTAAGGTCAAAATGATTGAATGTAATAGACCCGGCTACCCAGATCTTGTCATTCAAAGGTCAGTATTAATGTGTCTTGCATGCACGATTACAGAGGCTGACAGTGAGTAATCCTTTTACTGAATGTGTTATTGGATAATATAAACTTATTGATGAGGGTGAAATGAATGACCGAGATTTCCAAGAGCGTCTTTCTTTTCTGTGCATTGATGACTAACTCACAGTGCTCATTTAGTGGGAAGGCAAGGGAGGAGGGAATTTGTCAACAGCGAGTGTACCAATTCCAATTCTTTCCAATTTTCAATTCTTTCCTTTCAGTTCATTTTTTTCACGGCATTATTATTAGTTTAGTTGAAAATGCTTTTGTCATTGTTGGAGCCACTTGAAAAATAACCCAGCATTCGTTCATTTGGTCAGACGTGATGCAATTTCATGATGGTTACTGGCATCACATTTTATTGTGATTTAGTTTTTTTTTTACTCATTGTCAAAAATGGCACATTGTCTTTGGGAAGACAGGGCTGCGCTGTTATCAGCCAACTGAATAATCCTACCACAACCAAAGTAGTGCTGAACTACTATCTACCTCTTTGGTGACCCTCGGACTATCCTTGATCAGACTTGCTGGCTTTACCTTGCACCGCACTAAACGTTATTCCCTTATCATGTTCTAAACACTCTAAATGAATCAATTGTAATCGTGTATTGCCTTTCTACTGACTGATTAGCACACAATAAAAAGATTTTCACTGTACCTCGGTAAACATGACAATTAACTAAACTGAACTGAAAAGAACGGCTGAAATTCTTCTGGAGACGATGCTGGCATGGTGCTTCAACATTTCTGACCTACGTAATGGATGGGGTCTTCCAGGATTTAGGCCCAGAGGCAATGATGGAAGAACAATGTCTTTCCAAGTCTTCAGTGAGACTCGGAGTAGATTCAGATTCAGATTCAATTTTAATTGTCATTGTCAGTGTACAGTACAGAGACAACGAAATGCATTTAGCATCTCCCTGGAAGAGCGACATAGCAAATGATTTGAATAAATAATAATAAGTGTCCGGGGGGGGTGGTGATTGGCAGTCACCGAGGTACGTTGTTGAGTAGAGTGACAGCCGCCGGGAAGAAGCTGTTCCTCGACCTGCTGGTTCGGCAACGGAGAGACCTGTAGCGCCTCCCGGATGGTAGGAGGGTAAACAGTCCATGGTTGGGGTGAGAGCAGTCCTTGGCGATGCTGAGCGCCCTCCGCAGACAACGCTTGCTTTGGACAGACTCAATGGAGGGGAGCGAGGAACCGGTGATGCGTTGGGCAATTTTCACCACCCTCTGCAATGCCTTCTGGTCGGAGACAGAGCAGTTGCCATACCATACTGTGATGCAGTTGGTAAAGATGCTCTCGATGGTGCAGCGGTAGAAGTTCACCAGGATCTGAGGAGACAGATGGACCTTCTTCAGTCTCCTCAGGAAGAAGAGATGCTGGTGAGCCTGGTTGGGGTGATGATGATGGTGTTCATAAGTGCCTGAAGTCTTTCAAGCCCAAAGACATCATTAGAAAGTTAGACAAAAAATGCTGGAGTAACTCAGTGGGTCGGGCAGCATCTCTCTGGAGAAAATGGATAGGTGATGTTTCGGGTCAGAATCCTTCTTCAGACTGTTTGTAGTGGGGAGATGAAGCAAGAAAAAAAACAGGACAATCTGGGCCGGCAACGGATGACCTCAAGCAAGGAGGTTCCCTGGTAGGCTGATTCTTTGCTAGAGATGGTGTAAGCCCAAGAGGGATACATCGAAGCGAAAAGAGGGGAGGGAAGTGTTTTTAGAAGTTTCTTAAAATTAGAGAATTCAATGTTAATGCCATGAACTTACCCATGTAAAACAGGTGCTGTTCCTCCAATTTGTGTGTGGAGTCATACAGCATGGAATGATGTCCCTTGCCTCACTCTGGCAAGGGCCGTCATTTTATGACATAATTACAAACCATGCCAGCATCATCATTTAGAGGTGTGGAGTCATACAGCATGGAATCAGGCCCTTCAGCTCAATCGATCCATGCTGACCATCAAGCACATATTTGCACCAATCCATTTTATTGCTTCCATGTCTCCCTCCACTCTTCCCACACTTTTCCCACTCAGCCATACATTGGAGGCAATTCACAGTCTAATAGAGCGAGATCATCTGACCTGCGCATTTTTCTGAGATGTGAGCAGAAGCTCGAGCACCCGGAGGAAGCGCGCAGTGATGAGGCGATCGTGCGCACTCCATGCAGACAGCACCGAGGACAGGATCGAAGCCAAGTTGCTGGAGCTGTGAGACGGCGACTCTACCACCTAAGCCACAGTTATACCCAAAGGCCATTAGAGCGATGGCTACCCTTTCAGGGTGCTGCAAAGCCTTCAATCCTTCCTGGTGATCTCTGAGGATGTGACATTGCCCTGTTTTCACCAATCTTTCCTTTCCACCACCACGCACAAGAAGCGCAAGACATACACCGTTGTATGCAGATGCCGCGACGTGGCTGAACAACTTCTAATCTTGGGTACACAAAAATGCTGGAGAAACTCAGCGGGTGCAGCAGCATCAATGGAGCGAAGAAGGGATTTGTCCCGAAACGTTGCTGATTTCCTTCGCTGCATAGATGCTGCTGCTCCCGCTGAGTTTCTCCAGCATTTTTGTGTACCTTCGATTTTCCCGCATCTGCAGTTCCTTCTTAACGACTTCTAATCTTGTGTGTGGACTGGATAAGAAGAAGATCATACTTCTACGCCATGAATCTGAATCTAGCCACGGTACAGCCCTTTAGGGTGCGAAGGAAGTGATTTGTTCAGGCGTCTGATAGTAGCAGGGAAGAAGCAGTTTTCAAATCCGAGCTTTCATGGTTCTGTACTTTCTCCCAAAAGATAGAAGAGAGAAAAAGAAATGGCTAAGGTGACGGGCATACTTGACAATACTTCAAAGCATTCCTGATACAACAAACCTGAAGGACTGGATGGAAGGAAGCAATGAGTCTGTGATGGACTGGGCTGTGTTCACCCACTCTCTGCAGGTCCAGAGCAACAAGTGCAGGGCAGTTGCCATACCAGGCAGAGAAGCATCCCATCAGAATACATTTTACAGATTCTCTGTAAAAGCTCATGAGTATCCTCATGGACCCGCTGAATCCTGACAGACCCTTATCAGAGTAAATACTCTTGATTCATTTTCTATTTCAGTGTGAAGGGACCAGGTTTGGTTGCTGGAGATATGGATGCCTAGAAACCTGAAGCTGTAGGCCATCCCTACAGCAGACATGATGGTGTTCACCCCTTTGTCTCCTTGGGTCAACTATGGCTCGATCGTCTTGCTGACTTTAAGCGCGAGGATGTTGTTCCTCGACACAGCGACAAATGGTTCTTGATCTTGTTCCCCTACTTCACCTCATCATTGATGTTCCGGAGAACAACAATGGTATTATTGATGAACTTAACGAATGTGTTGGTGTTGGCACTTGGCCACACAATCGTCCATATACAGGCAATAGAGCCACAGACAGAGCACACAAATGTGGGGGTGGTGGAGGGGAGGGGAGGGAGACAGAGGCTGAGGTGGTACTTTGTTTGCCTGTTTAGAATAGATGGAAAAGGCATCGAGCTCATCCAGTAACGATGTTTCCTTATCAGAGATCATCCTCCAATCTCAGCTTGTAGCCCAGGATGGTATTCAGACCCTGCACAGATTGCTTGCTTGATTGCTTGATTGAATTGAGCCTCTCTAGCTTAATTGGATGTCTCTCTGCATCCGTGATGGACTTACAGGGACCACACTTGGCCTACCTGTACAGTGTGGGATCATCTTTCCTGAAAGCCTTGGATTTGGACTTTAACAGAGAATGATTCTCGCTGCTCACCCATGGTTTCTGGTTAGGGTAGACCATAATTGTCTTTGTCAGAATGCACGTGTCAGTGCATTTCCTGATGAAGTCGGTGCTGATTGAGGTTGAATGTTAGCTGGATGTAGTGGTCTTGAACATGTTCCAGTCCTCTGACTCGAGGCACTCTGCCAAGCTTCAGATCTGAGTGTCTGCAGGGCCTCGTTGCTCTCCAGTTGGCTCATGTTCATGAGCAGCCACAAACGTGGCCTGGATAGTTTGGTTTGGGATGGAGTCAAGAACACTCGTGTTCACAAGAGAGCCACTCTTGAGGAATTACCGTATTGTACAGAGCCCCGCAAGCAGGTGTTGACCAATACTCTGTGTTTGACAAGATCTCCTCTGCTCCTGAAAGTGGCAACGCAAATGGATAGGGCGGTGAAGAAGGCCTTCACAAGTCAGGCATAGAAAGTCGGGCACACTTGCCTTCACAAGTCAGGCATAGAAAGTGAGAAATGGGACATTATGCTGCAACTTTACATAATACATTTTAGACAATAGACAATAGGTGCAGGAGTAGGCCCTTCGGCTCTTCGAGCCAGCACCGTCATTCAATATGATTATGGCTGAGTTTAGGCCACACTTGAAGCATTGTGAGCAATTCTGGTTGTGACTGTGCTGAAGAGAGGGCAGAGGAGATTCATCAGGATGGTGCCCAGTTTGGGTCTTCAGTTATGGGGAGAGATTGGATAGGCTGGACTTGTTCAACTGGGAGCGAAGGAGGCCGAGAGATGACCTGATAGAAGAATCTAGAATTATGTGAGGCACAGATAAGAAAGCCTTTGTTCCCTTGGTAGGGGTATCAAAAACAATAGTTACAGGTGAGAGGAAGGAGTATTTAAGGGACATATGACACAAAGTGCTGTAGTAACTCAGCAGGTCTGGCAGCACTTTTTTTTTGTAAGCCATCTGCATCTGCAGTTATCTACAGTTCTTTCTTAAACACTACATCTGCAGTTCCTTGATTCTGAGTTTTAAAGGGGATCTGAGGGGTGATGTTTTAACTCCGGAAGTGTTTGATATGGCAATTGCACTGTCAGAGGAGGTGATGGTACAGGGTATAAGCTTCAATGACTCGGTTTAAGAGGCATTCAGATAGACACATAAATTGACAAGCGAAAGAAGGATCAGATCCTAATGCAGGCAAATGGTCTTGGATAGCTAAAATGTTAGTATGGATATGATGGGCTGAAGGGCCCGTTTTTAGAAAAATAGCAAATAGGTGCAGGCGGAGGCCATTTGAGCCAAATTGTGATTCATTGTGATCATGGCTGACCATCCACAATCAGTAACCCGCCCCTGCCTTCTCCTCATATCCCTTGATTCTGCTAGCCGCAAGAGCTCCATCTAACCCTCTTTTAAATTCATCCAGTGAATTGGTCTCCACTGCCTTCTGTGGCAGAGAAACCCACAAATTCACAACTCTCTGGGTTTTCTCATCTCAGTTTTAAATGGCCTCCCCTTTATTCTTAGACTGTGGCCCCTGGTGCTGGACTCGCCCAACTTTGGGAACATTTTTCCTACATCTAGCTTGTCCAGTCCTTTTATACATTTAATATGTTTCTATAGGAACTCCTCTCATCCTTCTAAATTCCAGTGACAACAAGCCCAGTCTTTCCAGTCTCTCCTCGTATGACAGTCCTGCCAACCCAGGGATTAATCTTGTGAACCTACTGTATGGCTCTATAACTCTATCATGAGTTCAGCAACCCACAGTTCTGGAACTAATTGCTCTCTCATTTGCCTCTGTACCTTTGTTTTTGCCTGAACCATTATAATGCATCCACTCAAACTTTGGCAAAAACTCTTTAATTTAATAAGATCACGGCTGATTTGATTGTAATCATAAAAACTTGGCATTTCTCCTCTGGTACCTATCGCATTGTAATGAATCTGTGCCTGAACTTTAGCAGATGGGAGGCAACATCAAAATTACAGTAGATGGATCTGACGAGCTTTGACTGCCTCGGCTGAACCGCATAATTGTTATTGATGGCAGGGACCTGATAATGTAGTGGGTTTGAGATTGAGTTAATACTGTACTAAAAAAGCAGGACTAATAATCCACAGTGTCATGAGTTGAAATCCCGCCATGTCAGGTGCAAATTTAAATGCAGTTAATTAAATAAATTTGGAAGGAAAAATTATTTCCGGTAAAAGTAAGCATGAAACAGCCAGTATATCATTATTTAAAAGGTATTTACTTCACTACTTTTCTTTTGGACAGTTTTACTTTTTATGGCCACTATGGAACTAGACTCTTAACCACCTCTGTGGTAGCATCATACTCGGCGCTTACTAAAACCATTGAATGGTCAAAAAGAAGATAAAAACAGAGAGAATTGCAATTATTTTGACATAGGGGGCCATTTGTCCCACAGTGTTCATGTTGGCCAAAGATGGTCTTTCGGTAAACCTCTCTTGCTTCTTCGTGTGGTATTTCTGAAGTCTGATTTTTGCAATTTATTCTTTGGTGATGAAATATTCCAGCACAAGGTGCATGTCAATTTCAGATTCCCGGCCCTGTATATCAAATATGAGCTGAGAATGAACTCACTATTGGGCTTTGAATTCCCAGGTCTGGTAAAGGAGATTGAAGCATGATCCCTACTCCTGAGCATTGTCCTCAAAATTGCTGAAATGTATTTTAGACAAGTATTTGGGCTTCGCTGCCAGAGAGACATGGGGCAGTAGAGGGACGATAGAGCCCCACCTTCCAGTCTGTTCTCGCGTGAGTCATCATACGTGAAAGATGGGTGTGAGTGGAGGTGGGTCTGCTGGTTGTGCCGGACTAGTTACTGGACTAGTAGGTAACGTGATCACTGATCCAGATATTTGTATTCATATCCCACCATAGCAGCTATTTAAATTCACATACTTCCAGTGAGCTCTACAAAATATTGCCCACTTGTAGCTGCTTATTGTTTTTGGCTTGTAGCCCATGATGGTATTCAGGCCCTGTCGTAGTCGCCTGATATCCACTTGATTGAAATAAGCACTGGGAGCGGAATTAGGCCATGCAGCCCATCAAGTCTACTGCGCCATTCAATCATGGCTGATCCATCTTTCCCTCTCGACCTCATCCTCCTGCCTTGTCCCCATAACACTGACACCCGTACTAATCAAGAATCTGTCAATCTCCACTTTAAAAAATATTTATTGACTTGGCCGTCACAGTGTCGTGGCAATGAATTCCACAGATTCACCACCCTATGACTAAAGAAATTCTTCCTCATCTCCTTTCTGAAGGTACGTGCTTTTATTCTGACGCTATGGCCTCTGGTCCTAGACTCTCCCACTAGTGTCAACATTTTCTTCACATTCACTCTATCCAGGCCGTTCACTCAACGGTAAGTTTCTATGAGCTCCCCCCTCATACTTCTGAATTCTAGTGAGTTGTCCAGTGCTGTCTAGTGCCTTTAGCTTTGTTTTGAACTTTCTTTGGGCATCCGTGGTAGCCTTGCATGGTTTGTATAGTGCGGGATCATCTTTCTTGAAAGCCTCGGGTCTGGACTTTAGCAGAGAGTGAATCTACCTGTTCATCCATGGTTCTGGTAGACCCTAATTGTCTTTGTTCGAACAATGACAACTAAGGCATGCGGTTTGAGGTCTATCCTATCTCTATGTCCATGGCTCTTTGTTCTTATCCACAGTGGAATTTAACGTTGAAGATCCTAGGATTGTGAGCTGGAAACTCAGTTTATTCAAAGCAAATAAAAGTGTATTTTTCATTGAATTTGTGAAAATCATTTAAATATCAGGGAGCTTTTTCCAATTTTCATTGTTCTATCATATCTCCATCGGCCATTGAAGGGAAATATTTAAAAGATATATAATTGATGAAACAAACAGGAGGTAGGGATTGTTTGAACATAATTGAGATGGTTTGTGATGCTTTAGGCACTATACAACAGTGCAGGCATACAAATGAGACTTGATATGCAGGCATTTATTCATTTACAGAAGGTAGCATTGCTGGAAGATCAACATTTATTACATATCCCTGACTGCCCTTTGGGAAGCTAAAGGTTTTTGTAATGCTGCTTTGTCTAATTGAAGTTGAAAACTTGAAATCCGTGATACCAACATGATTAAAAACAGAACATGTTGGAAATGCTCATCTGATCGGGCTCAGTTACTCTAGTCTGACCTACTGAGTTACTCCAGCTTTTTGTGTCTATCTACGGTGTAAACCAGCACCTGCAGTTCCTTCCTACACAGGTCAGATATACTACACATAAATATAATTGTCAAATTCAAGTACAATAGAGAGAGCCAAGGTTGCAGAATATAGATCTTGGCATTATTATGCACTGTAGCACATCAGTTCCATAGACATATTTCAATGTTCACAATGGGTAGAGGTGAATCAGACAGTATCTTCATTTAGAAGGACCATTCAAAAGCCTGTTAAGGAAGGGGATGAAGCTGTTCCTGAGTCTGGTGGTGCATGCTTTCAAGCTTCTGTATCTTCTACCAAGCGGGAGCAGGACGAAGAAGGAATGACAGGCTTGGGACAAGTCTATGATTATGTTGGCTGCTTTTCGGAGGCAGCGTGAAGTGAAGATGAAATCAACGTCAGATGTTGCAGCATTGAGATTTTTTAATAATTTGGTTGAGGATTAACATTGGTTTTACTCTAAATAGCTGCGGGCGGCAGCGCTGAACTTTCCATCGGGAGCCTGGGATCTCCTGATGAGATCGCCAGTTGAGCTCCATTCGGCGCGGCCCTGTCGGCTCCGGAAGCCACGGTCTCGAGTAAGGAGGCCCGACTGTGGGTGGACATGGGGATGGGACTGGACTTTGTGCCTTTCCCCACAATGGGAACCATTGTGGGGGGATGTTTTGATGTTGAAACTATCTATTACTGTCATGTTGTATTCTTTTTTAATGTGCTGCATGGCAAAAAGAATTTCACTACACCTAGGTGTATGTGACAAAATAAATTTGAAATTTGAATTTGATATATCAATATCAATGGTCTAGTTAAAAGTGACGTCCTGCCTTACCATTTATTATTGTAAAATCATTTAAACTTCAGAAAATGCATTGTTGCAGCATGAGAGGACTTTGCTTTGCAACCTGCTGACCTCGAGCAGTCTATCAGCAGTGCAATGGTCTGAATAAAGGTCCAGACCCATCCGTGCCCTCCGCAGAAGCTGACTGAACACTGAGACACTCATCCTATCACCAGTTGGAGCAGCTCAAAACCCAGCGGCATGAAGGGGTTGGACAGGCTAGATGCAGGAAGATTGTTCCCGATGTTGGGGAAGTCCAGGACAAGGTGTCACAGCTTAAGGATAGAGGGGAAATCCTTTAGGACCGAGATGAGAAAAATATTTTTCACACAGAGAGTGGTGAATCTCTGGAACTCTCTGCCACAGAAGGTAGTTGAGGCCAGTTCATTGGCTATATTTAAGAGGGAGTTAGATGTAGCCCTTGTGGCTAACGGGATCAGGGGGTATGGAGAGAAAGCAGGTACGGGGCACTGAGTTGGATGATCAGCCATGTTCATATTGAATGGCGGTGCAGGCTCGAAGGGCTGAATGGCCTACTCCTGCACCTATGTTCTATGTTTCTATGAACATTGAATTCTCTAATTTTAAGTAACTTCACCTTGCACTCCTCTCCCCTGCCCCCTCCCCACTTGCCCCCTTCCTTCACCCTAGTCATTTTATCAGCTCCACAGTCCTCCACATTGTTGCTCTTCAGATCAGCCAACAATCGACTTTCCTGGCACAGCCCTGCAGGAGGTCATTTGTGGTTGGCCCTGGTATTTTCTCTCCTCCAGTTTTTCACCTCCCCTCCCCACACCTCCTGCTTAGTCTGAAGAAGGGTCCCAACCCGAAACGTCACCCATCCTTTTTCTCCAGAGGTGTTGCCTGACCCGCTGAGTTACTCCAGCATTTTGTGTCTTTGCTCGGTATTCCTGACAGGCAAAGAAGAAGACAGTACTGTACCAATCTTGGGCAATATCACACAGCTGTTTGTTCCTGATATTAACACGGATGAGGAACGTTGTGTGAAAGTTTCCATCCAAAGGCAACAGATACTGACCCAGTTGAAAGGTGATCATAATTTAACCCCAGAAGGAGGCCATTTAGTCCATCAAGCGCAGATAGAGTTTGAATCAACCCCATTTCCAATCACATGTTCTGTATCCCTGTAGTTTATAGATCTTCAAGTTCTTCTTTACGTATTTCCCAAACATGGTGAAGGTTTCTGCTTCTATTACTTTCTCAGGCAGTGAGTTCCAAATCCTTATTAACTGCTGAAATAACCTTTCCTCTTCTAAACTTTCTACCAATTAACTTATAAATTTTGCCCTCTGGGAAATAGCTTCTTTCTGTTAATCCAGTCTAGGCCTCTTAACATTTTACATATTTCAATTAAAATCCTTCATCCTCTTCAGTTGCATCATACTTAAATCTTCTTAGTACCCACAAGGTATATTGCATCCTTCCTGTAGTATAGATCTACTGTGTATAGTGGATTGACCATGTTTTCAATCTAAGTTTAATTTTAAGCAGATTCTGAAACAGTCTAACTCACTCACTGCATAATCTCATAGTTATATAGCAGGAGATAGGCCCTTGCCAACCATCACTTACCTGTGTATATTAATCCCAATTCACAGTACTTGTCCATAGCCTTTTATGCTTCCAGCACTCATCTAAATATTTCTTACGTGTTCTGGAAATGTCTGTTCCATCACCCGCTCAGCTAGGTTCCGACCATCTGGTGGGTGAAATAAATTCTTCCTCAAATCCTCTCCAAATCTTAACAACATATCATAAGCTTTTGCCCTCAGGTTAATAGGCATTTCAGCTGAAAGCTTCATCCCAACTACTCCACCTATGCCTGTTTAATTTTGTGTTCCTCAGTCAGGTTCCCTTTTGCTTCAACTAAAACAAATCCAGCCTTTCTCGACTCTTCAGGTGAATGAGAAGTTGCATTCGAGGCAGCAAGTCATCTGGCGATTTCTATCACTTTTCAGATTGTCGGCATGCTCTGTGTGTCTCTGCCTCTGTTATAATGCTCTGTTTTAAAAGTATGTGTTAACATTCCCTGGTTTGTTTTATGAGGGGGAAGGGGGAGACATTTTTCAATCTCTTACTTTGCCGGAGATGCGCTTGTTTTTCGGATCGTATCTCCGGTCGCTCTGCAGCCTAACATCATGGAGCTGGCGGCCTTGCTGGAGACTGACTTTGAGACCCGCCGTGGACTTACCATCAGAACCTGCGATCCCTTGCCTGGGATCGACAATCCAACATCAAGGAGCTCGCAGGCCCGGGAAGAGATTGATGTCGTGAAGCTCCAAAGTCGCAGGAGGTTTGACCAGCCCCGACTCGGGAGTCCGATCGCCCGGCGTGGGGAGCTGAGATTCCCCCCGATATGGGAGCTTGATCGCCCTGACACGGAGGGCCTAACCACCGGCTACGGGAGCCAAGATCACCCCATCAACGGAAGGCTCGAGGGCCCCGACCACGCGATGACAAAGAAGGGAAGAGATTGAACTTTTTTTCTCGCCTTCCATCATAGTGAGGAATGTGGAGGAGTCGCTGTGGTGGATGTTTATGTTAAAATGTATTTTGTGTTTTTATAGGTATGACTGTATGGCAAAAATTCCTCGTATGTTGCAAAACATACTTGGCAAAGTATGATATGATTGTAGAAAGTGGGTTTATTTTGTGCCAAATGGTACAGCCGCACTGTTCTTTTTTGTGTCAAAGAAATTCTCTTGTGCAACAGCATTAGAGGACCAGGAATAACAGATTGTCCAATAGGTGACACATAGCTTCAGAAATGGTGGCCCTGTGGCGCACCGGTATAGTGCAAGACACCTGGGTTCCATCCTGACTATGGGTACTCCGTGTACGGGGATTGTACGTTTCCCCCTTGTGACCACGTGGCTTTCCTCTGGGTGCTCCGGTTTCCTCCCACACCCCAAAGAAGTACGCGTTTGTAAGTTAATTGGGCTTCTGTAAATTGTCCCTAGTGTTTAGGATAGAACTAATGTATGGGTGATCTCTGGTTGGCGTGGACTGAGGGGGCCGAATGGCCTGTTTCCATGCTGTATTTCTCAGCTAACTAAACTGAACCAAGAATGTTGCCAGGACCTGAGTGATGGGCAATATGGGTTGTTGATGTTTCGATTGGCATGAACAAGGGTACTGAAGCCCAATACAAGCTCACTTTGTTTAGGTCAGTGATTCCCAACGTGGGGCGTACGCCCCACAGGGGGGCAATTTGATTTTTAAGGGGGGCAGTTGAGCGCGACTGAGGAGGTCTGGGTCCAAATTTTCGATTTTTTTTTTTTTGGATTTTCCATCAGGTAAACATATGTAGTTTATGTTTCAGATGTTATTTTGAGTAAATAATTTATTTTGGGTAAAAAAGGTCTTTATTGTGTAGTTATTACATAATCACCGCGCCATCGCTCTTCATGCACGTCGCACGAAGCGCGCGAGGTCATGGGAGAACCTTATTTATTGAATTGGATTTAGAAATGCGATTCAAAGAGCTTTTGCTAAGTTACCCTTATAATATCTATTTCCTCCGTTTTCTCTCAAGGGAAAGCAAGGGGGGGGGGGGGGGCATCAGGATTTTAGAGGTGATTAGGTGGGGCATGGCCAAAAAAAGGTTGGGAACCACTGGTTTAGGTGGAGAAGATAGTATGACATTAGCAAATGTCCATCTAAGTAAAGAGAGTTTGTATTGGTCATCCGTACCCTTGCTCATGCCAAACAGAACTTCTGCAACCCATATTTCTCTATGCAAAGCTTCCACTCCTAATCCTCTTCAGGGGAATCACTAGCTGGATCATTGGTGGCTTTGGCCCAGCCTCAACCCACCTGCTACTAAAATCCTTGGCCATGTCTTTGTCTTAGTAGAGCCTGACGGAAATAATGACCCTTGCATTTACCATCTGTATTGTGGAAACTGCATTCGCCCTTTCACAATTAATAAAAAATATCTAATGTTATAACATTTTAAACTTAAAATTCTCATCAATATATTTGTCACTCTGATCTTCTCCATCTCAATAGTATTTTGAAATAAGTTATTCCTTTGCAGGCACTCTTCCCTGTGGCCCGGTATTGATATTTGTGTCTTCAGTCCATTGATCTGAATTCTCTCCCTAAACATCCATCTCGGCACTTTCTTCATTATTCTTCACTACCGTACGTCTAGCCCACAAGTTGACCCAGCATTTTGTCTGCCCTTACACATTATCTCCTCCTTTGGTTTAATGTGCAGTGCCTCAGGAAAGGTCTGAGATGAAATATTTTCAAATTAATTGCCTGCTGATGCCTGAGTTATGCTCTCATCCTCAGACTTGGGAGTAATTTAAAAACACGCTTTACAAAGAGGTATATGAAGATTGATCGGCACAAGCAGCAATCAATCTCCAACCCTGCAGTCAACCGACCAGGATTTAGAAGGACAGTGCCTAGGCTATGTTATAGGACACCTGGCTATCGCTTGTGGGGACAATAATTGCAGATACATTGCAACAGCTGAGGTTTTAAAATAAATATATAGAACAGAAAGTTAACATTGATGATGGGGGACATGAAAAAAACTGTCATGTTTGAACTCTCCTAGCCCAGTCTGGAGTTAATGTCAACATGTAGAAGCAAGGAACTGCAGATGCTGGTTTACAAAAAAAAAATACTTGACCATGTTATCTCTGCACTGTCACCTTCATGGATCCTTGGACTTATACATAGAGGTCCCTTTGTTCCTCAATTCATAGGATCCTACCAATCATATGTAGGAAGGAACTGCAGATGTTGGTTTAAACCGAAGATAGCTGGAGTAACTCAGCAGGCCAGATAGCATCTCTGGAGAGAAGGAATGGGGTAACGTTTTGGGTCGAGTCAACTTTTCAGTCCGTAGAAGGGTCTCAACCCGAAACGTCTATTCATCTCCAGAGATGCTCCCTGTCCCACAGAGTTACTCCAGCTTTTTGTGTCTATGCTACTAATCATGATGTATATCTAGAGAGTAGATACACCTTCCTGAGCGAACAATGGGCCATTATGGGCTACACTCTTCCTGATATCATCTTTAGCCAGCCCTGATTTGTTCTGGCCTTTTCTTACCTCCAGTTCATTTCCCCTTCTCCCTCAGTCTCCACCTCTACTTTAAGTTCTCACCCGAAATGTCACCTTTATCTATTCTCCAGAGATGCTGCCTGACGTGCTGAGTTATTCCAACATTCTGTGTCTTTCAAGGAACTGCTGATGCTGGTTTACAAAAAAAGACACAGTGCTGGCATAATTAGGTGGGTTAAGCAGCATCTCCGGAGAACATGAATAGGTGATGTTTCAGGTCAGGATCCCTTCTCAGATAGACATTCTCAAGAGATGCTTGCCACTGGGGTTACTGTACAACAGCACTTTGTGGCCATTATGTCATCCTAGTGCTATGGTTGATTATTCCCATTTTCTGAAATTACCTAGCAACCTACAAAATTTGGGTTGAAATTAAAGATGGATAATAAATGCTGTCCATGCTGGTGACAACCAACAACCATCAGGTGCTTGAGCAGTACACGACACTAGCCTCAACCAGATACTTCAATGGATTCAAATAGACCCTGTGAATTGCAAACATAAGAAAATTCGGTTCCACCGCCGATTTTCAGGCAACTGGTAGTCCAGCACCTCCTTTAATCCGGACAAAATTACAAGAACACATTTGAAATACCCCCCGGAAGACCCCCGAAAATGTGGCGCCAGGTGAGCAGCCGATCTCTACCTTATCGGGACAATAGACAATAGGTGCAGGAGTAGACCATTTGGCCCTTCGAGCCAGCACTGCAATTCAATGTGATCATTGCTGATCATCCACAATCAGTACCCCGTTCCTGCCTTCTCCCCATATCCCCTGACTCCGCTATCTTTAAGAGCCCTATCTAGCTCTCTCTTGAAAGTATCCAGCGAACCTGCCCTCTGAGGCAGAGAATTCCACAGACCTCTGGGGACCTTTGCGGCCGACCAGTGGGGTTGAATTAATCCCCTATTATGTAACTTCGACATGCCAGAGCCGGCAGATCCCTGCCCATGGCCAACCTTTGCGGCCCATCGGCTGGTCAATTTTGCGCCTTGCGGCCGGGGCTCTGTCTCGGACAGAGCCGGCAAATCTGTTCCCATGAGCGACTACTGAGGCCTGCTTCAGGACGGTATCTCAGCCCCTCGGTGGCCTAGGGGGACCATTCCTACACTGTTTGACTACTCTCGGAGCCGTGAGCATTGTTGACCTGGCAAAACGGATAATCTAGAAAGGCTCTGGAACCAAGGGTACTGGAAAATGGGTAGTGGACCTGTACAAATTGTATTGTTTTTAATTCATTTGCACTCCTGTAATTTTATATAAATAAATGTGTAATGTTCAATCAGCAGACCACTACAGAACATTAGAATTGTATGAGGTTTTAATTTGTACTGATCTGAGGAGTACTGATTGTGGACTATGAAAGATGGTGTGCAGCACTTTTTTAATTCAAAAGAGTGAATTAGAATTCAAACTATGTAGGAATGAATGATAGGTGCCGATGATGGGTCATTGGCATTGGACTTGAAATGAGTTCAGTGCTGCCCTTGCAATAGCAATCTGAATTTATCCAGTGTGCCAATTATTATTTTATCACGTGTCTGCTTTTGCATGGGAGGTGGGTGTTCACCCTTTGCTCACCATGATTGATAATGAGCTCAGGTTAATGCAAATCTCAGTACCAAACACACTCGTGTGTGCGCAAAACTCCTCAGACAACATTGTTACTGTGGAAAATTTGTGGCACTGTACTAAGCCGCCGAGACAATAAATTAGTTTGCTGCACGTTGCATGATTTGCATTTGGCAAAGTACAACAATTAATTATTAATTAGCTCATGATCAGCACGGCAGGAAATGCACCATTATACAGTATGTGGTAATGAATCTGTCGTCGAGCTGCATTTGTCATATTTTTATCTCCACCTATTGTCACAGAAGTAACGAGAAGGAAAGAGTAGATTTTCGATGAGGAAGTGTTCTGTCCAACCTCAGCTTGCTTTGGCTACCTATTTACAGGCTATCCCCAAGTTTTGAATGCCTGACTCTGGATACCCCAACATACAATGAATGGCAGAGCTAGTTCATTCTCTTTCCACCACTGGAGCTTGTTGTTTTATATCAGTCTTGTGTACCTTTGATGCCTTTCATTACAATACAGTAGAGGCATGGTCACAATGTCGAGTGTAATTTCTGACCTGGACAAAATTGACTTTGGGACGGCTGTAAAAACATAACTCATTTGTTAACTAGGGCAAGGCCTGTATCAGTCTTTAAATTGCAAGCACCTTAGTCTGAGCGTGGCATTAAAAGACCAAGATACGTTTGCAATTGAACATTACAATTGTGCTCCAGATGACCATTGATGATTCATTAGACATTTTTTAAAGTTAATTTTCAACAAATTGCACTGAGTCAGGTGATGCACAAAAAATAAAATGCTGAAAATCCAAACTAAAAGTAGAAAATGCTGGAAATACTCAGCAGGTCATGCTGCATCATCGGGAAGAGAGTTAAGGTTTCAGATAGAAGATTCTCTGTGAGAACTGGGAAGGAGACAAAATAAACCTGAACCTCACTGCACTTGTATATATGGCAATAAACTTGACAATATGACTTGGAGAAGTCTCTGATGTGGTGATTGTAGGATAAAGTCAGGTTGAGGTTTGTTAGTTTCATGAAGAATAATTTATTTTCCATCTTTGGCACCCTTGCCAACAAACACTACAAAGCACGTCAAACAACAAGGAGATTCAAAGTAAAGGACATAATGACGGGCAGCAGAGTGGCACAGCTGGTAGGCCTGCTGCCTCACAACGCAAGAGACCTGGGTTCAATCCTGATCTTGGGTGCTGTCTGTGTGGAGTTTGCACGTTCTCCCTGTGACCGCGTGGGTTTCCTCTGGGTGCTCCTGGTTAGCCATCCCAATTTTGTTAGTCCTTGCTGTCTCCTCCCCTTCCTCAGCCCTCGGGCCGTCTCCTCCCATCCATCATCCTTCGGGCTCCTCCTCCTCCTTTTTCCTTTCTTCTCCCAGCACCCCCCACCCCCCAACAGTCTGAAGAAGGGTTTCGGCCCGAAACGTTGCCTATTTCCTTCGCTCCATAGATGCTGCTGCACCCGCTGAGTTTCCCCAGCATTTTTGTGTACTTCCTCCCAACAGACGTGCAGGTTAATTAGCTTCTTTAAATTGTCCCTAGTGTGTAGGGAGTGGATGGGAAAGTGGGATATCGTAGACCTAGTGTGAGTGGGTGATGGACGGTCGGTGTGGACTCAGTGAGTCGAACGGCTTGTTTCCCTGCTGTATCTCTAAACTAAACCTTAGCTTTAAATGGCTGTCCCATTGGTTGTCACCATGTTTGAGATTCTCCCACGAGAAGAGAGATCACAACATCTACACTATCATGCCCCCTTATGGTCTATGTTTCAGTAAAATTACTCCTTTTATGAACTCAAGCTTGAAAGGATTCAAAAAAGATTGAGGAGGATGTTGCTGGGACTAGAGGGTGTGAGCTACATGGAGATGTTGAGTAGGTTGGGTCTCTATTCGATGGAGCGTAGAAGGATGAGGGCAGATCTTGTAGAGGTGTACAAAATCATGAGAGGAATAGATTGGGTAGTCATTTGCCCAGAGTAGGGGAATCGGGACCCAGAGGATATAGGTTCAAGGTGAAAGTGAAAAGATTTAATAGGAATCCCAAGGGGTATCTTTTTCACACAAAGAGTGGTGGGTATATGGAACAAGCAGCCAGAGGAGGTAGTTGAGGCCAGGACTATCACATTTTTTAAGAAACAATTCTACAGGTACATGGATAGGACAGGTTTTGAGGGATATGGATCAAGCGCAGGCAAGTGGGACTAGTGTTGCTGGGACATTATTGGCTGGTGTGGGGAAGTTGGGCCGAAGGGCCTGGTTCCACACTGAAAAATTAATATTTACATATATATATATATTTTTTAAAAAAATTTGAAGGAGGGTCCCGCCAAAAACGTTGCCTGTCCATTCCCTCTCCAGATGTTTCTTGACCTGCTGAGTTCTTCCAGCATTTTGTGATTTGCTCACAATTCCATCTGCAATCTCTTATGTCTCCAAAATAGATTTAATTCCTTTAGCCGTCCACTCATCCCATGAATTCGCCTTATTGCCGACATCAAACAGAACAGCAGAATGCTTTTTAAAAAAAAACAATTACTGACTCTAACTGACCTGTTTGAGAAAAGCATATAATTAGCACTGACTCGGAACCTAATTTAGATGATACATTTCTCACAGTGACATGGAGAGGGTTTTATCCATCAACCTGCCCTTAATTGAATTATATTTTCTTTGATGAACATAAAGGTTAATCAAAGTAATTAAAAAAAAAACTGTTTGAAATCACTATCCATTTTGACTGAAACATAGATAACTGTGTGATAATTAGTTTTGTTGGAGAGACTTTATAACTACATTCCCTCCGCCTGACTTTTGAAGATGTTGACCCCGTGATGTCACGGGTGAAAGTCCCCCCCCCCCCGTGTACCTTTCTCCACATATTAACTCTCAAACATTGGTGGAATGTAGTCAATACTCTTTAGACACAAGACCAGTGGTGCAGCGGGTAGTGTTGCTGCCTCACAGTTTCAGCAAGCTGTGTTCAGTACAGTCTGACTCTGCTTGCTCTGCTTGTGAATCATGGGTTTCCTCCGGGTACTCCACTTTTCTCACCACGTCACAAAATATAGGGCTTTGGTGAGACCACAACTGGAGTATTGTGTACAGTTTTGGTCTCCTAATTTGAGGAAGGACATCCTTGTGATTGAGGCAGTGCAGCATAGGTTCACGAGATTGATCCCTGGGATGGCGGGACTGTCATATGAGGAAAGATTGAAAAGACTGGGCTTGTATTCACTGGAGTTTAGAAGGATGAGGGAGGATCTTATAGAAACATATAAAATTATAAAAGGACTGGACAAGCTAGATGCAGGAAAAATGTTCCCAGTGTTGGGCGAGTTCAGAACCAGGGGCCACAGTCTTAGAATAAAGGGGAGGTGAGAAAACACTTTTTCGCCCAGAGAGTTGTGAATTTATGGAATTCCCTGCCACAGAGGGCAGTGGAGGTCGAATCACTGGATGGATTTAAGAGAGAGTTACGTAGAGCTCTAGGAGCTAGTGGAATCAAGGGATATGGGGAGAAGGCAGGTATGGGTTATTGATAGGGGATGATCAGCCATTATCACAATGAATGGCGGTGCTGGCTTGAAGGGCCGAATGGCCTCCTCCTGCACCTACTTTCCATGTTTCTCTGTTTCTAAAACCACGCGGGCCAGTTGGTCGCTGTAAATTGTACCCAGATACTGTCTCATATCTGGATACATACCCAGAGAATGAAACTGTCGATGCTGGTTTACAAAAAAAAAAGACACTAAGTGCTGGCAGTATCTCTTGAGAACATCGAAAGTTATCGTTTTGGGCCGGGACCCTTCCCTCACACTGATTGTAAGGGTGGGTGGAGGCAGCAGTGGGGAAAGAAGGGTCAGGCCAAAACCTGGCTGTACTGTGTGAATGAGTATTCAAATCTGGAGGGGGGAGACTTGATGGGTAGATTTATGTAATATGAATGTTTGATGGTCAGTGTGGGCTGAAGGGCCTGCTTACAATCTGTGTCCCTCCATGACCACCACCTACATCTGATGGTCCAATCCTCATGGACACAGCAGAAAAGATGAATCCGGTAATCCCAATCCGGTCCACTTTGAACCTTTTGGGAACATGAATTCGGAATCACTTGCAACGCAAACAGCAATTGAGAAAATCAACCCTGCTGCCGATGCAGACATTCTCTTGGGTTCAAATCACACGTTCCTTTTCCCAAATGATCATCAGGCAAGGGATGAACATCTGCCCTTACAGGTGCATGTAAGTGAATCTATGACCCAGCAAGGCAACTCTCCCCAGCAGACACAAGCAAAAAGAAAGTGCCATTTTCAAAGAGCAGTTAGCAGATACTTGTCAGTAATCTGGGCAGCACCTTTCACCACATGGGTCAAGAATAGTGAAATTGTTCTGTATCTAGGTTTTGGACCATTCACCACCCTTTCTGCTACATCCGGCTGCCAGCTCACACTGGGGTCAGTCACAGTGTGCTGGAGTAGCTCAGCGGGTCAGAACATGGATAAGTTCTCTTATCTGCAACTCTACCAACTGTACCACTGGTCTTATGTCTAAAGAGTTTTGACTACATTCCAACAATGCCTGAAACTTAATATGTGGAGAGAAGTACCCAGAGGAGGGTAACTTTCACCTGTAACATCACAGGATCAAGAAGGGTGCGGACGCGTGTTGGGTCCGGTCCTTTCTTCCGACCTGAAAATGCTGCCTGTCTGAGATGCTGCCTGATCCACTGAGCTACATCCAGCACCCTGTGTCTTCTTTTGTAAACCAGCATCTGCAGTATCTTGTTCTGGGGGTTGGACCTCTAGTGTCCTGGCTCAATGGTTGTCCATGTCCCGGGCAGGGAGCTTGCATCAAGGGCATATCTTTTATCAAAAAACTGAAATCTAAGGAATGCAATGCAGGGCAGCACAATGGCCCAGCAGTAGAGTTGCTGCCTTACAGCGCCAGAGACCCGGGTTCGATCCTGACTATGGGTGCTGTCTGTACGCAGTTTGTACGTTCTCCCTGTGACTGCGTGGGTTTTCTCCGGGTGTTCCAATTTCCACCCACACTCCAAAGATGTACAGTTTTGTAGGTTAATTGGCTTTGGTAAAATTGTAAATTGTCGCTGGTGTGTAGGATGGTGTTGGTGTACGGGCTGATCATTGGTCGGCGTGGACTCGGTGGACTTCCGCGCTGTATCTCTAAAGTAAAGGATGGTCAGCTTTTTTTTAAGTAGTTCTAGTCTGATTTGGTTTGACTGCATCCCATCTGTAGGTACATTGCCTCAGGGTGAGTATGAAGATGCCCCATGTGCATGATGATGTGAGCAATATATGTTATCTGTCACAGTTTCTGTTTTCTGAAAGTGCGTGTCAGTGGAATATATTTGCTACATTCTCTTCAAAGAGCAAAAGTGGTTGGTTCCTTAATGCATATACTAATTTGTGAGTTATTTATATTTGTATTGATTGGTATGAACTGTGATTGATAATTTGAGACCATATGGATATAATTTTCCTGGAAGCAAACTAACGGTCTATATTAGACACACAAGAGACTGCAGATGTGGGAATTGTTCATTTTCCTCCTCAGAAGCTGCCTGATTCACCGAGTTTCTCCAGCAGTTTGTTATTTCTCAGCATCTGCAGCCTCCTGTGTCTCCGTTTCACTGCTCCACTGCCAAATCTTCTCAAATTGTTTTCCCCTTTAAAGTTCACCTCCTCATCAAGAAGGGTCCTGGCGCAAAACATCATCTGTCCATTTCCTTCCACAGATGCTGCCTGATTGCAGATTTCTTTCAGTGCTTTAGTTTGTACATATGTGCAATGCAATATGCTTGTTCGGTGGTTGCTTTTGTTAATTAAGTATTTATTGTAGTAAATTATTAAACATTTTTCGAGGATTCTATTGGTACACTGTGTTGACCCAATTTAAGTAAAATATTAGACAGAGCCCGCACTATTTACAGATTGGATGGTCACAGACCTTCAATAGGTGTCACTTAACGAACACGGCAAGACTGATGTGTTTGCAAAATGCAGATACCAGAAAACGGAGATAAAAGCCTTAAATTCAAGAAACACTCCAGTGAGACAGACACCATCCATGGAGAGAGACCCCATGAGAAAGAAAGTTATATTTCTAGTTTATCTTCAGAACAACTGGAATGTGAAAATAAGCTTAGATATTTATGTAGCATGTCATGCAAACTTCATAACTCAATATCCCGACTGATGAAGGCCAATGTACCGCTAACCTACTGTGATGCTACTTTTAGGGAACCAATAAATCCAGCAACTCAAAACAGGGATCCATGAGGCAATATGGCTACTGTCAGCAGCAATCCCACATAATCTGTGCTCTAAAATAGTTTCACTTTCTAATTGGCACAAGATGCCAGCTCACTATGAAGGTGGAGGAGTTGCGGAAGCTCTGGTAGGGAGAGGGTGGATCAGTTGGAATTTGTGTTAGTTTACCTGAGGCCTCAGGGACCTTAGTAACCAGTTGTGCCAAATCCCAAGCACTCATCTGGCATTTGGTTTTAAGCTTACAATTCCAAAAAGCACCAGGTTTCAAATGTATTGTGGGTATATTAGTGGGATCTGCAGAGAGAGGGAGAGAGATGAAGCACTCTAAAGATGCACACTGGAGACACAATTAAAGCTTAATAGGATTCAGGCAGTGAGATAATGAACTATTTAAATGATGGATCTTCCATAGGATAATTGGCATTGATTAGGCCTAGTTTTATCTCTGGCAATGACAACACAATGAACTTAAAAATACAGCACCAGTGGCTCCATATCCAGCTTGCGGATGTAATGACTGCAATGGGAATAAGTGCAAAGCTGTAAGGGAAAGTATGATGGTGTGTAATATTGTGACCCACGAGGACAGTGTAATTTAAACTGTATTAATGTCTTTTGGGTATGATACTGTAATATTAAACCATGTTATTGAGATGTTGAGCGGCAGTAGAACTGGGGCATATCTGCTGAAGTAGTGTTGATACTAGAGCACAACATGACTGCTCTATTCGCCTCCAATTAGGAAACATGTTCTACAGTATGTCAGGTTCCTTACAGCTACCTCAAAGCTCAACAGTGTTCGTGCCCTAGTGAGATTTATGCACATACTTTGGAAATGAAATGATTCAGCTTGCTCCACTACACCGCAGTTTGTTATTTTATTGTAGACAGCTTGGATAATTTTATGTGTAGGACGGAACTGCAGATGCTGGTTTAAATCAAAGCTAGACACAAAATGTTGGAGTAAAGGGCCTGTCACACTTAGGCGATTTTTCAGCGGACTGCCGGCCACTGTCAAACTCGTGGCACTCGCTGAACGGCGAGTGTTAAGAGTGGAGCGCACACACACGCATGCACACACGCACGCACGCACACACACGGCGGGGGCCAGGGAAAGTGGGGGAGCGCTGTCTGAAATTCACACAGTGCAAGGCCAAGGTGATACAGACACACACCGCGATGAACAGGAAGGTTATGACGGCTAGCACAGGGTTCGGTAAGTCCTTTAAAAGAGCTGGGAGAAGGGGGGCGGGAGGGGGGATAAGAAGTCGAGACACTTTTAAGAAGCCAGACAACTTTTAATAAGCCAGAGATACACATCTGTGAACTTTAGCGGGCATTTAACATTTGAACTTTAGCGGGCATTTAACATTACCGGTTGGTTTTCCTTGGTTCTGAAAACTCGTGCTTACGTTTTTATTTCCCCCATGAGTCAATGAAAATGCCCGGTCAGCAGTTTTTAACTAAAACTACTTACGGCTATGTTGACTACGTACAACGACATGGTGACCCCACAACCGCTGCGTCAAGACTACAGGATTATCGATTATCTCCATGCCGACCAATTTTTGGTCACAGAAAAATTTTCAACACGTTGAAAAATTTGCTGCGACCTTACTGAGGACATGACTAATTCCCAGAATGCGGGAACTCCTCGCGACCACGAAGGAGACTCACCGGAGACCACCAGCGAACATGTGACGATCATGTGGTGAGCGCAGAGTCTCCTGCATTTGCCTAAAAAGTCACTTAAGTGGGACAGGCCCTTAACTCAGCGGGACAGGCTGCATCTCTGGAGATAATTTTATTTTGAATTGAAATGTTCTCTGATTGTGGATTCATATCAGTGTGAGGGTTTGAGATCGGTGTTAATGTGAACAAATCAGCTGAATTCCAGGGGCAAATTAAGAGTGACAGTCTTTGACATCGAGGTGACCTTTCACAGAGGATCTTGTCATGAAGGCTTGGTTAGCCTTAGGTGGCACAGTACAGTTACAGTTTAGTTTATTGCCACATGTGCCAAGGTATAGTGAAAAGCTTTTGTCGCGTGCTATCCAGTCAGTGGAAAGCCAATGCATGGTTACGATAAGCCATTCACAGTGCATAGAGATACACAATAAGGGAATAACGTTTAATGCAAGGTAAAGCCAGCAAAGTTCGATCACCAATAGTCCAATGATCACCAATGAGGTAGATAGTAGTTCAGCATTGTTCTCTGGTTGTGGTAGGATAGTTCAGTTGCCTGATAACAGCTGGGAACAAACTGTTCCTGAATCTGGAGGTGAGTGTTTTCACACTTCTATACCTTTCGCCTGAAGGGAGAGGGGAGTAGAGGGAGTGGGCAGGGTCCGCCCCGTCCTTGATTATGCTGCTGGCCTTGCGGAGGCAGCGTGAGGTATAAATGGAAGCACAGCAAGTAGAGCTGCCGCCTCACAACACAGGAGGCCTGGGCTCGATCTTGGCTTTGGCATCCTATCCCTGTGACCACGTGACTTTCCTCCAGGTGCACTGGTTTCCTCCCGCATCACAAAATCGTGCAGGTTGGTAGGTTAGTTGGCCTCTAAATTGCCCCCAGTATGTGGGTGAGGGGTAGTATCTGAGGGGAGTTGATGAGAATGTGGGGAGAATAAAATGTAACATTAGTGTAGATGGATGGTTGATGGTCGGCACGGACTCAGTGGGACGAAGGGCCTGTTTCTGTGTCCCGTACGATTCTGACTCTAAAATTGAAATTAATAAGGATTTAAATAACTGAAGTTATTTATACCTTGGACAAGGAAAAAAAAGTTATGATTGTTCGACAGCAAGGAAATCAGCCCCATATCAATACTGTAGGAGTTTCTTGCCAATCACCTTTAGTTGTTTTATCAGCCACCTTCATTCCTTCATGAGGTCGTGGAGATGTGTGATGACTGAATAATGTTCAGTTCAGCTGGTGGCTCCTCGAGTAGTGAAACAGTCTGTGTTGAAGTGCAATCTTTGATAGCATTCAGGCTTAGGTTGCTGTGAAAAGTAACATTGTGCCAGGCAAGCAGATCCAATTAAAGTCAGTATTCCCACCTGCCTTTAACATTCAACAGCATTGCCACCAATAATAAAACCCATCAAGAAGGAACTCTCCGGTCTTGATGGAGACTCCCTGCCCAAACGTCATCTATCCATTTCTCACCGCAGATGCTGCCTGGCCTGTTGAGTTCCATATACAGTATCTGTCCAAATGTCCCTTAAAAGTTACAATTGTAACAGCAGCCCAAAGCTTCCTCTGGCAGGTTATTCCAAACACGGGCTACTAATGCGGGAAGGCTTTCAAAATGATGAGGAGGGGCAATATCCCCATCAGGACAGTCTATTCTGGCAAGTCCTTCGATCATCAGTGTGCCTGGATGTGAATGGAAATATTAACCCTCTTTAAACATCCACTCCCACCTGAACAATTTCACTTCCTTTAAATTAGTCAGTCAGTGTCTGTTGAAGACCTTTTGGCATCCACTGATGACCTGAAATATTAACTCTGCTTTTCTTTCCAAGAAACTGCTGCCTGATCAGCAATGTGTCTCTAGTGTATTCAAAAGCCAAAGTCAAAATTAATGTCCGCAAGTCTATATTGTTCAAAGATTGTGGTATATAATAGCCTGATGGTTGTAGGGAAGAAGTTTCTCTTAAACCAGGATGTTACAGTTTTCCGGATCCTGTGCCTTCTTTGTGATGGAAGGAGTGAAATAGGAGCATGGCCCGGTGGTGTGTGCCTCTGGTGATGCTGGCTGCATTTTTGAGGCAGCAACTCCTGTAGATCCCTTCGATGGTGGGGAGGTCAATACCTGTGATGGACCAGGCAGTGTTCACCGCTTTTTGCAATGCTCTTTGTTCCTGGGCATTCGAGTTGCCGAAGCAGGACGTGATGCAACCCATCAATACACTCTCTATTTATTCTGTTTTCCTTTCAGATTTACAGCAACTACAGTTTTTTTGGTTTCCTTCAAGAGCATGTGGCTTTTTTCATTTTAACAATCACGCACTGAGCTGACGCGAGTCCATTGTATGTGGTCAGCACATGAGCTGCTCTTGACCGCAATTGTGGCTTGGAGCACATTTTGAATGTCAAGGTCTTTGTCAGCAAGCACTTCAAATGAAACTCACTTTCATCTGTATTGTAAACCTATTCTTGTTGTAACCCTTCTCTTGAAAGCTGAGCTGCAGCTCATGTGTTTATTTAGCTTCTCCCTTTGAATGCAGATCTAGAGTTGCCCTATTATCCTTCCAACCAAATCAGCCATCAAGACGAAGAATAAAAATTGCCTTACATTGTCAGAGTGAAAAAACAAACTTGACCTCGACAAAACAGGTAACTTTTTTGAGTGAAACATTTCAGGATTGCTTTGCTCAGATTCACTTATGTTGTCACATACATTCATATAAAGAATTAATTGCTTAAGTAATTATAACAAAACACATAAAACAGAGGAACAGGAATAGGTTATATTGCCCCTCAAACTTGATACACATTCAAAATGAATATAGCTGATCTACCATGAGATAATTTTCCTGCCCCTTCCCCTAATTCCTCTAATATCCAGAAATCTATTGATCTTTGCTTTGAATGTAATGTAATGACAGCCTCACCTGTCCTACAGGGTAGAGAATTCTGAAGGTTCACCAATTATGAGTGAATTTTTTTTCATATCTTAGTGCTAAATAGCCTACTCTTTATTTTGACAATTTGCCCCTAGTTTTATACATAGAAACAGCTTCCCCACAACTATCCTGGAGAGCTTCTATGAATTTTGTACATTTCAATGAGCTCATCTTTCATGTGATAGGAACAGAATTAGGCCATTCGGCCTCATCAAGTCTACTCAGCCATTCAATTAATGCTCATCTATCTCATCCTCCTAACCCCTTTCTCCTGCCTTTTCCTCATAACCCCCGACACCCGTACTAATCAAGAATCTATCTATCTCTGCTTTAAAAATATCTATAGGCATGGCCTCCAAAGAATTCCACAGATTCGCCACCCTCTGACTAAAGAAATTCCTTCGCATCACCTTCCTAAAGGAACGTCCTTTAATTCTGAGGCTAAGACCTGTAGTCCTAGACTCTCCCACTAGTGGAAACATCCTCTCCACATCCACGCTATTCAAGCCTTTCACTATTCTGTTTGTTTCAATGAGGTCCCCCCTCATTCTTCTCAACTACAGTGAGTACAGGCCCAGTGCCGACAAATGGTCATCATAGGTTAATCTACTCATTCCTTGGATCATTCTTGTAAACCTCCTTTGGACCCTCTCCAGAGGCAGCCCATCCTTCCAGCCTTACCAGCGCCTTACAGAGCCTCAGCACTACATTCCTGTTTTTGTATATGAGCCCTCTTAAAATAAATGCTAGCATTGAGTTTTCTTTCTTTACTACCAATTCGACTTGCAGATTAACTTTTTGGGAATCCTGCACCAACGCTCCTAAGTCCATTTGCACCTCCGATTTCTGGATTCTCTCCCCATTTAGAAAATAGCCTATGCTTTTATCCCCACTACCAAAATGCATGACTCCACACTTTGCTACACTATATTCAAAGTCCCCCTTTATTGCCACTCTTCGACTTCTGCCATCTGGCCATCCTGCCATCCATGCTAATATCTGCCCTTTGATACCATAGAAACAGAAACATAGAAAATAGGTGCAGGAGAAGGCCATTCGAGCCTGCACTGCCATTCGATATGATCATGGCAGATCATCCAACTCAGTATCCCATCCATGCCTTCTCTCCATACCACGTGATCCATTTAGCCACAAGGGCCACATCTAACTCCCTCTTAAATATAGCCAATGAACTGGCCTCAACTACCTTCTGTGGCAGAGAATTCCACAGATTCACCACTCTCTGTGTAAAAAATGATTGTCTCATCTCGGTCCTAAAAGACTTCCCTCTTATCCTTAAACTGTGACTCCTAGTTCTGGACTTCCCCAACATCGGGAATAATCTTCCTGCATTTAGCCTGTCCAACCCCTTAACCATGGGCTCTCATCTTCCTTAGCAGTCTCATGTGTGGCACCTTATCAAAGGCTTTCTGCAAATCTAAGTAAACAACATCTGCTGACTCTCCTTTGTCTGTCTTGCTATTTACTTCTTCAAGGAATTCCATCAAATTCCCATTTAGTTTTGCGGCCTCTGAAAAATTTGAAAATGTTCCATTTGATCCTCTCATTGATATGGATTGTGAGCAGTTAGCGTCCTAGTTCAGATCCCTGCTAAACTGCACTGCTCATTAATTGCCACCTGAATTGGACCCATTTATCAAAGACTCATGGTACAATTCAGAAACAGACACCATATCTCACCACAACCTTGCCAACCTTTTTGTCCATGTACAGTAAACCAACTTGGCCACATTAGACCATATCCATCTATGTCTTGCATATTGAAGTATCGATCTATATGCTTCCTCAACATAACAATTGCATCTGATTACTCCACCACTCCTGGTAATACAATCCAGGTATCAACCATTTGATGCATAGGAAGGGAAAATGGAGTTGCAGATGCTGGTTTTCAAAAAAAATTCACACAAAGTGCTGGAGTAACTCGGTGGGTCAGACAACATCTCTGGAGAATGGGTGTTGTTTCAGGTTGGTATCCTGCTTCAGACTTTGGTCCCAAAATATCACCTATCCAGTTTCCCCAGAGATGCTGCTTGACCCACTGAGTTACTTCAACACTTTGTGTCTTTTTCAGTACATAGGAAACTTGCAGGATTTTGTGGAGACAACATTGGTATTGCTATTGGTAATGTCATGTGGTCCGAGATACAGTGAAAGACTGTTTTCACTCATACTCGAGTACAATGAAGTCGTGCACCAGTACGATGGGTAATGCAAATAGAAAAATGACCAGCGTGTAGAATATTACATTACAGTGTTACAGCTATAGGGAAAATGAAGATAAATAAAAATGCAAAGGCTGCAATGAAGTAGGTTAGGAGATTGGGACCTCAGCCTGAGTTTACGAGAATTTATGATGCTACATTTTAGCCTCATTATTGTGATAAGGAAGGACAAAGAGCCAGAATAAAAAGCAAAGTCCTTGATTGGATTCTCAATTAAAATTTGAGAAATCCTGCACATTAGAATAGGCAAATCAATTTACTACATAATTAGGAGGAGTGTTTTTTAAAGCATTTTGCTTCTTTTATTGAGTGATAGACAAATTCAAAATCACAGTTGATGTTTTTTTCTATGATTTAACAGGGCATCTTGCAGCCAAATTACCACCCACCTATTTTTTTTTTTTACAGCAGACAAAAAAGAGATTAGCAAGAGAGCAAAAAACTACAGATGTTAGAAATCTGAAAAATAAACAAAAAATCCCAGTTTAGTTTATTGTTTATTGTCACATGTACCGAGATAGTTTTGTTGCATGCCAACCAGTCAGTGAAAAGGCGACACATGATTCAGATACATGATGAAGGGGATAACGTTTAATGCATGGTAAAGTTGCGTTAAGTCCGATCAAAGATCGTCCGAGGGTCTCCAATGAGGTCGATGGTAGTTCAGGACTGCTCTCTAGTTGTTGGTTGGAATGTGCAATTGCATGATAACAGCTTGGAAGAAACTGTCCCTGAATCTGGGCAGGTGCACCCAGCAGATCAGATAGCAATCCAGACATCTGAAGAAGGGTCTTGACCCAAAACGTCACTTACTGTATACCTTTTCTCCAGAGATGCTGTGAATTACTCCAGCTTTTTGTGTCTATCTTCACATAGCATCGATGGAGAGGGAAAGACTTCAGGAGAAGGATCATTGAGCTCACTCATTCATTCTCCATGTGCAAACTCTACCCGACCCGCTGAATACTCAAAACACATTCAGGGCTTTTTTAAATTGGCAATAAAATCTGACTTATTTATCCCTAACCAGAACTGCTTTCAAGAGAGACGTTCAGTGGTCGAGTTTTTATGAGATGAAAGCTATTACGGCAGTATTTTCATTCATTTTTAATCGTCATTCTCACATTAAATAATTGATCACATAGAGCACAGCTGGAGTGGAATATGCAAAAGAGATCAGTCAGTCTTTTCATATGGCACGAGAGAAATGAGAAATCTTTCTTTCACAATACGTGTGTGGAATTTCTAAGGTGAAGTTGTCGATCACTAAATCCTCCCTGGATTTGGAAACCCCAGAATGTTGAAATGTAAAAGAATATGAGATGACACTTCTTCCATTAACCAGATCTCAGTGCTTTTCTTTGTTTCCTTCTAACACGATTTTGTTTGGAGTAACAATGATTAATAGTATTAGCGGGAATGGTAATTAATACAAAACTCCACTAAACCGGCACCCGTGTGACTTTGATTGTGCCAGACGAACTGATTTTCCAGACTCTTCGATTAATACCCAATTATACTTTTACTTCCATTATTACACGTTATCAGTGGTATAATACATATTTAATTGAAATCACTGAGTTTAAAGGAAGTTTAGTTTACTTTAGAGATACAGCACGGAAGCAATCCTTTCGTTCCACCGAGTCGGCGCCGACCAGCGATCCCCGTACACTAGCATTATCCTACATACTTGGGACAGTTCACAATCGTTACTGAAGCTAATTAACCTACAAACCTGTACATCTCTGGAGTGTGGGAGGAAACTGGAGTACTTGTAGAAAAACCATGTGGTCACAGGGAGAATGCACAAACTCTGTTAAGACATGACCCGTGGTCAGGATCGAATCTGGGTCTCTGGCATTGTAAGGCAATAACTCTACTGCTGTAAAATGTACAAGCTCTTTGGAGTCCGGCTCCAGCCACAAACCAACCCATGCCCCCGACCCCTGGTGCTCTGGTTTAGCTGCACCATTTTGTTAACAGACCCTGCAGGCTGGTGAATGGACAGGCCCAAGTCCACATCTCTCTCCAGAGCTTTGGAAAGATTGTAGGATACGAATCTGTTTTGTAGTTTAATTTAGTTTAGTTTAGAGATACAACACTGAAACAGGCCCACTGAGACCACACTGATGAGCAATCCCCACACATTAACACTATCCCACTCACACTAGGGGCAGTTTAAAATATTACCAAGCCAATTAACCTACAAACCTGTACGTCTTTGGCATGTGGGAGGAAACCAGAGCTCCCGGGGAAAGCCCACGAGGTCATGGGGAGAACGTACAAACTCCGTACAGATAGCACCCGTAGTCGGGATCGAACCCGAGTATCTGGCGCTGTAAGACAGCAACTCTACCGCTGCGCCATCGTGCAACCGATATGTCCATGCTTATTACCTGCCAGTCTGACCCAATGGCAGCCAATATCCTTGTCTTCTATCGTGAGTCAAGTGCGTTTATTTGTCATAAACGCCGATATGAACAATGAAATTATTTTTCTGCTGCAATTTTACAGGCATATTAGATGCAACAACAACCATAACATTACTGTGTTGTTACTGTAATGTTAACACAGTACATTGTTACTGATGCACCAAATGCAATTTATTTCCTTGCAGGGGATCTGTTTCATCAGGGTGAATAGATGGGGAAGCCAAGCATGCACTGTGAAAGCTGCCTCACTACATCTGATGCGATGACTTCCTTGGGTGTGAGGAGCCGTGACCTTTAATCAAAATTCATTAATGAAGGATGTGACTAAGCAGGAGCAGCCTGAGAAGCACCTGTCTTTTAACTATCCCTCTTTTCATGCCAATCTTTTTGCATCAGTTTGCATAACGTCTTTTCATTCCTGGCACAAGTCCCTGCCTGGTGAGATGTAAAGTGTTGGGTGCTTATTATTGTTTCTCGCTGATTCTGCCACGCAACTTCTGTTGTTTGAAAGAAGGCTGCGAGCAGGCTTTAATGGCATGCTTGCATTTTGCATTTCATTGCGGCCACAACATTGTATAAAGGGAATGAGCCTACCTCAACCATCTTCCATTACACGTACGTTCAATCCTCCTAGGTCTGCGGGATGTCCTGGTTGCCAACCATTTCAACTCCCCTTCCCATTCCCATACTGCCCTTTCTGTCCTGGGCCTCCTCCATTGCCAGTATTAGGCTACACGCAAATTGGAGGAACAGCACCTCTTATTTCATTTAGGTAGCGTACAACCCAGCAGTATGAACATTGAATTCTCTCATTTTAAGTAACTTCATCTCATACTCCCGTCCCCCTTCCTTCCTTGCCCCATTCCCTCTCTCGAGTGCATTTACCAGTTCCGCAGTTCTCCATATTGTTTCTCTTGCCATCACTCATTCCCTGGCCCACAATGGACCTTCCAGGCAATCACCTGCGGACTGGCTCAGATTGGTCCTGGTCTTTTCTTGCCTCCAACTCTTCACTTTCCCCCCACCCCACCCCCCTTTTCTCCAGAGATGCTGCTTGACCCACTGAGTTACTCCAGCACCTTCCCTTTGGACCCTCCTGATCTGTCTGGGTTACTTTTGTCACTTGCATCTACATGTGGGGCTTTGTGATGCTGCATTCACTTGCTCACTAAACTCCGTCCAAGTGGGATCTACTGCTGAGTTTATTGGTGGCCACCTCCATCAGGGTGGCACAGTGGCACAGCTAGTAGGACCATTGCCTCTCACCACCAGAGACCCAAGTTAAATCCTGACCTCTGGCGTTGTTTGTGCAGTTGCCATGTTCTCCCTATGACCATGTTGGTTTCCGAAGAGGTCCGTTTTATTTCCACATATCAAAGATGTGCTGCTCAATAAGTCAATTGGCTGATGCAAATTGCACCTATCGTATAAGAACATGTTAGAATCTCGGGAGAGTACATCATAAGGTCATGTCATAAGAGATAGAATTAGGCAATTCAGCCCATCATGTCTACTCCGCCATTCAATCATGGCTGATCTATCTCTCCCTCCTAACCCCATTCTCCTGCCTTCTCCCCATAACATCTGACACCTGTACTAATCAAGAATCTATCTATCTCTGCCTTAAAAATATACACTGAATTGGCCTCCACGGCCTTCTGTGGCAAATAATTCAACAGATTCACCACCCTCCGACTAAAGAAATTTCTCCTCATCTCCTTCCAAAAATAACAGATGAGACTGGTGAGAGAATAAAAAATGGAATTAATGCAGGATTAATTCAAGTGGGTTGGTTTAGGTTGGCACAGAGTCAGTGGGCCGAAGGGCCTGTTCTCATGCTGTAGACTAAGACTCTGGCCACTATAAGCTCTGTTGGCGCATGTTCTGCATTGGCACCTCCAAGGAGTCGTTGGCAGAAATAGAAATTGTTCGTAGCCATCCACACTCACAGAGTATTAAAGCCTTCATTCCATACCATAACCACAGTTTTCAAAAAATTGGTGTCAGCAAGTCAGAGACTTTATTGGAGATGTGTCCTTTTTTATTTGAGCACATTTTATTTGAGTGCATTCATTTCATTGTGCATTGTGCATTGAGCACCAGAAAACTGGATAGCATTTTCTGCACGTCACACCTGACCCTCTTTGATGAAACTCTTTTTTTATGAATTCAGAGCTTAAGCAGAAGTTGAAACCTTGCTTGTGGCTGCCTTCGGGATGCAGAGAAAATATGAATATGATAACGAAAGTATGGTCTCTCAAGTGCTAGCATATTCTCCCCGATTCCCATTCATTTTGCTGTTCCAGAATTTTAGTTTCTCGAAAAATCTCTGGTGCCAATTATGGGAAGTATTAATGGCATCACCCCTTTCTTCCTCATTGTTGGCCAGCTGTTTGCTGTTCTGACAGGTTGTCAATGCTGGATTCATTGTCTAGCTTGGATTATTTCACTCGCAATCCCTCCTGGAATGCCATCCTCATATCGTACATGGAGAAGTCCTCTTGTGTTTGCTTTAAGGGTTGATTATTGCATCATTCTGCCATCATCCCCATCCAAACCCCATCTATAAACGGGCCGGGGATGCTGTGACACGTCAAGATGCATTACAAATTCGAGTGGAGCTTGATGATAATTAGTATTGTTTTATTATTGTCACATGTACCAAGATAAGTGAAAATGTTGTGTGCCACCCAGCCAAATCATACTAAACATGAGTACAATCGTGCCATACACAAGTACGTCAAGGAAGGAACTGCAGATGCTGGTTTAAACCGAAGATAGACACAAAATGCTGGAGTAGGACAGGCAGCATCTCTGGAGAGAAGAAATGGGTGACGCTTTGGGTCAAGACCCTTCTTCAGACCTGTCCCTCTGAGTTACTCCAGCATTTTGTGTCTACCTTACCCAAGGACAACAAGTAGTGCAAAGGTATAAAAAAAACCTGATTGCTGAATATATTGTTACGGTTTGGTATCGTTGAGTGCAGATCTGAGAAATATTGTCAAAATGGCATCACCCCTTTCTTCCTCATTGTTGGCCAGCTGTTTGCTGTTCTGACAGGTTGTCAATGCTGGATTCATTGTCTAGCTTGGATTATTTCACTCGCAATCCCTCCTGGAATGCCATCCTCATATCGTACATGGAGAAGTCCTCTTGTGTTTGCTTTAAGGGTTGATTATTGCATCATTCTGCCATCATCCCCATCCAAACCCCATCTATAAACGGGCCGGGGATGCTGTGACACGTCAAGATGCATTACAAATTCGAGTGGAGCTTGATGATAATTAGTATTGTTTGATTATTGTCACATGCACCAAGATAAGTGAAAATGTTGTGTGCCACCCAGCCAAATCATACTAAACATGAGTACAATCGTGCCATACACAAGTACGTCAAGGAAGGAACTGCAGATGCTGGTTTAAACCGAAGATAGACACAAAATGCTGGAGTAGGACAGGCAGCATCTCTGGAGAGAAGAAATGGGTGACGCTTTGGGTCAAGACCCTTCTTCAGACCTGTCCCTCTGAGTTACTCCAGCATTTTGTGTCTACCTTCCCCAAGTACAACAAGTAGTGCAAAGGTATAAAAAAAACCTGATTGCTGAATATTTTGTTACGGCTTGGTATCGTTACAGTTACAGAGAAAGTGCAGATAAAAAAAGTGCAAGGGCAATAGTGAGGTAGGTTGGGAGATTGGTACTATATCCTTAGCTTATGAGAGGTTTGTTCAGTATTCTGATAACGGTGGGGAAGAATCTGTTCTGGAATCTCATGGCACTTGCTTTCAAGCTTGTGTATCTTCTGCTCGATGTAAGAGGGAATGACCGGGGTGTAAATAGTCCTTTATTAAATTTGTTGCTCTTCTGGGGCAGTGCGAAGCGCTGATGGAGTCGATAAGGGTTGGGGGAGGCTGGTTTGTATGAAGGACTAACTACATCCTCAACTCTGCCATTTGTTTTGCAATGTTGTGATGTATCCTGATAGAATGCTTTCCGCAGATGCGTGTGTAGAAGTTGGTAAGAGTTGTTAGAGATTTGCTGAACCTGAAGAAGTAGACACATTGCTGTACTTTCTTGGCTGTAGCTTCAGTGTGGCTAGTCATAAGCTCATAAGTTATAGGCCCATCAAGTCTACTCCGCCATTCAATCATGGCTGATCTATCTTTCTCTCTCAACCCCATTCTCCTGCCTTCACCTGATATCCCCTGACACCCTTACTAATCAGGTGATACACTAAGGAAATTGAGGCTTTTCACCATCTCTACATTGATGCCGACAGGGGCATGTAGACCACCTTGTTTCCTGAAGTCAGTGACTAACTCGTTTGTCTTGCTGACAGTGAGGATGAGGTTGTTGGCTTGACACCATGTTACGAAGCTCACAATCTCCTTTCTGTACTCTATGTCTTGTCATTGTTCGAGATATGGCCCACCTTGATGGTATCATCTCCTCAACCATTTATCTTTTTTTTTTAGCTTGTCAATAAAAGTCACTTTTCTCAAATCTTGCAATTATGGAGATGAGGGCATGAATGAGTCACTGCTCTGACTTTCCTGAATGGCATTGGTACAACTAGGATCCATTGCTTGAAATGTCATTATCTAGGACATGAAATCTGCTTGATATGCGCAATCATGTTTGAACTTTGAGTAACGGTTAACTTATTGACCTCAAACGGAAAATTGGAAAACAAATCTACAACGATTAAAATTTGATTTCAATACAATTCAAACACATCAGACCAAACTTTCCACTCATATTTAGTCAGAATGTTATATGTGTCCAATTGCCATTTGCCCATTTCATTCATCTACGTGTTATTTGTCAGCGATTGGCAAAATTACATCGGTAATTGGCGCTGAAATAACAAGCTGAACAAAGCATATCCATGTGACTGGTCTACTTGGGGTGGCACAGTGGTAGAGTTGCTGCCTTACAGTGTCAGGGAGCTGGGTTGGATCCTGACTACGGGTGCTGTCTGCACGGAGTTTGTACGTTCTCCCCGTGACCGCGTGGGTTATCTCCGGGAGCTCCGGTTTTCTCTCACATTCCAAAGACGTACAGGATGGTAGGGTAATTGGCTTTGATAACATTGAAAATTGTCCCTCGTGTGCATAGGGATCGCTGGTCGGCGCAGACTTGGTGGGCTGAAGGGCCTGTCTCCACTCAATATCTCTACACTAAACTAAGCTTGGTTTATTAAGAGCTTTGGGGCTTCCATATATTAAGCTGAGTGTAGAATAAATAAATGTATGTACTTTCATTGTTTATAAGGCTTCCTTTTTTAAATTAATGTTTCATTGGCAATATCATAATTTATGTAAAACTAAGTTAACCCACTCTTTAAAAACAAGTAATTGGAGATGCTGGATGACAAAAGAAGACACAAGGTGCTGGTTAATTCAGCAGGACAGGCCGGACCTGGCCAGGTGACGTTGCGGATCGGGCCCGTGTTTCAGACCGATTGTGGGTTGGAGGGAAAGAAAGCTGGAAGAGAGGAGGGACAGGACAAAGCCTGGCAGGTAATAGGCCGGCGCAGGTGAAGAGAGTTTTATGATTGGCAGCTGATTGGACAAATGCTAAAGGTGAAGAGACAGAGGTGTGAGACAAAAGGTTTGGAGAGTTGCGCGAATTGTGAAGCTAGAGGGTGTAATGTATGGGGAAGGGGAGGGGATAAATTGGGGCAAGGGGGACAGGGAGGAAGGTTATATGATGGAAGAAGGAAGAAAGTGTGAGCAATGTAATTGCCCTCTGAATGTTGGTATTCGGAGCTAGTGCCATTTGCTTGCATTTGAATCTCTGAACACTTCATATCCATATATCTGTTCAAATGTCTTTCAAACATTATCATTGCCTCCATAGTCTCTTTGCGTCTCCATTGGCTTAAGCTTTGCCATCTAAAAATAACCCTCATTCCCTTTTCCTAAGGCAGAATCCTGTCTGTCGCAGTTTTGTCTGTTTGCTTATTCCGTATTATGCTGTTGCAATTTAATGTTAGCATCGGCACTATTTTCAGTGCCACCTACTTCTGTGTCATTAGGGAGCTCAGATAAGTGGCCATATATCATTTTGGTGGCTGATATAGAGGTGAGTTGTTGCACTTCATTCTACAGTTTATCCCATCCCTTTTGTTTCACAGTGGAAGGTAAAAGATGGGACAGGAATATATCAGAGCTCATGCCCAATGGTGGCTGCTCAGCTTTGCTTAGTGGTCAGATCCTCACGTTGCAAGCAGGAGATTCCAGGTGTCAGGCATGTGTTCCAATGTGGTATTGAAAAGAGTTGTCCCTGTGGAGTCAAAGAGTCACACAGTCATACAATGCGGAAACAGGCCCTATGGCCAAACTTTCCCACACCGCCACACCGCCAAACATGGCCCATCTACACTAGTCCAACCTACTGGAATTTAGCCCATATCCCTCTAAACCTGTCCTATCCATGTACCAGTCTAAATGCGTCTTAAATATTGCGATAGTACCTGCCTCAACTACCTCCTCCGGCAGCTCGTTCCATACATCCAGCACCCTTCATATGAAAAAGTTATCCCTCAGGTTCCTATTAAATCTTTCTCCCCCTCACCTTAAAACGATGTACTCTGGTTCTTGATTCCCCTGTTCTGGGCAAGAGACTCTGTGTTTAGCTGATCTATTCTGCTCATGATTTTGAACACCTCTATAAGATCACCCCTCTTCCTCCTGCACTCCAAGGAATAGAGTCCCATCCTGCTCAATCTTTTCAAGTCTTTCTAAAGCAAGAGTAGAAACAATGACTATAGATGCTGGTTTATAGAAAAAATACATAAAAGTGCTGTTGTAACTCAGCAGGTCGGGCAGCATCTGTGGGGAACATGGATAGGTTCTGAAGAAGGGCCCCAGCCTGAAACATCACCGATCTATGTTCTCCAGAAATGCTGCCTGACCCGCTGAGTTACTCCAGCCGTTTTTCTTTCTAAAGCAAACAAAGGTATAGGTTTGTGTTTGTCTAGCACCTTACAAGTGGAGCATTACTTACAAATGGAGTAGTTATGAATGGAGCACCATTCAGTGACATGATCTGTATTAATGTTTGGTCCATTTACCACAGCTAAGATGACAGCAGGTTTGGTCTTTGTTTGCGCAAAGACATTCGAGTGCAGAATTAACTGTATCCCAGTGAACAGAGGACTTCCCTCTTCCAGGCAGCAGATGAAACAGCATATCCACTTGATGGAGCAAACTAAGTGAGTGGGTTGCTGTGCCTGGAGATATATCTTATCTCTTCATTAAATAGGTAACCATGGGAGTGGGAACTCGAGGTTATTAGCAGTAATAAAAGCAAACATTACTGGAAATTAGTCTGTTATTATCCTGGAAAGGGGGAAACCACATTAGCATTACTGATGAACAGCTTAGCATCAGGACCCTTATGTTTCATGTCTTATCTCTGGATTGTTATTAGTTTTAGTTGCCATAACAACCTCAATAGATTTTCCTCTATTTTCTTCCACTGCGAATGTAATAATACCACCAACCACTAAAGTGTGCTACCTATTTAAATACAAATTGCTTCCATTACACATCAGCTTTATGCAGAACAAGTATCAATAGTGGTTAGCCAAGTGTATCGAAGTATCGATTGGTTGCGGAAAGATATTTTCATATTCCAGCAAATATATTTTATGCCAGCATATTTTAGGGTGGCACAGTGGCGCAGCGGTAGAGTTGGTGCCTCATAGTGCCAGAGGCCTGGATTCAATCCTGACTACGGGTGCTGTCCTTACGGAGTTTGTACGTTCTCCCCGTGACCGCGTGGGGTTTTCTCCGATTGCTCCGGTTTCCTCCCACACTCCAAAGACATTGAGATTGAGATCTGCCCATCTACCCAATCTACTCCTCTCATGATCTAATACACCTCTGTAAGATCACCCCTCATTCCCCTGCTCTTCCATTTCTTTGCTTTATCCAAATGATTTTGAGCAAAACTGGAGCTCACAATCTCAGGGTTTTGTACTTTTGGCAAGTTACTCATACATTTACATGTATGAATGACGGGCAGGTGAATAAGTTAAAGTGAGAACGGAAGCACCACCTGTGACTGCAACTCTGTGCTTCCAAAGCAAAAGGGAAGACTATTTATATATTGAGAACAGATTGCTCTTCCCGGAGATTGAAAGTTCTGCAAAAAAAAAAACTCTCTCCTCTGAAGCTCCAAAGTATGTTTGAATAACTGTTCTTTATGGCTGGCCACAGTTGATATTGCCTGTATAATTTGTAATTCTACAAACCTCTAAATGTTCACCTTCAGTGCTCGTTCTTGGAGAGTGTGTACAATATGCAGTTCCGCTCATATTATCCTCCATTATTTTCAAGAAGTAGAAGATTCTTTAGAAGTATGAGTTTTTAGTTTAGTTTATTGTCACATTTACTGAGGTACAGTGAAAAGCTTTTGTTGCATGCTAACTAGGAGTATGCGCCCAAAAGGACCTGTTTCCATGCTGTATTTCTAAACTAAACTAAATTAAATCTTAAGATTTGTAGGAAAAAACTACAGATGCTGGTTAAATCGAAGGTAGACACAAAATGCTAGAGTAACTCAGCGGGACAGGCAGCATCTCTGGAGAGAAGGAATGGGTGATGTTTTGGGTAGAGACCCTTTGTCAGACTGACCCATTCGTTCTATCCAGAGATGCTGCCTGTCCCGCTGAGTTACTCCAGCATTTTGTGTCTACCCTAAATGTTAAGATTGTTGACAATCACTGCCCTGAGACACGGTCACTGTTGGTTTAATATGTTGCATTATGGTGAGGATGGAGAAGAGAACACTGAACCCGTGGTCACGCTGTGTCTTGAATGTCCCCCCTGATGAACACCATTCCCAGTTATTGAAAGCAACTCAAATGACTCGGGCAAACCAAACTGCTGCTCTACTGCCAACAGCAGCCTTTTCTGCTTCCTTTTCGTGTTTAAGTAAACGACTTTGATTCATTGAAGAAGGGTCTCGACCGGAAACGTCACCTATTCCTTCGATCCATAGATGCTGCCTCACCCACTGAGTTTCTCCAGCATTTTTGTCCACCTTCGATTTTTCTAGCATCTGCAGTTCTTTCTTAAAAATTGATTCATTGGCTAATCTCCGTGTGAAAGAAAAACTACATATAACGGGCTGGAAATCCAGGCTTGTCAAGCAGTCAGAGATGGCCATGTTAACAACATGCAGCAAAACAAAACCAATTAGCTATTTAATATCTCACGGAGAATGTGAAAGGTCTTGCATTACCTCTCTGGGCAAAATTTCCTATTCTTCTTATTCAGGCACTGACTTGCCTCCGAACAAGGTGCATTTGCTCACTTGACAACTGGAAGGACATTACAGTCTATTTCTATCTCCAGTATTCTTTGCACTTCAAATCTAAACCATTGCATGAAGTATCAGTGTGATGTGAATGATGAGATAAGGTCCTCTACAAGTGCAAATATTGTAGGTTAAGAAAATGTTGTACGCTGAAAGGTTAAGGAAGGAAGAATTACATTTATATCATCCCTTTTACGGTTCTTCCATTCCTGTTAAAGCACAACTCTGTACTTTTGAATCGCGGTATCTGTTGTAAAGTAGAAACAGTGATACGGTATATGGAATGTGTTTTAATTTGTTCTGTGCCTATGGTACAGATCAGCAGATACGCTTCAAGTAAAATTGCACAGCGTAACCACACTATGCTAATGTTTCATGGCAAGCAAGATAATTTTCTGTAATAAAGAGAAATGCTGGGTAAGCTCTGAGCACTTGGAGAAAGAAATACATTTAACTTTACAGCTGGATGATCTTCCATCAGATCTGCTTCTCTTTAAGTGAGGAGAATTTGATGAGGGGAATTGATAAGGTGAATGCACAGAGACTTTTACCTCGGCAAAAGGAAACGAGAACCAGAGAACATAGGTTTAATGTGAGAGGGAAAAATATTTAATGGGAACCCGACGGGCAACTTTTCCACTTGAAAGGTGACGGATGTACGGACGAGCTGTCAGAGGGGCGGCACAGTGGTGCAGCGGTAATGTTGCTGCATTACAGTGCCAGAGACCCAAGTTCGATTCTGACTATGGGTGCCGTCTGTATGGAATTTGTATGTTCTCCCTGTTTTCTCCAGGTGCTCTAGTTTCCTCCCACACTCCAAAGACGTACAAGGTTTGTAGGTTAATTGGCTTCTGCAATCCTAGTATGTAGGATAGTGCTAATCTATGGGGTAATCACTGGTTGGAGTGGGTTTGGCAGTTTCCACGCTGTATCTCTAAAGTCTAAAGGAGATAGTTGAGGCAGGTGCAGTAAGAGCTTTTAAAAGACACTTGGACAGGTACATGGGTAAGAAAGATTTAGAGGGATATGGACCAACTGTGGACAAATGAGACTAGCTCAGATAGGTTTCATGGATGAGTTGGGACTTATTTCCGTGCTGTATATTGTGGCTATGTTACTGGACTTCCATTCAAAGGCCAGGTCTGTTGATTCAGAGACATGAGTGCAAACCCCTTCAAGGCAGCTGGGGTTCATGTCATCAGGCAAGTTTAGTTTTGTTTCGAGATACAGCATGGAAACAGGTCCATCAGCCCACTGAATCCACGCCGACCATTGATCACTCATTCACACTACTTCTATGTTATCCCACTTTCTCACCTACTCCCCACACATTAGTGGCAATTTCTACCGAGGCCAATTCACTTGCAAACCTGCACGTCTTTAGGATGTGGAGGGAAAGCGGAGAACCGGGAGGAAACCCACGCAGTGCAAGCCGCGCAAGCTCCACGTATACTGTACCCGAGGTCAGGATCGAACTGGGGTCTCTAGTCCTGTGAGGCAGCAGCTCTATCAGCTCCACCACGCGTTGCCCCAAATTTAGAATTAAAGGCCCCGCTGGTATTTGTGACCATGAACTGTTAATATTGTTGGAAAAACCCATCTGGTTCACAATGTGTTTGACATTGCAACTGTGGATCTACAGGGCCAGCAATGTGTTCATATCTCAGTGGATTTAAGGATGGACAAAAACTATGGTGTTCAACAGTGGTGTTCAACGTTTTCTGGATTATTCTACAGTAGGGTCCTGGTCCAAAACACCATTCTGCCCATTCCAATAGAAAAGAGGTGAAGGAGTAGGCCCCCTTCGAGCCAGCACCGCCATTCAATGTGATCATGGCTGATCACCCACAATAAGTATCCCATTCCTGCCTTCTCTCCATATCCCTTAACTCCGCTATCCCTAAGAGCTCTATCTAACTCTCTTGAAAGCATCCAGAGAATGCCTCCACCGCCCTCTGAGGCAGAGAATTCCACAGACTACATTTAGTTCATTTAGTTCTACATTGATTTGTCAGTTAGTGCTAAAGAAGGTGGTTAGTTGCAGTCGTGAGTAGAAGGCATTCGGAGACAAATATGTATCATCCTCGCAAAGCACTGCAAGAAGCTTGAACGTTTACACCACCAGTCTCATGAACAGTTTCTTCTCCATTATCAGGCTTCTGAACGATCCTTTCAAAAGCTAGTATACAGTCCGATTCTCCTCCACAGCATTGCGGACTTTGGACAATGGTGCTATTACGTTGCAAAGATGAGAATTATATTCTGCACTCCCTATCTTTCCCTTCACTCTACTTATTGTACTTGACTTGGGCTTGATTGTCTTTATGTTTAGAATGATCTGATTTGTTTGGATAGCATGCACTGTACCTCGGTACATGTGAAACTTGTCAACGTGTAGGAAAATAGGAGGCAGAGATCAGCTATGATTGAATGGCGGTGTAGACTCGATGGGCCGAATGGCCTAATTCTACTCCTATACTTTGTGGACTTGTGAAAATATGAATAAATCTAAAGCTGAAGTGCTCACCAAGCCTACATGAGCAGGATCTCTTAAACCCACGACATTTACCACCATAGACAAGAGGATTAGGCACATGGGGATGCCACCAACTGCAGGTTCCCCTCCGTCATTCACAGCGTTCACCCAGAAATGTATTGCATTTGCTTCATTGAAATCTAGGAACCCTACTCCACACCACTGTTGGAGTAACTTCAGCAAATGTTCTGCAGTAAACGGCTCGGGCTAATCCCACAAGAATAAATGCAAACACATTCACTAGAGTAGGCTTGCCTCTGTAGGAGCCATTGTTTATTTCCTTGAAGGCAATTTAGTAGTTTATTTTTGAACATGTATAAGCCCACACATTACAGTAGGAAAGAATGACAAATACTGGTTTAAATTAAAGATAGACACAAAATGCTGGAGTAACTCAGCGGGTCAGGCAGTATCTCTGGAGAAGGGTCTCGACCCAACACGTCACCCACTACTTCTTTCCAGAGATGCTGCCTGAGCCACTGAGTTACTCCAGCATTTTGTGCCTATCTGGGTTACTCGGTTCAGTTTCACAATTTGCCAGACACCCTAATGACTGCAGAAGATACTTTGCGATACAGCCCAAAATAGCAAAATTGATAATGAGTGTGAGTCATTTATAATTGTAGTCTAAAACAAATGTTAAACTCAACCACAATATTGTATTTAGTTTAACAGCGGTGAATGGGTATAAATCCTGGCTAGCTTCATTGAACAACATTTATTGGTGGGAGAATTTAAATAAACATATATATTCAAAGCATGAAAAGGTAATTAAATAGCCCCATTTACAAAACATGAAAATGTAAAATGGAGCTTTGAGGAAGATGGAACTATTTAGCAGTGTCGCAAATTTAATATTGTAATAGGTGGCTCCATACAAAATGAAGCTTTCAGACCTCCCATCTCATCCCCAGTGTAATCAGCTCGGCAATTAAGTGATGGGTGTGCGGCCATTCTCTGTTTAAGGGGCTATTTAATTCCTTCATAGGCTTGTGTTGCAAGTGTTTGGTTTTCTAGTGCAACAGTATGCTCTACATGCTAAAGCTCAGTATTGTGTGGCCTCGTTGGTATCTGGACGGGACGTTGAAGGAGGAGAAGCCGAAGCCAAGAAGTGGAAGTCAAGATACCAAACGGACATGACGCCAAAAAGCCAAGATACTGAACGGGGGGGGAGGGGATCTGTCGGCAGGCAGATAGTGAGGGAATATACGACTGCTCAGGGAACTTTTGTTACTTTGTTGGCGCCAGAAACGTGGCAACACTTGTGTACTGCCTAGGTGAGGTCTGCTGTATGATTTTATTGGGTTGCATGTGAAACAAAGCATTTCACTGTACCTAGGTATACAATTCTGCTTCCACCCCTCCCTTAGGCTCAGTATTCCAGGTACTCACTATTCTCTGGCTTTAAGAAAGGTCCCCCTCAGCTCCCCTCTGAATTGTCTATCCTGAGGCTTATGGGCCATTTTTCAGGCGATTGCCGGCGACTGTCGAGTCGTAGCAGGTCGCGGAAAAAAACGGCGACTATCAGAGTGGAACACATACACACATCGCTTCCTTCACCAGCCAGTTATGGAGGCGGGGGACAGGGCAAGCGGGGGGAGCGCTGTCTGAGTGAAATTCACACGGTGCAAAGCCAATGTGATACAGGCACACACCACGATGAACAGGAAGGTTGGCGCTGTAATTAAGACGGTGAAAGCACAGTGTACGGGAAGGGTCACTTAAGTCCTTTAAAAGAGGGGGGAGAGGGAAGAGACGGGGTGGGGAGAAGGAGTGGAGAGAAGGAGTGGAGACAACTTTTAAGAAGCCGGAGATACGCGGGCGGCTGTGAAGCTCAGCGGACATTAATATTACCGGTTGGTTATCCTTTGTTCTGGAAACTACTGCTTACGTTTTTTTCCCCCAATGAACCAATGAAATTCACCGGTCAGCACGAGCGATAACCTATGACAACCTACGACCTCCTGGCGACCCGCTATCACTGCCCCTACGTAACGAGAATTCCCGCTACGCTTCATGGCGTCAAAATTCTAGTGGCCGCTAATTTTTCAACATGTTGAATAATTAGCGGCGATCAGAATGAAGCCGCGACTGGGTACGAGAATGCGGGAACTACTCGCCACCATGCAGGTGACACCCCGGCAACCTCTGGCGAACTTGTGGCGACCTTGTGGTGACCTCATCGTCTCCTGTAGTCGCCTAAAAAGTCGCGTAAGTGTGCGAGGCCCATAAGGAGCTTGAAAAACAGTCACATTTAGGTGGTCACATCTGTGCCAGAAGCAGAAAGATACAAACTGCTACTTCATCCTCTTGTTGATCTAAGGAATGAATAACCAGCTGCAGTTACCTGGATTAGGAACACGCCACAGGGTGCACCTTGGCTAGGCCATAAAATCATGCGAATGGATTAGTTATGCTCCCTATCAATCTACTTGGGAATAATGCCATGGAGGTTCTGCTGATAAATAAATCGAGTGAATGCTCTACTTACATTGTCTGTCACAGCAATAAAATGAATCTCATGCACAGTCGTTAAAATCAAAATTATTGTTCATATGTCACCTTATAGTACAGCAGTTGGCCCACATTCTGTTTGAGTGAAGGCACACAGGGAAATAAAAACATCCATCTTGTTTACTGCAGGCAGGTTCACACAGAACTGTATTCTATATGCAATTTGCATTTAACAGCGACTGACTATGGGAACGATTTTCTTGCTTCTGCTATTAGATCCATTGGATTATAAACTTGACACACACACACACACGCACGCACGCACGCACGCACACTCCACAGCTCCAAACCTCCAAACCATGGTGGCCTTTGGGAAAAGGTGGCTGTTTCCCCACCTGAGTTTACTTTTAACAATGAATACATGTTTAGTTTATTTTATTTTTGTTTAGTTTATTTTAGAGATACAATGTGGAAACAGGCTCACCAAGTCTGTGCCGAACAGCGATCTCCATACAGTAACACTATCCTACACACTAGGGACAATTTACAATTTTACCAAAGCCAATTAACCCACAAACCTGCCCATCTTTGGAATATGGGAGGAAACCGGAGCACCCGGAGAAAACCCCCGTGGTGCTGGGGAGAATGTACAAACACAGAACAGACAGCTCCTGTAGTCAGGATCAAACCCGGGTCTCTGGCGCTGTAAGTCAGTAGCTCTACTGCTATGCCACCATGCCGCCCTGAGATCCAAGTTCTTTGTTCTTCTATCAGTAGGTAGAAGCAAAAAAGGGAATGGCCTTGGTGGCAGGCATACATGATGATACTTCTGACCTTCCAGTTGCAATGCTCGGTGAAGATAGACCGGGTGGAAAGAAGTGACGAGCTCTGATGGACTGGGCTGTGTCCACCACTCACTGTTGGTTCAGGCAACCCAAAACCCAAACATTTTCCAAACCAATCTGTGCTGTTCCCTGTAGAAATTCGAGAGAATCCTCTGGAAATGCAAATCTTTTCACACATCCAAGATGCAAATACATTGCTTTCTTGATCACGGAGTCAGTGTGAGGTGACCTGCTTATAGTGGTGGTATAGATGCCCAGGAACTTGAAGTGGCTTGAAAGATCAGTAATGGCCAAGATAGACACAAAATACCGGGGTAACTCTGCGGGAGAGGCAGCAAATTTGTTCATGACATGTATTTTTTATTTTCATTTCTATTTATTTTTTTAATGCAAACTGAATGGACACTGGTTGAGCAACGTTTTTTTGTTTCCTCTGGGTATGCGAATACTCAGGAAATGACAATAAAGATATACAATACAATACAATACATCTCTGGATAGAAGGAATGGGTGACGTTTCGGGTCTCGATCCGAACGTCACCTATTCCTTCTGTCCGAACGTCACCTATTCCTTCTATCCAGAGATGCTGCCTGTCCCGCTGAGTTACTGCAGCATTTTGTATCGATCTTCAATGTAAACCAGCATCTGCAGTTCCTTCCAACACATTTATTAATGGCCAATATCTACAGCAATCTTCTGGACAATCTAAATCGGCAGAAAGGAGAAACTCCACACAGACAGCATCCGATGCCAGGATTGAACTTGGTCTCTGGCACTGAGAGGCATCAGCTCTACCAGCTGCACTTCCTGTTGTGCTGGGTAGCGTATCATCTTTAATAATAATCGTTAATAGTGCTGCTGTTAAGCATCCTGGGAGGGATAAATTCGTTAAAGATGTTATTTAAATGCAAACTCCTTTTATCTCGTCATTGCAGCCCTCCCAAGGTGCCTCACCAAAGTGTTATTAAACATGTAACTCTGAACCACTTAAGGACAGATAAGGAGTTAGATTCACAGGAGCGTGTTAGAGTGCAAATGAGATAAGTGGGGAGATTTATTAAAGGAATTTAATAACTCACCAGGCTTGGTAATTGCACACGCATTTTTCAATGTAATTGAGCCAGACAGCATGAACACAGGCCCTTCAGCTCACTGAGTCCATGCGCACCACCAGTCACCCATCTACACTATTCCTACGCTAATCCCATATTATTCTCTCCACAGTCCCATCGATATTCACTCCCCAGATTCTACCACTCACCCACATGTTAATGGCCAATTAACCCGCCAACGAGAACATATTTTGGATGTGGGAGGAAATGGGAGCCCTGGTGGGAGAATTGGCAGCCCCTACATATTCAGCACCAGAGGCCAGGGTTGAATCTGGGTCACTGGAGCCGTGGCTCGACAAGCTGTGCCATTGTGCTGCCCCCAGTGGCAGAATGAGCAGGTGCAGGAGCTTGCTGGAAGCTGGAACCAGACAAACACCAACATTTTGAAGGTTTAAGAATTGGGGAAGGTCATGAAAGTAGTCGAGTCAAATTGAGTTTATTGTCCTATGCGCACTTATGGGAAGGAAAGTGTGTAGGAAGAAACTGCAGATGCTGGTTTAAACCAAAGATAGACACAAAATGCTGGAGGAACTCAGCGGGGCAGGCAGCATCTCTGGAGAGAAGGAATAGGAATAGAAGAATAGAGTTACTTCTTCAGAAGATTTCAGAAGAAGGGTCGAGACCTGAAACCTCACCCATCCTTTCTCTCCAGAGATGCTACCTGACCTGCTGAGTTACTCCAGCATCTCATGTCTATCGACGGGAAGGAAAGTCTTGCTTGCAGCAGCATCACTGGCACATTGACTCAGACAAATACACGAAACACAATTAAAATATGTACAAGTCAAACATAAACACCACAAGAAGGAAAGTGTAAAAAAAGATGACATCAGTGCAAAACACATTTACAAAATAAATCTAGGGTGGTGTTAGAGTGGATCCATAGTGTTCTGTTGTCGAGGTAGGATTAGGGTCTGTTCAAGTCAATTCAAGAACATGTTGGTTGTCGGTAAGTAGCTGCTCCTGAATCTGATGCCGTGCGGCTTCAGACGTCTGTACTCCCTACCTAATGGTAGCAGAAAGGGGAGGGCATTTTTTGGCTGGTGGGGTTCCTTGCTGATGGATGCCACCTTCTTGAGGCAGTGCCTCATGTCGATGCGTCCTGTGGTGCAAGCATGGGGTTTTGCAGAGATTCAAAAACATGGATGAGGATTGCTTATCACACCTGGAGTATTGTGTGCAGTTTTGGTCACCAAATTTGATGAAGGACATTCTTGCTATTAAGGGAGTGCAGTATAGGTTCACCAGGTTAATTCCCGGGATGGCGGGACTGTCATATGTTTATAGAATGGAGCGGCTGGGCTTGTATCCTCTGGAATTTAGGATGAGAGGGAATCTCATTGAAACGTATACGATTATTAAGGGTTTGGACACGCTAGAGGCACGAAACATGTTCCCAATTTTGGGGAAGTCCAGAACCAGGGGCCACAGTTTAGAATAAGGTGTAGGCCATTTAGAACGGAGATGAGGAGAAACCTTTTTACCCAGAGAGTTGTGAATCTGGAATTCTATGCCTCAGAGGGCAGTGGAGGCCAATTCTTTGGATGCTTTTAAGAGAGTTAGGTAGAGCTCTTAAAGATAACTGAGTCAGGGGATATGGGAAGAAGGCAGGAACTGGGTACTGAATGTGGATGATCAGCCATGATCAAAGTGAATGGCGGTGCTGGCTCAAAGGGCCGAATGGCCTACTCCTGCACCTATTGTCTATTGTCTATATTGAGACACAGCCAGTTACAAATTGGCACTGGAGAGGAAATTCGAGAGTGGCTCAGTGGTGGAACTGCTCTCCCGAAGTGCTGGAGACCTGGGTTCAATCCTGACCTCAGGTGCTGTCTCTATAGGCTTTGCATGTTCACTTCATGACTGCATGGGTTTCCTCTGGATGCTCCGGTTTCCTCCCACATCCCTAAGATGTGGAAGTTTATAAGTAGATTGGCTTCTGTAAAATTGTCCCTAGTTTGTGTCGGGATAAAGTGGTGTAAAATAGAAATAGCGCAAACAGGTGTGGAGTAGGTGAGCTGAAGGGCCTGTTTCCATGCTCTATTTCTAAACAAAGCACACAAGAAGTGTGTGTGTGGCGTTTTCCTGGATAAAAGTAAGTTGGACAATGACAATCACAAGGTCCCCAGACTGTGGTGTTGAATAATGGCGCACATAGTGGGGAATGGTTAATGGGAGCTAACCTGAGCTAGATAGGGCTCTTAAAAATAGCGGAGTCAGGGGATATGGGGAGAAGGCAGGAACTGGATACTGATTGGGAATAATCAGCCATGATCACATTGAATGGCGGTGCTGGCTCAAAGGGCCAAATGGCCTACTCCTGCACCTATCGTCTATTGTCTACCATAGAAACATAGAAAATAGGTGCAGGAGTAGGCCATTCGGCCCTTCGAGACTGCACCGCCATTCAATATGATCATGGCTGATCATCCAACTCAGTATCCTGTACCTGCCTGTTCTCCATACCCCATGATCCCTTTAGCCACAAGGGCTATCACAGAAGAAGGGTTCTGAAGAATGGTTCCGACCTGAAATGTTCCCGATCCTTTTTTCTCTAGAGATGCTGCCTGACCCGCTGAGTTACTCCAGCACTTGGTGTCTATCCAGACCATATCACATGCCAATTAAATAATGTTTTTGCATCAATATCAATGGAGCCAAGGGAAGGAGGTTTTGGTAAAAATTAGTCCAGAATAAACTGAAAATGATGCATGAGCATCCAAATCCAGATGGGTTAGAGAGGATGATTTATGCCCAACGTTCTTTGAACAAGATGGGAACAAAAGAAACTGAATGAAATGAATACTTTGCTCAATTAATTTAATATGCATTAAGCATCTTTATTTATTTGACTTGAATTAAACATTAAGCTAGACTCAGTTCCGCAACAAACGTACACCAGAAGCTTCATGCTGAGCAACAGACTGAAGCGACAGAGGAGTGTGATTTTACAGACAAATTATGCACAGTTCACGGGGAAACAGCATGAAGTAGAGAGTTCCACATACCAGGGTCTGTACATTTTAAAAAAAAGTATTGAAATGTACATTTATTCTGATGAATTCTATGTTCTCCTAAAAGGGAAGGTGCACCACCATTGAAGCCAAATACTTTCTTATTAGGGTCCATGCCAACCGCTCAGTAAGAAGGTAAAATCATTTTTTTGCAGAGTACCATGCTCCCTATTCCGTGTCCAATAAGTCACAAATAATGTCCCTCGAATCCAGACCAAAAGTTAACATTGAAACTTACTCTACCTTAAATGATAGATACGTAGACTGTGCATCTTGCAATTGGTCCAGTTCAACAATCTAGAATATGTTTTGGAGTGTGATTCCAACTTCAAAAAAAAAAAAGGTTGAAAAGGTTCAAATTTATTTGTCACATGCACCATATGGTTCAGTGAAATGAATTTGCCATGCAGCGTTACAATTAAAAAAGGACATAATACACAACATAATTCGACCCAGACATCCACTTGCAGCCTCCTGCTTGAGAGACGAAGGTAGAAGCTACGGCACCGAGTTGGCACAGCAAGCCTCAATTCACAATGTGCATCTAGAGAGGGCATCCAATCTCAATTGTTCATCTGAGTCTAGGGATGTCCATATAACATTATGGATATTATGTACAGGATCATATGTCATTGGAGCAGAATTAGGTCATTTGGCCCATCGACTCTCCTCCGCCATTCAATCATGGCTGATCTATCTTTCCCTTTCAACCCCATTATCCTGCCTTCTCTTCATAACCTTTGACGCCCTTACTAATCAAGAAATTGTCAATCTCCACCTTAAAAATAACCCAATGACATGGCCTCTACCCACTGACTAAAGAGATTCCTTCTCATCTCCTTACTAAAGGTATATCTTTTTATTTTGAGGCTGTGCCCTCTGGTAGACTCTCCCACTAGTGGAAACATCCTCTCCACATCCACTTGCTCTAGACCTAACACTATTCGGTACATTTCAATGAGGTCCTCCCTCATCCTTCTAAACTCCAGCGAGTACAGGCCCAGTGCTGCCAAAGGCTCATCATATGTTAGGTACAATAAATCTCATTGTAAGGAACTGCAGATGCTGCTTTACAAAAAGAAACACAAAATGCTGGAGCAACTCAATGGGTCAGGCAGCATCTCTGGATAAATTATGTTTTGGTTCGGGACCCTCCTTCTCATTCATTGATCTCCTTTGAGAGAGAGTCACAGCAATACTATTATTTATCTGTCATAGAGTCGTACAAATTTCAGATTACTTTATTGCCATATACACCAAGGTGCAATGAAATTTCTTGTGCACATTAAGCTCAGAGCAAACAGCGTACACAAAATAACATGAAATATAACAATAAATGCAAAGACAAATGTAAAACAGAAGAGTGCAGTTGAATACAAATAGTGTGGAAACATAGTAAAGTACAATAACAGAATAACATGATGAGGTAGAGTTAAGAGTTTGAGTATTTGGCAGCACCTCCGGGAAGACAGGTGGGAAAGACGTGATTGATTTAGGAATCTGATAGCAATGAGGATGAAATAGTTCTCTTCAGTCTGGACGTCAGGGCTTTCAATCTCCTGTACCATCTCCTAGAAGGTAGAAAAGAGGAAAGGGAATAGCCAGGGTGGCAGACATCCATGACAATAATTGCTGCACCATTCATGTTGACCATATCTATAGACTCATAAAACTGTACAGTACAGAAACACACCTTATCAGCCCACCTTGTCCATGCTGTATGTGTTGCTGCACGAAACCCATTTGCTTGCATTCGGCCCGTATCCCTCTGTGCCTTTCCTATTCAAGTACCTGCCCAAATGCCTTTTAAATATTGAATTTGCAGTAATGCCAATCCCATTCATTGCTGAAAATACAGAAAACTTAGCAGGTCAGGCAACAACTGGGGAAAGCTTCTGATCAAAGCCTGAATGTGGAGAGGATGTTTCCACATGGGAAAGTCTTGGACCAGAGGCTATAGCTTCAGAATAACAGGTTGTACCTTTAGAAAGGAGATGAAGAGGAATTTATTTGGTCAGATGGTGGTGAATCTGGAATTCATTGTTACAGTTGGCTGTGGAGGCCAAGTCAATCAATATTTTTAAGGCAGAGATTAACAGATTCTTGATTAGCTTGGGGGTGTCCGGGGTAATGGGTAGAAGGCAGGAGAATGGGGTTGAGAAGGAGAGATAGTTCAGCCATGATTGAATGGTGGAGTAGACTCAATGGTCTAATTCTGCAACTATGACTTTTCATAGTCTTGCTGAAGTCTTGAACAAAACAGAAAATGCTGGAGTAACGTAGCGGGTCAGGCAGCATCCGTGAAGTGAATGGATGGGTGACTTAAGGGATCGAAATCAGTCTGAAGAAAAGGTTCCAATATGAAGCATCACCTGCCCACTCCCTCCACATTTGTTTGCTGATCCGCCGAGTTACTCTCGCACTTTATGTTTTGTCATGGATGGTGTTCAGTCTCTTGTGAGTTGTTGGAACTGCTGTCCCACAGGCAAATGGAAAATGTTTGGAGGGGGCAAGAAAAATCTGACTTCTCGCTGTGTATCTACTGAGGGTGCACAGCAAATGTCAATTATTGATGAGCATCTAACCACGCAGTACAACAAATGGCGATCATGAATGTGTTTCTGTAGCGTGGCAGGGCAGCAGGGGCATTGGCAGTCATGAGGAACATTCATCAACTTCAAAAATGCAGAAACTTAGAAAATAGGTGTAGGAGTAGGCCATTTGGCCCTTCAAGCCAGCATTGCCACTGAATATGATCATGGCTGATCATCCAAAATCAATACCCCGTTCCTGCTTTCTCCCCATATCCCTTGATTCCATTAGCCCTAAGAGCTATATCTTACTCTCTCTTGAAAACATCCAGTGAATTGGCCTCCACTGCCTTCCGTGGCAGAGAACGCCACAGATTCACAACTCTCTGAGTGAAAAAGTTATTCGTCATCTCATTCCAAAATGGCCTACCCCTTATTCTTAAACTGTTACCCCTGGTTCTGGACTCCCTCAACATCAGAAACACTTTTCCTGCAGCTAGCCTGTCCAATAGCAGAAGACACAGGAAATTATAGAGGTCATAGAGTGATACAGTGTGGAAACAAGCTCTTCGGCCCAACTCCCCCACACTGGCCAACAATGTTCCAGCTACACTTGTCCCACTTGCCTGCTCTTGCTCCATATTCCTCCAAACCTGTCCTATCAATGTACCTGTCTAACAGTTTCTTAAACTATGGGATAGTCCCAGCCTCAACTACCTCCTCTGGCAGCCTGTTCCATATACCAACCACCCTTTGTGTGAAAAGGTTACCCCTCTGATTCCTGTTAAATCTTTTCGCCTTCACCTTATACCTATGTCCTCTGGTCCTCGATTCCCCTACTCTTGGCAAAAGACTTTGTGCATCTACCCGAACTATTCCTCTCATGATCTTATACACCTCTATATGATACTACTGTGATCCATGGAATAGAGACCCAGCCTAATCAACCTCTCCCGACAGCTCACACCCTTGAGTCCTGTCAACATCCTCGTAAATCTTTTCTGAACCCTGAGGTGGGGGATAAATTGTGTAAATCACCAATCTTTTATCAGTGCCGGTTTTCACCCCATATTTCTAACACCCTCATAATTATCCCCACCATTCAATTTTTTCTTTGCTCTGTGAGAGAAGTTTGGGAACAATTGGCAAAAGAAAATCGGTGCCCGAAAGAAAACTGCAATAAAATGAGTCTCGCACAGCTTGCGGATAAATGTCATTTCACCAGCATCCTTGTCTCGGTCTCAGTTGAGTCTGCCCACAGCTTCAGAATATAAATGCATTTGTAATCGATTTGCTTTTTTATCTTCCAGGCTGCTTCTTCGAAGCTGACGTATGCAACCCCTATGAGATTTGCGTAAACGGTGAGTAGTTTTTTACACCATTTGAACTTGTTTGTACTTGTGGATGCCAGACTGCGGCTGTTAAACTGGTGGATTTGTTGAAAAAATAGAAAGGCAGAGTATTTTTTAACTGAAAGGTGCTGGTGTTCAGAGGGACCAGAATGTGTTTCCACATGAATCATTGCAGAAAACACCGAGCAATTAGTAGCTTATTTCCTTCACTCCATAGATGCTGCCTCACCCGCTGAGTTTCTCCAGCATTTTTGTCTACAAGCAATTAGTAGCAGTATGTTGACCTTTGGTGCAAGAGGATTTTAGTATAAAGAGAACATATATTTTGCACATGATCCTGGTGAACCCACACTTGGAATATGGTCATTTAATCCCAGAGCATGGAAACAGGCCATTTGGCCCATTGCATCCATGCTAACGATCAAGTACTGAACCCTATTAACCACTGTGGTTTCACGGATGATGCAAGGTCGACAACGACTACACCGACACACTTGTGCTAGGGTAAACTCACTGGAAAGGTTTATTTCTAGTAATGAGGAAGGTAAGGAGAAAGTCTAGGTCTGTGTGGAGACTCATTGTTTAGTTTAGTTTAGTTTAGTTTAGAGAAACAGCACTGAAACAGACCCTTCGGCCCACCGAGTCCACGCTGACCACCAGTCCCCGCACACTTCCACTATCCTGCACACACTAGGGACAATTTACAATTGTACCAAGACAATTAACCCACAAGCCGGAGCGTCTTTGGTGTGTGGGAGGAAATCGGAGAAAACACACGCAGGTCACGGGGAGAACGTACAAACTCCGTACAGACAAGCACCCGTAGTCAGATTTGAACCCAGGTCTCTGAAGCTGTAAGGCAGCAACTCTACAGCCATGTCACAGTGCTGCCCGTCTGTGGGTTGGTGAGTAGGCGCTGAAGCCTTGGACTTGTCCTGGCAGCTCGGTCTTGCAAAGGGAAGCGCAGCTAGTGGGGAAGCACCCGCTCTCTCTCTGTTCCTTTATTTCCCCCTGGCTGGCTGGATCTGTCTTGGTTTTAAGGAGTAGTGTTAATGAGGTGTAAGTGAGTTAATGCAATCCTAGGTAACTGGGTAGGAAGGAACTGCAGATGCTGGTTTAAAACCAAAGATAGACACAAAATGCTGGAGTAACTCAGCGGGGCAGTGAGCCTCTGGAGAGAAGGAATGTGTGACGTTTCGGGTCGAGATGGTTCTGGGCACAGCTGTTGCTCCTCTGGCTGTGTCTTCAGCTCAGTGCACAGCGCTGTCCAGGATGCTGGGTGTTTTTGCAGTGAGCAGGCGCTGTCCAGGGTGCTGGCCATTTTCGCAGTGGGCAGGTGCTGATCAGGGTGCTGGCCATTTTCATCATTGGCGTCTCCCCACCCTCGGCACAAGAACTGTTCCAGAGCCGCTGTCTGAAAAAAGCTCTGAGAATAGGTAAGGACAAACTGCACCCCCTCCACACACACCTGGATCTCCTGCCGTCAGGCAAGAGATACCGTAGCATCAAAGCCCGGACTACAAGACTGCTAAACAGTTTCCTGCCACAGGCTGTGAGGCTGCTAAACAGTCACTCTGTACTCACAGTCACCTGATTCTGCGGCTTTGCACTGACATTTTAATAACTCTAGCACTGGCCACTGAAATCAGCTGCTCTGGACATGTTAATGATCGGTTTTACTGTCTTTCAATGTTGCAGTTTTACCTGCTTTTAACTATTTATACTGTTTCATCAGGGACTGGATTGTTTTTATTGTTATTATGTGTGAAATGTTTTAAGTTTCATGTGCGATGCTCCGGTATTCCCTGGGAAACGTCTTCTCATTTTGCACTGTACAACTGTTGCTTTGCAAGATGACAATAAAGGTTGATTTGATTTGATTTGATTTGGCCGTTTTCGCAGTGGGCAGGTGCTGATCAGGGTGCTGGCCATTTTCACAGTGGGCAGGTGCTGTTCCAGGGTGCTGGGCTTCACCTCTTTGTGGCCTGTCTGCAGGCAAGGGGATCAGAGCAGCACTCTACCAGCATATGTTCTGGACCCTTCCTCACATTGAAGATTCATATGCTCATCTGGATACTTATTAAATGTTGTGAGAGTCTTCTCCTCCACCAACCTCTCAGGCATCATAGTCATACTGTGATACAGTGTGGAAACAGACCCTTCGGCCCAACTTGCCCACACCGGCCAACATGTCCCAGCTACACTAGTCCCACCTGCCTGCACTTGGTCCATATCCCTCCAAACCAGTCCTATCCATGTACCTGTCTAATTGTTTCTTAAAGGTTGGGATAGTCCCCGTCTCAACTACCTCCTCTGGCAGCTTGTTCCATTCACCCACCACCCTTTGAGTGCATCATTCCCGATTCCAACTATTTACTTGCAAAATTCTGCTTTATATCCCTCCAAACCTCTAACGTTGCCCCAAACCTTTGCCCTGTAGGTTTAGATATCTCTGTAAAGGGGAAAAGATTCTAACTATCTACCCTTGCCAAGATTCACCCTCCGCTTCCTCCACTGAAAACCCACTCTCTTCAGCTTTCCTCATAACTAAATGCTCGGTCCCAGGAACATCCCAGTGGATCTCCTCTGCACCATCTCATTAGTAGTGAAATGTGTACAGGTCTGGTCTCTCGACCCAAGGAAGGATATATTTGTTATAGAGGGAGAGCGACAAATGTTCACCAGATGGATTCCTCGACTTGTGGGAATTGTCCATTAAGAAGAGATTAAAACAATTGATCCTGTACTTTCTAGACTTTCAAAGAATGAAAGGTGTCCACATTGAAACCATGTTTAAAATTCTTACTGGATTTAAGAAGATGAATGCAAGGATGCTGTTGTTCTGGTGGAGCTGTCTAGAACTAAGGTTCTCAACCACAAAAATAGGGGGTTGGACATTGAGCCCCTTTGGCCCACCACGTCTGCACCCACAGCGATCCCCACACATTAACACTATCTTACACACACTTGGGACCACTTACACCAAGCCAATGAAACTGCAATCCAGTACGTCTTTGGAGTATTGGAGGAAACCAAAGATCTCAGAGAAAAACTACGTGGTCACGGGGAGAACATACAAACTCCTGTTCTCTTGGAATCAGTGCTGGCACCCTTGTGGCTTTATGATATATATTAACAACTGGGACCATATGTTTAGCTCCCACACCCTACTTATGGTTTGGCAAAGGTTCTGTACCTTGATGATGATTGGGGCATGTACTGCACCATGCTTCCTGGTCAATAACTAGCTCCTTCATCTTGCTGACATTAAGGGAGTGGGTATTGTCCTGACATCGTATTACTAAGTTCTGTTTCCTTCCTGATCTCCATCTTGTCAATTTTTGTAACCCGGCCCATCACAGCGGTGCCATCAGCAAACTTGTCGATGGACTGAGAGCTGGATTTGGCTGCAGAGTTGTGAGTAGAGTAGGGGACCGAGAACACAATCTTGAAGGGCAGGGACGTTGGGAATTATTGTAGAGGAGATTTAGTTTAGTTTAATTTAGAGATACAGCACGGAAACAAGCCCTTCGACCCACCGAGCCCGTGCCGATCAACTGTTCTGTTTAGTTTATTGTCACGTGTACTGAGGTACAGTGAAAAGCTTTTTGTTGTGTGCTAACCAGTCAGCAGAAAGACAATACATGATTCCAATCGATCCATTCACAGTGTATAGATACATGATAAGGGAATAACATTTAGTGCAAGGTAAAGCCAGCAAAGTCCGATCAAGGATAGTCTGAGGGTCATCAGAGGTCGATAATAGTTCAGCACTTCTCTGGTTGTGGTGGGATGATTCAGTTGCCTGATAACAGCTGGGAAGAAACTGTCCCTGAATCTGGAGGTGTGTGTTTTCACACTTCTATACCTTTTGCCTGATGGGAGCAGGGAGAAGAGGGAGTGCCCAGGGTGTGTTTCTCTCCCTTGATTATGCTGCTGGCCTTGCTGAGGCAACGTGAGGTATAAATGGAGTCAATAGAACATTTACACTATCCTACACCTGCTAGGGACAATTTACAATTATACCAAGCCAATTAACCTACAAAGCTGTACGTCTTTGGAGTGTGGGAAGAAACCGGAGATCCTGGAGGAAACCCATGCAGGTCACGGGGAGAATGTACAAAATCGTAGTCAGGATTGAACCCGGGTCTCAGCGGTGTTGTAAGGCAGCAACTCTACTGCTGCACCACCGTGCCGCACTGCCGATGGGGTGTAACCTATCCTTGCTGATTGGTGTCCATGGGTCAGAAAGTCGACGATCCAGTGGCAAGTGGGGGTTCCGATTCCGAGTTCCAGGAGTTTGGAGATGAGTTTGGACGGATTATGGCATTGAAGGTAGATCTATTGTCGAACAATAGGAGTCCATCAAAGGAGTCATTTTTGTCTAGATGTTTCAGAGATGAGTCTAGGGCCAGGGAGATGGTGTCTGCTGTAGACCTGTTGCAATGTTTCAACACATTGCTGGTGTAACAGGATTCTTGAATTCCCTACATCAGCACAAAAGCTGCCGTGGTTCTAGGGGAAGTCTGTCCGCCAGTTTCTCAAGATGACAAAGGAGAGCCAGCTGACATGAACTAGCCAGTCTTGGGCAAATCCGGAGTAGATGGACAACAGGGCTGTGAGATCACAGAACAACTCTGGCTGGGGGTAAAAAAATGCTTCCATTAAACTACTGAAAATGGATTTCAAATGTCAATGATGTGCTTACTTCAGTGCAAGGCGGCTCAGCTTGAGCAGATGAGCAGAAGTTTTAAAATAATGACACACTGACATTTTCATATTGCAAATTAGGGTTTACAGTGGATTAAGGCATCTCAATGAACTGTTTGACAACTAATAAAAGATCTGCTGAACATTTATTGAAGACTTTGCCCTTTAAGTTTTCACACTGAGAGGCCACTTGTTTCTTTATCAGCGGCGCTGAGGGATAGTGGCACTAGCCCAGCGTAACGGACGAGATCCATGCATAATCCCATCAATTAGACAGGCCTCTGAAAGTGAAGGAGCATGTAGTTGGTGAAAAAACATTTAGGAAACGGTTATTTTGCTAGCTCTCGAGTCTTGTCAGGATTGATGGTTTATTGCGTGATCAAGGGAGCTGCTACAATCCTTATTTTCCACTCTTGTGATAGTGAGGCAGCTTCTGGACGCCTACAGATGCAGAATGAGCAAGTAAAGAGCAAGGATGATTCCCCCACGGGTTTAAAGCACTCGAAAGCTACTGCTGGTGATATTTTGATTGATTTGGAATAAGTGCAGCTAATATTACAGGCTGGGAAGAATTTTGTTCTGAGATGGTGACATGTTTAAATAGTGTCACAATGTACCACTGTGGCACAATTCCTCTTTGAGTTTGCTGGCTTTTCATTTAATTCCACTCACAGCGTGTGCGCACTTTAAAACTCACAACCACACCCAGTTTCATTGTCAGTTTTGTTGGTTGCAGCTGGTGTGGATTGAGCTCAAGTAATTAAGGATGTGAAGTTTAGAAATTATCATGAAGTCCATGACCTCGACAAATACTCAGAGAACAAAGCAGCACATGGCCATTTAAAGGCCAATCAATTGCTTTTAAACGTTAATTTTTAACATGGATTAAATTAGCAATGGAACTGTGCATCACAAAAATGCCAATGTTGTTTTAAATGAGAAAGCGTAGTTTTACTTGAGAAAAATAACTACTGTGAGAAGTAACCTAATTTCATGTTGCATTTCTCTGGTAAACTCACAGAGAAACACTGCAGTCCACATAATGCAGCACTTTACTGTGGCAAGAACAGAAGACACTGGGTTCTATTATGTTAAAGTTATGCTGATTAATATCAAAAAGTAAGTCTCTGTGCATTTCTTTTGAGTGTTGTCTGAAGGGAAATTGAATCTTGTGTGGCCTCAATTGAAACAGACTGAATTAGGGGATTGATTATGCCATTTGGCCCCTTGTGTCTACTTCACTGTTCAGTAAGGTCATGGCTTTGCATTCTAGCCTGCCCTGGGTACCTTTCAACTGCTTTCTTGCTTATCAAGAATCTATCTACCTCTGCCTTAGAGTGTTAAAGGGGTCAGCTTCCACCGCCATTACAGTGAGACACTAGCAGCTTTGTATATATTGATATATAATATCCCTCAGTGGATCATTTAACTTAGAACATAGAACTGTACAGCGCAGGTCCTGATAAGGTTTACTACTTAATAAACAGGCAACTCACAAAAAACGTTAGTTAGACCAACTCAAGCTTTACTGATCATCGTCCGGGAAGTGATGGGGATACACCATCAAGTAAGCAACACAGACACTTGACTTCCCCCGTGCCACCACTTCAATGAACAATGAGTTGCATGATGTTTTATACTGTGTGTTTGTCACTTAGTCACATTCCAAAGATGTTTGTCATGGTCAGAGATACAGTCACTACACATCACCACAGGATGCGTCTGAGCTTGTCTCTTGTCAATTAGTAGACACATTTCAAAGGCATCTTATTAGTTGGTACTTTCAAGACAAGAAATCTCAAAGGCATCGGTCATTGTCTCAATATACATCACTGAGACAAGTCTGAGCTTCTCCCTCTCATCAATTGGTAGACACATTTCAAAGGCATCTGTGATTGTCTCAATACACAGCAACATGAGGCAAGGGTGGGCTTGTCTCTTTCTCTCTTATCAATCCACTGGAAAAGGCCTGCTTGAGATGAAATATAAGCTATAGCCTAGTCCAGGATTCCATTATATTTATTTTATATATTTAAAAGCATTTAACATTTTCAGAACAAGCCCTTTAGGACACAATGTACGTGCCAAGTTAAACTAATCTCATCTGGCTGCACTTGATCTATATCCCCCCATTCTCTGCATGTCTATGAGTCTCTCCAAAAGCCGCTTAGTCGCCTCTTTCTGGGTCTTGAACACAGTGTTGCCTGACTCTCTGGACAGAAGTTAATTGATGGAGCTGAGACATTTAACTGTTTGTGAGAATGGGGAGAGGACAGTGTAACAGCAGATGAAGACAATGTGCTGGGCCAAATACAGCTTCAACAGAAGTTGCACCCTATAGTTTGCAAATATCTATTGATGTACTCATATAATAGGAGTAAAAGGGTGTAAAGTGTCCCCTTAAACATCAGCATGGTCATCTTTGATTAGAGCCACAAGAGAGGGGGAGACTCTAAATTAATATTTTGCATCCGTTTTCATTGAGGAAATGTAAATGGAGTTAAGGAATTGAGGCATATTGGCTGTGATGTCTTAGACCATGTACTAAGTAAGTAAGTAAGTAAGTTTATTGGCCAAGTATTCACATACAAGGAATTTGCCTTGGTGCTCTGCTCACGTAACAACATGACATACAGTGACAGTTACAAATGACTCAGAAAACACTAAACATTAATAATAGTAAAACATTAATGATAAAACACCATTGATCAAGCATGTGAACCAACAAAACACCAGATCAAAGGTAGGCTACAGATTTTGAGTAGAGCAACTACTCATGGATAAAAACTGTTTTTATTAACCAAAGAGGAGGTATTGGTGGTTTTAAAGCACATCATGCACAAAGCCAATGATGCAGTGGTAGAGTTGCTGCCTTATAGTGCCAGGGACCTGGTGTTGATTCTGACTATGGGTGTTGGCTGCACAGAGATTGTATGTTCTCCCTGTGACCATGTGGGTTTTCTTTGAGTGCTCTGGTTTCCTCCCACATTCCATTTGTAGGTTCAATGGCCTCTATAAATTGCTCCTATTGTGTAGGATGCAAAATTGGGTCAATTCAGAACTAGGTTACAGCTGATTGGTGGTCTGTACGGACTCAGTGGGCCAAAGGGGCTGTTTCCTCCCTGGATGTCTAAACAAAACTAAATCCTTGGCCACAGGTAAAGTTGAGGAAGATTGGAGCGTGGCTGAATGTCCTACCGTTAATTAAGAAGGGTAGCTCCAGTGCTTCTACGCAGCGGCGGTGGAAAGCATCTTGTCCGGAAATATTACCATCTGGTTTGGGAACTGCTCTGCCAAGGACAAGAAGACTGCAGAGTAGTGCGTTCGGCCGAACGCACTATGGGAACTTCACTTGCCCCCCTGCAGGAACTATACAACAGGAGGTGCAACTCCAGAGCAAATAAAATCATGAGAGACCCCTTCCACCCCTGCAACGGACTGTTCCAGCTGCTACGGTCAGGCAAACGCCTCCGTTGCCATGTGGTGAGAACGGAGAGGTTGAGAAGGAGTTTCTTCCCAGAGGCCATTCGGACTGTAATAGCCTATCTCACCAGGGACTAACTCTACTGAACGTTTTTCTTTCCATTATTTATTATGTAAAAGAATATGTGTGTTATGATTGTGTTTATAATTTGTTTGGTTGTTTGTCTTTTGCACAAAAGTCCGCGAGCATTGCCACTTTCATTTCACTGCACATCTCGCATGTGTATGTGACAAATAAACTTGACTTGACTTGACTTGACTTGACTAGCAAAGAGAAACCAGAGAACTACAGGCCGGTGAGCCTGATGTCAGTTGTGAGGAAGGTTTTGGAGGGGATTCCGAGACACAATATCTACCAGCATTTGGACAGGCACTGTCTTACCTAAAATAGTCAGCACTGGCTTTTTACATTGGAAATCATGTTTTACGAATCTGGTGAGAGTTTTTTGAAGAGGTCACCAGGAAGATTAATGAGGGCAGGGCAGGACAGTGATTATTGTCTATATGGACTTTTTGCAAGGGCTTTGACATGGTCCCACACGGTATGCTAGTCTGCATGGTTAGATCACATTGAATCCATGAACGAGCCAACTGGATTCAAAATCTCCAAGTAGGAAGGAGCCAAAGGTTGGTAGTATTGGGCAGCTTTTCTGTTTGGAGGACTTTAACCGGTGCTGTGTCACACCGGTCAATGCTGGGTCCCCTGTGGATACTTACCTACATTAAAGACTTGGAAAACAATTTGGAGATTAGGAAATATAAAGGACAATGAGGAATTACATCTCAGATTAGAACAGGATCTTGGCAAGCTGGGCTAAGGAAAGGCAGGAAATTAAGATTGTAAGTGAATAAAATTACACCAGGTAATCTGTACGTTAATATCAATGGGATGGTTTACAGGGATATCATCCAGGGAAAACATCAAATCAGACAGTTAATTGCCACTTTGAGTTAGATTAGTATAATCAAACTACTTAGTTTTTCCTGAAAAGATTCCGTGAACTTGATGCTGCCTCTTGCACACCACAGCTCGCTTTGAGGAATGGAAGGCATACAAAATGCATTTATTAATATTTAACAAGCACCTGGACTGAGGAACATGTAAATCCTTTTCTTTGTTCTTCTAGATGTGGTTTTGCTTGAACATTAAATATTGACACATTTCATTTCAACTTGGATGATTGAAATCAATGGAGCTGGAAAGCGGGGGCAGGTGGAGGCAAGTTCCACAGGGTCAGGTTTAACCTGGGGGCGGAGAGTTAAATCCGCCTCCTGCCTCACCCTGGTGAGGAATCGGGGAAAGGAACATCTGGAGATGGTGTGAAGCCAGTGCATGGGTGTCAATAAATGTAGAGTGAGAGACTGCAGTTGGAATCGGAGGCGATGCAAAGAAGATTTACGAGGATGTTGCCAGGACTCGAGGGCCTGAGCTATCGGGAAAGGCTAAGCAGGCTAGGACTCTATTCCTTGGACCGCAGGCAGATGAGGGGTGAACTTGTGTATAAAATTGTGATAGGAATAGATCGACTGGATGCACAGAGTCTCTTGCCCAGAGTTGGGGGAAATTGATAAACAGAGGACATTGAGGGGCGACATATTTAATAGGAACCATTTTGCACACAAAGGGTGGTCTTTGTATGGAACGAGCTGCTGGAGGAGGTCGTTGAGGCAGGTACTATCGCAATGTTTAAGCAACGGTTAGACAGGTACATAGATAGGACAGGTTTAGAGGGGCAAAGGCAGGCAGGTGGGGCTGGGGCTAGTGTAGATGAAACATGTTGGTTGGTGTGGGCATGTTGGGCCGAAGAGCCTATTGAGCGGCTAATGTTGGAATCAGTCGATGCAGAGAGGATTTATGAGGATGTTGCCAAATCTCGAGGCCCTGAGCTATGAGATGTTGAGTATGCGATCTATGACTCTTGACTATGACTTTATGACTCTCTACGACTCTATGATGTGGGAATTTGGCTAATCGATCATCACTTTATTCCACATCACAGGGCAGCAAGGTCTGCCATCAGAGGGAAAAATAACCAAAGTTATTTTGTATTCATGATTACAGCATTCTGGCAGGGAAGGAGACCATAATAAGACCATAAGACAGGGGAGCAAAATTGAGCCATTGAGTCCACTCCGCCATTCAAACATGGCTGATCTATTTTTCAGTCTTTGGCCCTTCAGTGCATCAAGTTTATGTCAATACAAGATTAAGGGAGTGATGGGTGTGGGTGAGGGGGAGAAGCTGCAAGGTGGTGAGAGGTTTATTTTGGGGGTAGATGAGGGGAAGGATTTGGGGAACAGGAGATGATTTAGGAGGTGAGGATGGGAAGTGATTCGGAATCATTTAGAGATTGATGGGGAGATGAGATAAGGAATCTGATGGGTAAGGGAAGGTGGCGGTTTTAATAGGGAAAGAGTTTAGGTGTGGGTGGATGAGAGAAGGTGGCATTGGTAAAGGGGAGAAGTCAGAGGTTGAGGTTTGGTGAAGGGTTGAAGGTGGGGGAGTTGGTGAAGGGGTGAACTTGGGCAGATGAAGGGGTGGAGGTGGGGTGATTGAAGGAGTGGTGGGAATCATTGGTGGGAATTGGTGAAGGGATTAATCTGGTGGGTTGGTGAGTGTTGAAGGTGGGGAATTGGAGAAGGGGTAGTGGCTGGGTTTTGAACAAACAATTTTTTGTTGTGTGTGAAAGATGAGATGTTAAACCAAGGCCTGGTTTACTCCCTTGGGTAGATGTAAAATATCTAGTCATCACTTTTCATAAGTACAGTTGTAAAATGTGGTGTGGCCAATATTAATCTCTTTCAAAATAACTGGTTTGTTCATTATGACGTTTCTTCATTGAAAGATTTTGCTGGGCAAGGCCAGCATTTATTGCCCATTCTTACTTGGGAGCAACTTAAATGATCACCATATTTTTGATAATATCTCAATAGCTATGAACCATTTTGCAATGTTCTGTAAAGGATGTGACGGTTGCTACATAAATGCAAGGTTTGCCCTGAGGCAGAAGTGGAATAGTTCCAAGCTGTGCTCCGAGTCGTATGTTGCATTAACTTTGCTGCTATTCCCATTCATTTTATCATGGTTTGGCACAGGCATGCAATGAAGGATCTCTTGTTTCTTCTCCCATTTATTCATATCTTGGGATCTAGGCTTTGTTGGCAGGGCCAGCATTTATTGCCCATTCTTAATTGCCTGTGAGAAGGTGGTGGTGAGGCATCCTGTTCAACCACAGGGGACATTCAGGTGAGGGTGCTCTCACAGTGCTGTTATGGGGGCTGTTCCGGGATTTAGACCCAGTCTTGATAAAGGAATGACAAAATATTTCCAAGCCAGAATGGGGTGGGTTTTGAAGTGGACCTTTTAGATGATGTCCTAATGTTATTACTGTCTTTGTCCCTCTTGTTGATGGAGGTCATGAGTTTAGAGATATTGTCAGTAGCCTAGCTAAATATTTCATAAGGTCACAAGTGATAGGAGTAGAATTAGGCCATTCGGTCCATCAAGTCTACTCTGCCATTCAATCATGGCTGATCTATCTCTCCCTCCTAACCCCATTCTCCTGCCTTCTCCCCATAACTGACATCTCTGACACCTATTTGCAGTGCCTTTGTGTAGGTGCCTCACGCTGGCGGTGATGGTGGAGAGAATGGATGATATAAGTGGTTGCTGCCATGAAGCAGACTTCCTCCGTCTGGATGGTGTTGACCTACTTGAAGGTTGATGGAGATGCGCTCATCCAGGCAAATGTAGATTATTCTGTCAAACATCTGATTTGTACATTGCAGGTAATGCAAAGGGCCTAGGATGTCTGGAAGAAACCTGCACAGTCTCAGTGGCGCAGCATTTCTGCCTTACAACGCCAGAGACCCTGGTTCGATCTTGAGCACGGGTGCAGTCTGTACAGAGTTTATACATTCACCCTGTGACCCGCGTGGGTTTTCTCCGGGTGCTCAGGTTTTCACCCATGTTCCAAAGACGTACAGGTTTGTAGGTTAATTGGCTTTGGTAAAATTGTAAATTGTCCCTAGTGTGTAGAGGATAGTGTTAGTGTACCGGGATCACTAGTCAACTCGGACTCGGTGGGCTGAATGGCCTGCTTCTGTGCTGTATCTAAACTAAACTCAACAGTGCAGGATATGCAGCCTGCGGTCCGCTTTTGTGACCATGGTATTTCTGTGGCTGTTCCATTTGTGGGTGTGAGGGGTGGGGGGGGGGGGGGGTGCGGGCGGGGGGGGGGTGGGGGTGGGGGGTGGGAGTGAGGGGTGGGAAATGCAGCCATGGGATGCTGAAGGGGAAATGGTTATAATTTATCTTATTGGAGATCATTGCCTGCAACTTTAGTCATTACTCACTGAAAGTTCTTGCTGAGCTTCAAGGGAATCTGACAGTTTGTATCTCTAGCAGCATATGCCGGGTCATAATTAATGACTCTGAAGTTCAATGCCTCTCACGGTGGCTGCAGAATAACACCAAGAAAAAATAGATTTGCAAACGACCTGTGTGACCTCAGTGAGGGCATCCATTTTACTGCACCCATTGACAATAGACAATAGGTGCAGGAGTAGGCTATTCGGCTCTTTATGAGCCCTATCTAGATCTCTCTTGAAAATACCCAGAGAACCGACCTCCAACGCCCTCTGAGGCAGAGAATTCCACAGAGTCACAACTCTCTGTGTGAAAAAGCGTTTCCTCATCTCTGTTCTAAATGGCCTACCCCTTACACTTAAACTGTGGCCCCTGGTTCTGGACTCCCCCAACATCGGGAACATGTTTCCTGCCTCCAGCGTGTCAAACCCTTAATAATCTTATATGTTTGAATAAGATCCCCTCTCATCCTTCAAAATTCCAGAGTATACAAGCCCAGCCGCTCAATTCTCTCAGTACATGACAGTCCCGCCATCTCAGTAATTAACTTTGTGAACCTACACTGCACTCCCTCAATAGCAAGAATGTCCTTCCTCAAATTTGGAGACCAAAACTGTACACAATACTCCAGGTGAGGTCTCACTTGCAGGAGAATCGCTTTGCTCCTATACTCAACTCCTCTTGTTATGAAGGCCAACATGCCATTCGCTTTCTTCACTGCCTGCAGTACCTGACTGATGAACAAGGACCCCCAGATCCCGTTGTACTTCTCATTTTCCCAACTTGACACTATTTAGATAATAATCTGCCTTCCTGTTTTTGCAACCAAAGTGAATAACCTCGCATTTAACCACATTAAACTGTGCCTGCCATAGTATCTGCCCACTCAACTCCAGATAATCCTGTCACAGCACTTTGTAAAGCAATAGATCTACAAGATTTAAAAGAATTGGACAGAAATGTAGCACAGTAGTGGCTGTTGTCACTCCTGGTCACAAGTTCACTGAGACACATTGATGTTTGGATTATTCCTTCACTGGCATGGGGCATTTCATCAAGTGTTTGTTTTACACCCTTCTTCAGACCTAGTCAGAGGAGAGAGTCCAGAGATATGAAAGCGCAAGATGTGAAAAATGAAAGATCAAAGCAGATGATGAGAGGAGCTGAGTTGCTCCAGCTTTTTGTGTCCCTCTTCAACATTGCTACTACAATAACGAATAGTGAATGGCTTGGATAGAGTGGGTGTGGAGTGGATGTTTCCACTAGTGGGAGAGTCAAGGACTAGAGGTCATAGCCTCAGAATTAAAGGATGTTCCTTTAAGAAGGAGGTGAGAAGGAATTTATTTAGAGGGTGGTAAATCTGTGGAATTCTTTGCCATAGAAGGCTGTGGAGATCAGGTCAATGGATATTACTAAAGCAGAGATAGATAGATTCTTGAATAGTGCGGATGTCAGGGGTTATGGGGAGAAAGCAGGTGAATGGGGTTAGGAGGGAGTGATAGATCAGCCATGATTGAATGGCGGAGTAAACTAGATAGGCCGAATGGCCTAATTCTGCTAGAATCGCTAGAATTTAGAAGATTGAGGGGGGATCTTATAGAAACTTACATAATTCTTAAGGGGTTGGACAGGCTAGATGCAGGAAGATTGTTCCCGGTGTTGGGGAAGTCCAGAACAAGGGGTCACAGTTTAAGGATAAAGGGGAAATCTTTTAGGACCAAGACGAGAAAAACATTTTTCACACAGAGAGTGGTGAATCTGTGGAATTCTCTGCCACAGAAAGTAGTTGAGGCCAGTTCATTGGCTATATTTAAGAGGGAGTTAGATGTGGCCCTTGTGGCTAAAGGGATCAGGGGGTATGGAGAGAAGGCAGGTACAGGATACTGAGTTGGATGATCAGCCATGATCATATTGAATGGCGGTGCAGGCTCGAAGGGACGAATGGCCTACTCCTGCACTAATTTTCTATGTTTCTATGCTCTTATCACATCATCTTATGACAACAGAAGGACCAGAAAACAGGAAAATGTTAGGTTGATGGTTGAATTGGGACTGGCCTGAAATTGGGGGGTTTCCAATGGACTTTCCGATAGAGTGGTCTTGCCAGGTTGGTCGGCATCTGGGAAATACGATTCATGCTGATGCTGTGGAGTAGAAAGCCCATAATGATTTGATTTTCCCATTTGATTTGCATTCTAACATGTAATGTGCAGCACATTGGAAAAATTATGTTTGCAATGAATGTATTTGGCTTAATACCATTGTCATCTCACTCAAACATTGCATCTTGTTCGGTCTGAACACATAGTTCAAATCTCTCAAACCAGGAAACCATTCTAATGAATCCAAGCAACACCCGTATACCATTCTGGTCAATCCAGGTGCTGCCAAGCAGGTACTATAACAACATTTTTAAAAGTATCTGGACAGGTACATGGATGGGAAAGGTTGAGAGGGGTAGGGGCCAAACACGGGCAGTTGGGACTGGCATAGATGGGGCATCTTGATTGGCATGGGCAAGTTAGGCCAAAGGGCCTGGTTCCACATGTATGACTCCATGACTCTAATGGACTCCACAAGTCTAATCCCTTCTGCATCCTAAAGAATGGTGACCTGAGTAGGACACAATAATCAATTGCTCATTGTTACTCAAAACATACACAATTTCTTTCAATCCAACCTCTAAAAAAAACCCACAGTAAAACTCCTTGTGACACGACATTTATGATTATGGTGGTACATCTATATCTTCCCGATTTGATACCTATGGTTTCTCTGAGATGGCTTGTGTACTCCCAAGTTAATTGTCAACTCAGATGATGCTGTGTGTGGCAGTGAAACACTTTGTCCTTCATTCACTTGGACGTTTTGTCCCATACAGGCAGATTAAACAGAAATGAACATACTATACAGTTAATCGCTTTAATCCAAGTGTCATTATTCCAGTAACAAAAAGTCCTCATACCTCAAAGTGTGCTCGCTCTTTTACAGAAACATAGTCATAGATAATAGGAACAGGAGTAAGACATTCAAACCTGTTGTGCCTTTCAATTGCTGATCCTTTATATCAATACAAATACCTGGGCGGCATGGTGGCGAAACGGTAGAGTTGTTGCCTTACAGTGATTCCAGCGCCGGAGACCTGGGTTCGATTCCAAGTAAAGGTGCTGTCTGTATAGAGTTTGGACCCTTCTCTCTGTGACCACGAGTGTTTCCTCCCACACCCCAAAGACGTATAGGTTTGTAGGTTAATTGGCTTGGTATAAGTGTAAATTCTCCCTGGTTTGCATGTAGGATAGTGTTAGTGCGCGGGGATCGCAGGTCGGTGGAGACTCTGTGGGACAAAGGACCTGTTTACCCACTGTATCTCTAAACTAAACTAAACTAAATCAAATTCCCACTCAGTCCATATACTTGAGAAGAATCTACCTGTACTTAAATATCCAATGTTACAGGAAGCATGTCATTAAGCGGGAAAGTGTGCGGAGAAGATATACGAGGATGTTGGTGAGGACTTGTGGATGCTTCCGTCTTCCACTGGCATGTTCCTACATTTGGCGTCCATGGGGATCTGCATCATTTATGGCACACAGATTGCAATCCTTAAACTGATTGATTATTATTACCCGAGGCTTACAAATTAGAATTATCTTACTTTCTGTTTCAACAAGGGAGTTTTTAAACCTCTCGATGTTCTCACTTCTACAGCATCTTTCCACGTGGAGTTCAATTGATTGCAGAGTTTAGAGATACAGCATGGAAACAGGCCCTTCAGCCCACAGGGTCCACTCTGACCATCATTGATCACCCGTTCACCCTAGTTCTATATTTTCCTACATAATAGGGGCAATTTATAGAAGGCAATTAATCTACAAACCAGCATGTCTTTGGAGTGTGGGAGGAAACTGGAGCACCCGGAGAACGTACATACTTCGTACTGACAGCAACCGAGGTCAGGATCAAACCCGGGTTTCTGGCGCTGTGGGGCAGCAGTTCTACTGCTGTGCTGCTCCTAACTAGCTGTAGTCCTTAGCTTTAACCAGTTTCAGATTTTGAACCTTTGAGGGGGAAGACTGGTGAAGCTGCAGGAGGAGCATTGAGACTCTACCTGGTCTGCCAGAATTCCATTTCAGCTTCCGATCAGACGATGGGCCAACGCAAAACTCACAGTGCCAACGGATCTCACATCTCTGGCTAATGAAGGGGAACGCTGCCCATTTTCTATGAAATTTTGGAGCGCTCTTGTAGCTTTTGTTATTGAGTCAAATGCAACCAACAGATTTTATTTCCTTGAATGTTGGCATTTTATTTGCCGATGTGAACCAAAACTCATTAACTGAAAAAAAAAAACCTGAAGTATATTAAGTCTTGTTTATCATTTAGAAATCTATTTAATTGGTGAGAGATGGGTTGCATTAACTGATGCAAATTTACAGTAGTTTTCTTAATTGATTGGGCAAATCTTAATTAGGAGTTTAAGGAAGGAAAAGTGAAGGAAATAGAGCAATGCTATTCAGAGAGCTATAGGGCATGGAAACAGGTCCAATTTGCCCATGCTGATCAAGATGCCTGTCTACGCTAGTCCCAGATGCCAACGTTTGGCCCATATTCCTTTAAATCTTTTGTATTCATGAATCTATCCAAACGTTTTTAAAATGTTGTTATCGTTCCTGCCTCAACTACCTCCTCTGGCAGCTCGTTCCATATACCTACCAGCTAAAATGGTGGCCCCACAGTTTCCCCTCTCGCCTTAAACTTATGTCCTCTGGTTCTTGATTTTGCTACTCTAAAAGCATAAAAGACTCTGTGCATCTTTTCCCCTCACTACAAAGTAAAAATGGCTTTCTCTTCTACCCATCTGTACTTTAGAATAAAACAGAGAGCAAAGGGGCACAGATAGCCGAGCCACTGCCTCACAATGCCAGAGACTCAGGTTCAATCCTGACTTCTGGTACTGTTCGTGTGGAGTTTGCATGTTCTCCCTATGATTTCCTTTTGGTTTCCTTTGGGTGCTCTGATTTCCTCCCACAATCTCGAGACGTGTGGGTGTGGTCGGTTAATTGGCCCTATTGTACAGGTGAGTGATAGAATCCTGAAGGAATGGATGAGAATGTGGGGAAAATAAAAATAAATGGGGCTAATGCAGGGTTAGTGTAAATGAGTAGTTGATGGTTGGCATGGACTCAGCGGGATGCACCTCTTCATGTTTGTGATTTTAGAGAAATGGGTGAAATCTTACCTCTCTCGGCCACTTTGCCATGAGCCAAAATTGTAAAGTTCAGCTTGTTTGTAAAGTTCATGCAGTCAATGGACTCAGAATCATTGAGCTGTCATACAGGCTCTTCGGACCATCTTGTCCATGCAAACCAAATTGGCATAGCAGGTGAGTCCCATTGCCTGCTTGATAGGGAGAAACAGAACGAGTGAAGGAGGCTGATGGACAGATAGACACTGCCCTCATCACCTGGAGTGAAGATAGAAAATCACAGGTGAAACTTCACCCAAACAGCTCTTTCAGGAATTACAGTTACAAAAACCCCACAGATGTTGGAAATCTAAACTAAAAACAGAAAATGCTACAAATACTCAGGAGGTTAGGCTGAATCCGTGGGCAGGGAACCAGAGTTAAAGGCCTGTCCCACTATACGAGTTTACCCAAGAGCTCTCCCGAGTTTAAAAAAAAATCGAACTTGTGGTAGGTACGTAAAATGTATGTAGCGGGTACGTCGGAGCTCATGACGTCTCTAAGCGGCTCGTAATGCTAACGGCAGGTACTTGTGAAACGCGGTAAGCTCGTTTTCAACATGGTGAAAAATGTCCACGAGAGCCCCGACTACCTACGAGCAGCTAATACCGTAATTCTCCGAGTTCGAATCAGGGGAAACTCGGGAGAACTCTTGAATTACCTCGTAGAGTGGGACAGGCCATTTAGCTGGTTCTGAGAAAGGGGATTCAAGTTGAAATGTTAGCTCTGTTTCTCTTCCCATGGATGCCACCAGACATGCTGAGCATTTCAGGCATTTTCTGTTTTTATTGTCTTTTCAATGTGTCGTTCCTTCACTAATAATTCCAATAGGGAATTCAAGAACACCAAACATTACAGCTTTACTTTAGGGCTTTACATAGGACTTTACTGAGGCCGCTTTTGGCATACTGTGTGCATTTCTGGTCACCCCATTACGGCAACGATGTGGAGGATTTAGAGAGGGTGCAGAAGAAGTTTAACAGAACACTGCATGGATTAGAGGATATTAGCTGTCAGGAGAGGTTGGACAAACTTGAATTGTTTTCTCTGGAGTGTCGGAGACCGAGGAGAGAGACTTGATAGAAATATATAAAATTATGAGAGGCATAGATTGTCAGAACATCAGAGGCAGTCAGAACATTTTTCCAAGGGTGGGAATGTCACATACTAGAGGGATAACTTTAAGGTGAGAGAGTACTAAGTTTAAAGGAGATGTGTGAGGCAAGTGGTGAGTGCCTGGAACCTGCTGCCAGGGATGGTGGAGAAGACAGGTGGTATTTAAGAGGTTTTTAGATAAGTACATGAATATCGAGGAAATTGAGGGATATGGATAACTGCAAGCAGAGAAAATTATTTTAACTTGGCACCATGTACAACATGGACATTGTGGGCTGTAGGGATGTTTCTGTGCCAAACTGTTATATGTTCTATTAGTGACAGAGTATGTTGCACAACAGCTAATGTTACAGATATTTACCAAATGAATGATTTTCTGGCTTGTTCATTTGAAACCAAGATTCCAGAGTTTATTGTCATGTGTCCCTGATAGGACAATGAAATTCTTGCTTTGCTTTAGCACAACAGAACATAGTAGGCATTGACTACAAAACAGATCACTGTGTCCATACACCATTATATAAATATATACACACACAAATAAATAAACTGCCAATTAACCACTCCCCTTGGTGAGTTGTGTGTGACACATGGGAATGTTTACTTCTTGCATAAGTGGGATTCACTGAAACTGAAAAACAGTGATTGGTTATCTGTTATTGATGGCACATAACTCCTAGAACCGTCTTCTCTTCAGCGAACTAAATAGTGCAATTACAAGCACTCACTTGAAGCTGACTCTTATCTAAAGCACGGGAAGAGAGTTTCAGTCCATTAACTTCCTCGGGTCATGCTCCTTTACATCAATGGTGGGTAGAAATCTGCATTTTGAGGGACACAAACGAGTCTGCATAAATATGTTGACAGTGGCATGGTGATGCAGCTGGTAGTGCTGCTGTCTCACCACGCCAGAGACGCGGGCTCGATCCTGACCTCGGGTGCTGTTTGTGTGGAGCTTGCATGATCTCCCCATGATCACGTGGGATTCCACCGGGTGCTGCTGTTCCCTCAGAAATACCAAAGACGTGTGGGTTTGTAGGTTAGTTTGTCATTGTAAATTGCCTCTATAGTGTAGGGGGAGACGGTGAAGTGCTAACCAGTGAAGTGGGGTGGCATCAAACTAGTGTGAATGGGCGATTGATGCTCGGCATGGCCAGTAGGCCTGTATGTTTCAATCTATCAAAAAGGTTATATCTGAGTAACTTTATTGAACAAGAAGGTCGATAAGAGAAGTTCATTTTAATGTCATCTACGTGGTTTACAGCAAGTCCTTTGACAAGTGCGAGTCAACATAATACTGGCAAGATGTGAAGATATTGGAAAGAAGGTTTACAAAGACGTTGCCAGGAGCTGAACACTGTAGCTATGAGAAAAGATTGGAACCCCTGTGCCTGAACCCCTCTGTCGGTGGATCACCAGCTTCCTGACAGACAGGAAGCCGCATGTGAGGCTGGGAAAGCACATGAAGCATCTCTGGAGAAAAGGAACAGGTGACATTTCGGGTGGGAACCCTTCTTCAGACTGAAAGTAGAGGGGGGAGGAATCTGGAAGTAGGAAAAGCCCAAAACAAAACAGGTCTGGCAACCAACAGATGACCAAGGAAGTGTGGAGCCCATAATGGCCCATTGTTGGCTGGTAAAATGGACTGGGCAGCATATTTTCTACCAGCAAGACATGATTGACTGAGCAGCATCCTTCCATATCATTCATTCTCTATCATTCTAATTACAGTTCCTCAGGAACAAACTTTGGATATCAACAATCATAAAATACTGAAGGACTTTGTGTCCTTTCTTGTAAACCAGCATCTGCAGTTTCTTGTTTCTACATTTGAACTGTGATTGAGATTGTTGCAAGATCTGAGCCGAGGGGAAAGGGTCAACGTTCTGAAGTAGTTCTTCCACTTGACGGCCACAACTTTGATGGACTCACTAGAAACTTATCCCTGCTTTGACAAGTACTCAATGGTGTTACAATGGGCAGCTGTGGAGCTCTGCTTCTCCGTACACAGGAAGCACGGTGGCGCAGCGGTAGTTGCTGCCTTACAGCGATTACAGTGTCCGAGACCAGGGTTCGATCCCAACTAGTAGTGCTGTCTGTACAGAGTTTGTACGTCTTCCCATGACTGGCGTGGGTTTTCTCGGAGATCTTTGGTTGCCTCCCACAAGCCAAGGATTTACAGGTATGCAGGTTAATTGGCTTGGTATAAGTGTAAATTGTCCCTGGTTTACATGTAGGATAACGTTAGTGTGCGGGGATCGCTGGTCAGTGGAGACTCGGTGGGCTGAAGGGCCTATTTCTGTGCTGTATCTCTAAACTAAAAAAAAACGAAACTAAATGTGGCTGCTTCATTATCAGTGCTGAAAAAACACGAAAGAGTGGCTGAGTTTACATCACATCAGGCCTTTCACGAAAGGCATCGAGTTTGTGGAAATTCAGTCAGTGCTGCCGTGTAGGCAGAATTGGTGATCACGTTATGCACAGCAAGATCCCAGGGAAAATGCAAGCTGAATTATCAACTGGTCTGTTTTGCCAATGTTGGTTTACTGAAAAACATTGGTCTGGCAGGTGGGGGAGCTGCTTGTTTTGTTTGGGGGGTAGTGGACAGGAATCTGTAATAACTAAATTGGAACAGGAAGATCAGTACTCTGATCCACAGTGTTTACCCACGTTGACAGTGCACCTGGCTCATCAGCTTCAAGGTCAACGGTAGCTAGTAGACTTCCCTCTCACCTCTCAGTCACAAGGCTGCGGCTCCAAGTCCCACTGAAGAGAATGAATTACGAAAATTATGTAAATAAATAAAAATACAAAAATACGATAAACTAAATACAACACCCAGTATTGTACCAGGGGAACATCATAAGATCCCACTGTCAGAAGAGACATTAAAACAAAGCCCTATCTTCTCTTTCATAAGCACATAAAGGATTCCCTTTTGACCTGCAGGTCCACTGCTGATTTTCTTTAATCCGGAGAGAATCCCGGTGAGGCGGAATCTCAACCTCATCGGGACTTCTGTGCCGATCGGTGGGTCAAATTGGCTCCCTGCAGCCGGGGCTCTGGAAGTTCGGCCCCATAGCCAATAGAGACCTCTGTTCACATAGTCAACCTCCATGGCTGATCGGCGGGCCAGTATCTCGGTCACACCAAGGCGGTGACCTCTGTTGGTCTGGCAAAATGGATAACATGGCAAACTCAGCAACTAAGAGTGTTGGAAAATAGTAAGATTAAACGAGAACTTACCAGTTTGATGTTTGATCTTGATTTTATGAGGAGTTACGATGAGCGATTACGTGAAGAAGGGCCGTCCGTCTGCGTGCGTGTCAATCTTCAAAGCAACGGTGTTAAATCACAGATAAAAAAGAAGACCTGAGAATAGTAAGATTGTGAAGAAACTAGAACTTCCATGTGACCTTGATAGTATGAGGGTGGGAGCGGTGGGCACGTAATCGCTCATCGTAACTCCTCATAAAATCAAGATCAAACTTCAAACTGGTAAGTTCTCGTTTAATCTTACTATTTTACTTCGGAGTCACGTGAGTGACTACGTGAAGATTTCAAAGCTCTGTGATTTTACGCCGGTTACGAATCCAGGCGTCACACACTGAATGGATTGACCATGGATGCGTATAATCATTAAAGCATTCAGACATTATGTAGTTAAGTAAAGAAACTGATGCTTTAAATGAAAGAAAAGTTAAAAAAAAATAGTTACCCCTCCCAACCTTGGGGGGAAACTAAGGGACAGAACTTAAAATGGTACGTGCAAACACCCCCAGTCCGGTTATGGGTTTGTTATAAAACCGGTGGACCGTTATTTCATTCGTCCATCCTGCAGCCACTAGGATGTTGTCAAGGGGCACGTCCATAGCTCTTGCTGCCGACGTAGATGCAGCCTTGGTGGAGTGAGATTTAATCATATATATGTTTACTCCTGCTACCGCCGTTGCCTCTTTTGACCATCTGGAGATGGTTTGAGTTGACACCTTTTGGTGTGTTTTTTTTTTTTTTTAATTAATTTTTTTTATGGCTGATGAGGACCGATTGTTCTGAGCCTTTGAGGTCCTCCGTAACTCTCAGATAGTGGTGTTAGTATGTTACCACCCACACAACCATTGGTCCTCTGGATTATGCCAAGAACTGGATCTCCATCCCTGGCATTCCTGGCCTGCTCTGTTTTATCAGGTTCCTGATTAGGAATGTTATGTTGTTCATATTGGAGGTCGTGTAGTCCAACCGTAGCATTTGCAGTGTCTGGACTCTTTGTCAGCATACCACCTTCAGGGTTAGTTATAGGTGGTCCCCACTGTCAAAGTAGGGTTAGTACCACGCTCACATCCCATGTGTCCATGTACCTTGGCCTTGGAGGTCTTAAATTGTAAATTCCCTTCATGAATTTTGTTGTAAAGGGGTGCGTTCCTATCGACCCGTGCCCTGCTTCCGGCATCAGATAGGAGGAGAGTGCGCCTCTGGCACTATAGATTGCACTATAACTTTGTTTATAGTTATAGTACAGAGTTGATAGGAACTCCAAGACATCCGTTATCCGAACTGTGTTGTATTTGTTTGGACAGTCCTATGCCTTGAAATGGCCTCCTCAGAATCTGCAGACCAACAAGTTAATACGTTCATGTAGTGGATGATTACTCCCTGTAACTGGGTTCACTAGGAGGTCCCTGCTCTTGGGTACAGCCATAACTGGCTGGACTATAATTCCCAAATTTTTTGGGGACCAGGCTTGAGTAGGCCAATCTGGCACTACCAATATGCCTGTGGCTTAGTCTTGCTTGATTTTTGTCAAGCATCGGTTTGTGAGACAAATTGGCGGAAAGCATACATAAACATTCCTCCCCAATTGAGGGAGAAAGCATCCACTGCCTTGCTCCTGGATCCAGCTCGCAGGACACATATCTGGGTAACTAATGGTTTAGTCTAGATGCAAACGGATCAACATCTGGTATGCCAAATCGTGTAGTTATTTTGTTAAATACTGTCTGATTCAACATCCATTCTGTGTTGTTATTAAACATTCGTGATCCAGCATATGTCACCGTGTTATATCTACCTCGTAGATTTCCCAAATATTCCTCTCGATACACCAGTGCGAAATGAGGTTTGACAATCTGTCGTAAGATACAGATTTTACACCACCCTTGTTAATGGATATATGCCACCGCAGTGGTGTTATCAATCTGAATTTGAACAAGCACCGGTTGCATATCGCTACAGAGAACCTTGAGTCCATATTGTGCCCCCAACAATTCTGGGTAATTGATTCCATGTGTTGGGGAATTACAGACTCCTGCTCATTCCATCTGCCCCCACAGCTTTAGACTGTTGGTGGCTCCCCATCCTTAGCTGCTTGCATAGGTCTGAAGAACCCTCGATGCCTTTCAAGCAAAATTTCCCTTGAACTGTCTCCCATTCGTTATCCACCATAGTTATTCAACAATGGCCTCTGCTGGCAATCCATAGTTTGCCAAATCAGTCTGCATGTAATCTGAGTGTTCGTTCTTTGCTTGCTGTAAATTCTGGTAATGCAAAGGCCCGAACTGCTGGGAATGCAGCTACTATTTGCCAATTACACTCGCTGTTTGCCTGATAGATGGCTAGAATTTGACTATCAGGTCATAGCAGGCTTAATTAATATTGTCGTTTGCCCCTAAGCAAAGTCACTAACATATTTACTGTTTTTGATAGTAAATTCTAGGTAATCAATTACCCTTGTAGGTGTCAATTTTGATTTAACTGGATGGATGAGGTAACCAAGTCTTTCAAACAGGGTTTTGGTTTGCTTTGATTGATGCTTCTGCCAATTCTTGGTGACTCCAAAAATGAAAATGTCCTCCAAATATGCCATTACTATGTGGTTTTGAGACCTTTGTAGTCCCAGAATTGGTTTCCGTAGTTTAGTCAATAGTCTAGGAGCTGATGTCAACCCATTTGGCAGAGCCATGCCATCCAGTTAAACTTCAAATATCTCCTGTTCTTAGTGAATAGACACCGAATAGTATGCATCTTTGAGGTCGATGCATGCCATGTGACCATTTTATAGATAGCTCCTACCGTAACAAAAAATTGCTGTTTCTGAAAGTCTGTACTGCACAAATGAGTTAAACCTGGATGAAGTGACATCCTCCATCTGTCACCTGTCCTGGAAGGCAATCCTGCCCAAAATACTGGGCCTGCCTTGAAGACAATTCCGGTCCGAGTTCCAAGTCTGCTTGGAACCTATGTATGTTGTGCAGTAAAAATAATCACATGTTGTTATCTTTTTAAAACCAGATCTGAAATTCATGTAATTGTCATTTTGAACAAAAACACAAGAGTAAAATTACCAACATGTAACTGGTCCACAATCCCTTGTTTCAGTAAACCCAGACCCACCTACCTCCATGGCTACCGGTGGTCTTGTGGTAAGCCCAAAGGCCCCTGATGCGGGTTCCTTTTCTCTCCTTGATTGGGAGTAGGACTGGTAGGGAGTGTGGATTCCATGTTTCTCCTGACCTCTGCTTGGGTCTTGGTCTGAAAACCTCATCATACTGAGCCTGCCTTGTAGGACAATTCTGGCCATAATTCTGAGACTGCCTTGAAAGACGACTCTGATCATATTTCCGTGCCCAGCTTTCAAGCTACCACCGGCTTCAGTGAACTGCTTACCCCCTATGGAGGTGTGGGGTGTGTTGTCGCCTACTGATGCAGTTTTGCTTGTCGTTGGTACCTTGATTGGTCCAACAGCTTTTGCGTCCTTCTTCTGGTCTTACCTGAAGAGAGGATTCGGTGGCTGGTTTCTCCAAAGTCACCCTGATAGCGCTGTTCCCTTGCCGGCATTTGTGCGGATATTCTGCCAACTGCTGTCTCTTGAGGCCATATGCATGTGCTTCAGTATGTTCATACTTTAATTCGAGATCAGTTACCTACTGATCACTCACACTCCCCTCCACTGAGAGTGAGATTCGTAGGCAGCCCTGAAAACAGGTGCTGCCGCAGGCCCCTGAGGATACCTGCGCTGACACCTAGCGCCCTCCAGCGGGCCTAAATGAGATTCTTGCTTTGGGTCAGACTGAAACTGACCGTGAATGCTCCTCTCCTCAGAGCAGGAGACATTATCTATATCTCTATCCAGGCAAGCACCCAGTGGAACCTGGATGATTGCAGAAGTATTTATTTTCTTTTGTGCTTATTATTTATTTTATGTAAAGCACTTTGGTGTCAATGCAAGTTAACTTAAACAGTGCTATATAAGTAAAAGTTACTTACTTACTTCCTTTCTTCTGCTTGTCCCTGGGAAGGTTCCCCCCCCCTGCCCGTGCTTTTGTACTCTGATTCAGAGTGGTTTCTTCCATATGTACTTCCCCCTCCAATGGGGAAGACATTGGGCTGCCCCATTGTGCGAGGCTCCCGGTACTGCCTGCAGTAGGCCCCGGGCTAACACAGCTCCCTCCTTTAGAGCAGGTCATTGTTGGAGCAACTTTCCCAAAAAGTTGCTCCTATGTGGGAGAGTCATCCTCAGACGCTCTCCGTTGAGGGAGGGTATCCCTTTCCCCCCCCGGACTCATCTGAGTCAATGGGTTGTTTGACTTGTGGGTGGTTTACGTCCCCCAGGACCACCAACGGAGCTCCTCCTCCTGCCCGAAGTCTCCTGCTGGTTCAGCTGCCGGCGCTAAATGTCGGGAAACACCTTTGCCCGTTACTGGGAAATGCTGCGGTCTTCGGCAGCCGACTTCCCCGCGGACTGTCTCCTCGACATCTGGGCCCTGAAACTACAAAAGGTTTAAAGCCCGAAAGAACGCAGGTGAGTGATTCAACTTCCCTTACCTGCCCATCCTGACGGACTGGGAGGACACAATGCCTGTCAGTCCGTCGCGCGCTTGCGTTCAGACGTAATGACGCGCACGTAGACGGATGGCCCTTCTTCACGTAGTCACTCATGTGACTCCAATGTAAAATCAGTGGTGGACCTGTATTTTGACTGAGAATTAGAAAGTTGTTACCAATATACTGGCCAACACTTGTCTTCGACCAGCATTACCAAATTCGATGGAGAAACAAAGAACTACAGATGCTGGTTTGAGATGTTGTCCCCAGTCTGAAGATGGGTCCCAACCCAAAACATCACCTACCCATTTTCTCCAGAGATGTTGCCTGATCCACTGAGTTACTCCAGCATTTTGTGTCGATCTTTACCAAAGTAGATGATCTGGTCAGGAATGGGAGCTTGCTGTGTACAAATTGGCTGCCATTTGTTTGAGAGTTTGAAGTAAGGTCTTGACTCAAAATATCACCTATGCACAGATACATGCTGCCTGACCCACTAACCTGCTCAAGCACTTTGTGTCCCTTTGTCTAAACCACCATCTACAGTTTTCTTCCTAAATTGGAACCACCGAATTTCCCACCCTAAAAGTACATTGGAATAGTGCGAGCCTGTGAGGAGCTTTATAAATGCTAAGCTTTCTTATGCCTTTCACTCATGAAACAAATTGAAGCACTTTTGTTTGGGTTGTCTGCAGATTCTTTTTCCCTTTTATTGTGTTGCTTCAGCTTACAGAAATAGACCCAATATTTGGATGGTGCAAATGTGCACCATGTTTGCAAAGTCCAATAAAACTGAAAATAAAAATGTTAACAGGAAAATTGAATGCAGTTCATCTGTTTTCTTACTCATGGCAGATTGATTCAAGGCTATCGATTCAGAGAATTAGGTGATATGTGGCCAGTGCAGGAAGATGACACTGAGGTAAAATCCATGATCTTATTGAATGGCAGAATGGTCATTAGAGGTCCGTGCTTCTGTTGCTTCTGTTCTTATCTGGTGGCGAACTCCAGGGAAATATCCTCAGCTGTGTTTATTTTGCTGCTTTGGCTCCAAAGTGCATCTCCCGCTGTACTTGCACTTGAGCCGCCAGCTGGTTACCACGGAAACAGTTGTCAGGGTGGACTCTGACATGCAGCTCATGATGCAGACTGTTTGGGTGATTGTGGGCACACCACACAGCTGTCTTAACACTAGCCGGCTACCAGCGCCCTCACACGCAACGGCGCTCCTTGACGTGCGTGATGCTACCGTGCTGGTTAAGACCTCTACACTTACAGCAACTGGGACTGGAAAATGATGTCAAAACTGGCGACTCTCGTATACCGTCTCAGTGTACTACAGGTCCACCACTGATTTTCCAGCACCCTTGTTTCCAGAGCCTTGCTGGGTTATACGCCTTGCCGGACTAACTGAGGTCACATAATAAAAATTCACCAATACACCTCTGACCCACTAATTACGCCCCTCGCGTGTCTGTAAAGCACCACGGACTGCTAGAAATGTATAGGAAACAAATATTAAATAGACAATAGACAATAGGTGCAGGAGTAGGCCATTTGGCCCTTCGAGGCAGCACCGCTATTCAATGTGATCATGGCTGATCATCCCCAATCAGTACCCCGTTCTTGCCTTCTCTCCATATCCCCTGACTCCGCTATTTTTAAGAGCCCTATCTAGCTCTCTCTTGAAAGCATCCAGAGAACCTGCCTCCTCCGCCCTCTGAGGCAGAGAATTCCACAGACTCACCACTCTATGTGAGAAAAAGTATTTCCTCGTCTCCATTCTAAATGGCTTACCCCTTATTCTTAAACTGTGAATTAAATTTACAGCTAAACTTGCATTTTTTGCTCGAGCAGCCCGGGCGCTGGTTATCGACTCGCCCTCGGTTAAGGCCCAGTGAGGATGGGATCGATGAGTGCCCGCGGTGACGAGGGGACGCTTTCCCGGCAGTCCCGCAGCCCCCGGTAGGCAGAAACGCGATCCGTAGAAACGAGAGCCCAGGTCGAGATTGACGGCCTCATCTGGCCTAGTCGTCACATTTTTGGGGAGACATCCGTTCGCCCATACTGCTGAGTTGGCGGCGCCGTGCTTGAATTGCACTATGTCCAGCCACGGGAGTCCCAATGAGGTCGAGATCGGTCGCCTCACCCAGCATTGGCGCCACTTTTTCGCGGGGACCTCCGGAGGGGAATTTCAAGTGCGCTTTCGCAATTTTGTCCAGATTAAAGGAGGCGCCAGTTGTTGGAAAATCGGTGGTGTACACTTGAACTGTGTCTAAGAGTGAGGCCCAGAGCAAATTGGAGGAGCAACACCTCATATTTCGCTTGGGCAGCTTACGTCCCAGTGGTATGAATATTGACTTCTCTAACTTCAAGTAACCCTTGCTTTTCCTCTCCCTCCATCCCTCCCCCCATCCCAGTTCTCTGACCAATCTGACTCTCCTGGTTTACTTTTTATCTCTATTTGCTTTGTTGTTGCCTACTCCTAGCTGTCAATGATCTATTTTACATTCTCCATCCACTTTGTCTCATTTCACATTATACTTCCTTATCTCAGCATCTCTCTGTTCCCTGACTCAGTCTGAAGAAGAGTCTGGTACTGAATCTTCACCTATTCCTTGTATCCAGAGATGCTGCCTGTCCTGCTGAGTTACTCCAGTATTTTGTATCTAGCTGTGCCAGTATTTGATATCGTGGAATTAAAACGTTACTGTTTCCCAGTCTTTCTTCCCCATTAGGTTGTGGATGCATGCAACAGTTAATTTTTTGAATTGTGACCTATAGATAATGGACTATATGGAAAATTATTAGGTCGCTGTTGCTTTTAACTTCAGCTCATAACATGTATATTGAATGTTCTGACCTACGAGCTGACAAGTCTAGCTACAATGACAATGGGAGTGTAGGATGCAGTTTCAACATGTATTTGAACATAATACTATTCAAAACCAGTTTTAAGGGGTCTCAATATGAAGTGATGGTTTTGCACCGATTCATATTTGCATTGTGCATTAACTGCTTGGACATTGAAGCTAATCTCTGCAGAAGGACAACTGATTCACCACTTCTGTACCTTCACATAGATTCCACCCAACGGGCATTTTTGGACTTAGAACTCTGGTTGCTGAGGCTCATATTATGAAAACCTCTTTTATTATGCGCCTTTACATTTGGATTTCCAAAATGCATACCAGCTGGTCTGGGAGCTCAAGTTCATAATGTTATACCCAACAATCATTGTCACTGTTCTTCCTGTAAGGAATGGGATTGTTGATGTGATTCTGCATTCATTTGGTTTGAACTGGAATGTCACATCTTATGTGTTTTTCTAATCTGCTATTCTGTATCATTCACATGGGTTATCCATACAGTTCTTTCCAGGATGCAGAACACAAGTTTCTTCAGATAGACACAAAATGCTGCAGTAACTCAGCGGGACAGGCAGCATCTCTGGATAGAAGGAATGGGTGACCTTTCGGGTGGAGACCCTTCTTCAACTGAATTTTCTTCAGTCTTTAGTCATAACTTCACCTTTTATCGTGTCATTGCTTTACAATGCAGGAGGCCAGTCGGCCCATCTGGTCAATGCTGCTACCTAGTGGAGCAACTTCATCAGCTCCATTCCCGTTTTATGTAGGCAGATGCTCACCAGAATTGTTCTTTGTTCATTTGGATGAATTAAAATTCAACATAACATTCATCACATTCAAGGTACGTCAAGGTACCCGTCCAAAGCTTGAGAAGTCCTACAAGTATTTTTCAAAGGCAAGTAAAGATTTCCAATGCATTTTACTTGTTACTCATTTCTTATTCAATTAATAGTATCACTCATTAAAACTCTAAGTTGCTGATGAAAGTTACTCTCATTTACAGGACCCTTGCCCTTGAGGACCGTTGTCACCATATCAACTCTTGCACTCGATAGAAATGACTAAATCCATAGGACGAACCCCAATCTATTTGTTCTTTCACTGCACACGAGTTTTGTAATCTGCCTTTTTTAAATTACTTTCATAATAATTAGTCTTTGTCTAACCTGAACAAAAAAAAGAGAAGTGTTTGTATCTGCTTATTAAATAGTTAGATTTTAAAGTTTATGCTCGCTAGAATTTAGAAGATTGAGGGGGGATCTTATAGAAACTTACAAAATTCTTAAGGGATTGGACAGGCTAGATGCAGGAAGATTGTTCCCGATGTTGGGGAAGTCCAAAACAAGTCACAGTTTAACGATAAAGGGGAAATCTTTTAGGACCGAGATGAGAAAAACATTTTTTACACAGAGAGTGGTGAATCTGTGGAATTCTCTGCCGCAGAATGTAGTTGAGGCCAGTTCATTGGCTATATCTAAGAGGGAGTTAGATGTGGCCCTTGTGGCTAAAAGGATCAGGGGGTATGGAGAGAAAGCAGGTGCAGGATACTGAGTTGGATGATCAGCCATGATCATATTGAATGGCGGTGCAGGCTCGAAGGGCCGAATGGCCTACTCCTGCACCTATTTACTATGTTTCTATGAAAACATTTCCAAATTTGCTGCTGCCTATAAATGCTGAAGAGCAATGAACCATGAGCAATGTGCCATTGTTTTAACAAACAAACAGTGCTCTTGTGATGCTGGCCTTATAATTTTAGAATAATTTACTTTAATTTTGCAGCTGTTTTATGGGGTTCAAACACATTTTTTCCAGAGATATATGCAGGAAATAGGCACTTTGGCCAAACGAGTTCATGTAGACCATCACACATCGATTTACATACTCCCATTTTGTTCTCTCCACATTTCCACCAATTCCCGCCAGATTCTTCCTCCCACCTACACATACAGTAACCAACTTGCACATCTTTAGGATGTGGGAAGAAACCGGACCTCCCAGAGGAAACCTATGCAGTCACAGGAAGAACATGCAAACTCCACATAGGTGGGCAACCGAGATGAGTTTTGAACCCAGTATAATGGAGCTGTGAGGCTGCAGCTCTTCTATTTGTACCTCTGAGCCACCCTGAATTCGCTCAGTTCAGTTTTAGTTTGTCACTTGTACCGAGGTACAGTGAAATGCCTTTGTTGAATGCTCACCAGTCAGTAGAAAGACAATACATGATTACAAACGAGCCATTCACAGTGTACAGATACATGTTAAGGGATTCATGGCCACTGGTTACAAATCTCCAACGATTCCATATCCATTGACATCACATTTCCTTCATCTACTAAAGTGATTTAACCTTGACATTTAATATAGTTTTTTCCTTGGCATTTAAACAGGAATGTGATTTCCACAGCTACACATCCACCTGTTACTGTCCCTGTGTCAATCTTGGCCATGTGTAGATCTTGTTATTGCTGTCAGTAATTTGTCTGCACTACCCCCAAAACTCTTTAGTATATAGTTGAGTCTTGCTGTTGTCTCTCAGGTGGCTCTAATGGTGGCTCTTTTGGGATATTGTGACAGGTACGAACATTCACAGGGGAACCAAAAATGTAATTTGAGAGGAGAAGATTGATTTATGTTTCAACTGAAGCAAGTTCTGGCATTTTTATATTGCATGGCATTCAGAGAACTCTGCAGATTGCTTTCACGAACATTGTATCATAATTATTTATCCGGATGGTTTTAACCTAAGGTGTGCAATCTTTCCATTTGATGCCTTCCACTAGTCTATTATCTGAACTCCTATCACTTTTCACACGTATTTTTGTTTAGGGCAGCACAGTGGCGCAGTGGTAGAGTTGCTGCCTTACAGTGGCAGACACCCGGGTTTGATCCTGACCACGGGAACTGTCTGCACGGAACTTGTACGTTCTCCCTACGACCGCATAGGTTTTCTCCGGGTGCTCCGGTTGGCTGGCCTCTGTACATAGCCCCTAGTGTATGGATTGTGAACCAGGGATAACATCGAACATGTGTATGTGTGATCGTTAGCCGATGGGGACTCGGTGGGGGGAAGGGCCTGTTTCCGCACTGTATCTCTAAAGATAAAACTAAATTGTGGGAAGCCATTAACTCCATGCCAGCACTCAGAGCATATCATCAATCCCACACTCCACCTATTTTACTTTAACCTATGGGTAAGAAGCAATCTAGAGGTCTTAGCTTTAAGGTGAGAGGAACAAAGTTTAAAGGAGATGTTCTGGCTAAGTTTTTACACAGAGGGTGGTGAGTGCCTGGCGCAGTTGGCCAGATATGGTGGCAGAGGCAGATACGTTAATGGCATTTAAAATATGTTTGGATAGGCACATGGATATGCAGGGAATGGAAGGATATGGGTTATGTGCAGATAGATAAGTGATGGTCTTGGTTCATGTTCAGCACAACATTGTGGGCTGAAGGGCCTGTGATGTACTGTTCAATGTTCTATGTTGAATCAATTAATTGCCAGTCCCACAATCTCCACTCCAAATCCCACCCCCCCACCATCTCTCCAGCTTCCACAAGGAACAATTTACAGCAGACCATTTACCTACCAACACACCCATGTGAGGTGGGAAGAAACAGGAGCAAAGGCAGAGCATGCAAACTCCACACAGACTGCATACAAGATTGGCATTAAATCCAGGTTGTTATTGGTATTGGTTTATTATTGTTACATGTACTGAGATACAGTGAAAAACTTTGTTTGCATGCTGTTCAGTCAAATTATATTATACTGTGCATGAGTACAATCGAGCCATACTTAAGAACGTTTTTTGAAGAGAAAAGACACAAAGGTCTGGAGAAACTGTGGGCCAGACAGCATCTCTGGAGAACATGGACAGGCAACCTTTCGGGTCGGAACCTTTCTTCAGATTGATTGAAGTAATGGGGAGAAAGCTGGAAGAGAGATGGGGGTGGGACAAAGCCTGCTGAGTGATAGGTGGATACAAGTGAGGAGAGTTTGAATGGCAGATGGATGGAAGAATGACAATAAGGAGATATGAATAAAAGAGGCATGAAATGTGTGGAGCTAGAGGAAGGAATGTAGGAAGAAGGAGATGGGAAGAAGGGGAAAGGGAAAAATTGATTCACATCCAGCTGGATCACAGAGAAGGGGGGGGGGGAGAGAGAGACAGAGGTAAAGGGGTGCATTAGTAGTTTAGTTCCCTAAAATTGAAGAATCCTATGTTCCTACCTTTGGGGTCATAATCTAACCAAGCGGAAGGAAAAGGTGTTGTTCTTGCAGTTTGCGTGCGGCCTCCCTCTGATAATGGACAGAAAGGTCAGTGTGGGAATGGGAATGGGAGTTAAGATGGTTAGCAACTGGGTCATCCAGAAGTTCCTTGATGAATCGAAAAATATGTTCTCTAAAAATATTAATTGATGTTATGTTTCAGCATGCTCTCTGTTTTTTCTCTTGCCATCATTTTGCGTTCAAATCGCAGAAGGTTGAAATGAAATGCCTCACTGCCAGTATATGCAGGTGATATCAAGCAGTCTTGCAGTGTGCAACTAGTAAATTATGATTAGGAAGAATGAAGAGAAATAACTTTCATTTAGATGGCACCTCATACCTCACTGAACTTTAGACTTCAGAGATACATTGTATAAATAGGCCCTTCGCCCCATCGAGTCCGCGCTGACTAGCCATCGTCCCCAACACTATCCTACACACTAAGGACAATTTTACAATTTTACCAAAATTCTTACTTGCAACAACACAAAATTCTTACTTACAACAGTCCATCAGATCAGTCTGAAGAAGGATCTCGACCCAAAACGTCACGCTTTCCTTCTCTCCAGAGATGCTGCCTGACCCGCTGAGCTACTCCATTTTGTGTCTACCTTCGATTTAAACCAGCATCTGCAGTTCTTTCCTACACAGATAGGTACACTTAGTATTCTGTAAACACCCTTGGGGATTTCTGAAATCTAGTATTATTCCTGACACCCATCAAGCTATGAGATATTACAATCCCAAATAAACTCTGTACTACAGAGACTTGGAGGCATTTCTGTTTCTGTTTTTGCAGTATTGTTGCTTGTTTTTTTTTAAATATACAGATATGTGTGTGTGTGTGTGTGTGTGTGTGTGTATCTATGTGTGTGTGTGTGTGTGTGTGTGTGTGTGTGTGTGTGTGTGTGTGTGTGTGTGTGTGTGTGTGTGTGTGTGTGTGTGTGTGTGTGTGTATATACTAGACTAAGTGGGACCCGTTGGGTCCCATGTTCACACGGGAGGGCTGGTCCCCCGACGCAATATTCCACCTCTCCACCAATTTCAATATTGGTGGCCAGTGGGGGGGGGGGTGAGGCTTTCTGGAGCGCTGGTATGGGCGTTGATGGCTGCAGGGACTACTGGTCTCCAGAGAGCTAGTATGGACATTGTGGGCCAAATGGATGCTTGGGGGTGGCAGCTCAGTTCCTCAAGCCTGATGTGCTGGCAACTCACTCACAGCTTGTGGGCTGGCAGTTGACTCACGGCTATTCCTTGAAATTCCATTTCAAGCAGAGTGCAAGGCCACCAAATTCAAAACCATTTTCCTACCATTTCAAGCAGGGTGCAAGGCCACCAAATTCAAGTGCATACCTCTTCGAACAGGGTGCAAGGCCACTTCAAGCAGTGTGCAAGGCCACCAAATTCGTGCAGTTTCATACCATTTCATGCATGGTGCAATGACACCACATTCAAATGCAGTTTCATACCACTTCAAGCAGGTTGCAAGGCCACTAAATTCAGGTTCAGTTTCATACCATTTGAAGGAGGGTGCAAGGCCAACTAATTCAAATGCAGTTTTCATACTATTTCAAGCAGGGTGGAACCACCATAAAAACCTCCATAAAACCACACGAAACACCACACTCACAGTTCAGTAGACATTCAGTGTGTTCAGTTGATTCACAGCTCAGACAAAGTCATGACCTCTCCCTCCCACATCATGCAGAGACTGAGCCACACCCACACTTCCGGGTTTTAAAATCCCTCCCCCTCCCACTGGAAAAGGTGTGGCTTTCATGGCGTGATTGACAGGAGAGAGATTCCCAACATTTTTAAAACACTAATAACACTTTTGTTTTTCATTGATGGGAAGAATCCTTTGCACCTGATGAGCAGAGGGGGACTGAGTAAGATGGCAAAAAAATCACAGCCGTAAATGGTAGCGTTTTATCTAAATTCAATATAGTGCAAACAGGAAGTTGTCAAGTTTAGACAAACAACCATTTGCATGCAGTGCGTTTTCACTTCAACCCAAACCCCCCAAACAACCATTTGCATGCAGTGCCTTTTCACTTCAACCCAAACAATCATTTGCATGCAGTGCCTTTTCACTTCATCCCAAACCCCCCAAACAACCATTTGCATGCAATGCCTTTTTACTTCAACTCAAACTCCCCCCAAACAACCATTTGCATGCAGTGCCTTTTCACTTCAACCCAAACCCCCAAAACAACCATTAGCATGCAATGCCTGTTTACTTCAAACCAACCATATTTTCATTTTAAAACTACATTAAAGGCACTCACAGTTGAGTAGACATGTGTTCAGTGTTATTCAGAGCTCAGAGACACGTGACCCTCTGACTTTCTCCATCTTGCCAAGACTGAGTGAGGCACACCACTTCCAGGTTTTATAGTCCCTCCCCCTCCCACCAGCAGGGGCAGCAGAGAGAATGGCAATTAAAAAAAAAATAATAATATTTCTCTGATTTTTCATCAATGGGAAAAATCCTCTGGTCCAGGAATGCGGAGGGGGGCTCTGAGCGAGGTGGCCAAAAATGAAGGCTGTAGGTGGCGGCGTTCTCTCGGAAATCACAGCACAGTGAGCCAAAAGCGATCAAAATCCGATTTTTAGTAATATATATATAGATATATAGATATTAAAAAAAGAAACAAACAGGAACAGTGCAAAGACAAAACCAATGCCCCCAAGTCTATGTAGTTCAGAGTTTATTTGGGGGTTGTAATGTTTCATAGCTTGATGGGTGTTGGGTTATAATAGGGCTATTTACAGAATACTATGTTTACTTATCTGTTGCTGCAAGTAAGAATTTCATTGTTCCGTTTCGGGACAATATGACAATAAAACACTCTTGACTTAACCCGTGAGGCTCTGTGGTGAAGCCCAAAGCCAGTGGCATTCTCTCTAACCCTGTGGTTTCCTGTAACCAATGGTGGTCTCGGTAACAAAACAAACAGGGAGGAAGCATTGGCTTACATTGTTGAACGCCAAGGCTTTTGTGAGACCAGGATGACAACTGCATTCTGTACAACAACTGTAGGTTGTTCTTCACAAACTCTGAGAGCTGAGAAAGATTGAAATCTTATGGGCAGAAAGGTTTTTTTTGGACTGAAGCAGCATTGTGCAAATGGATCGATTGGGCTTGTATTCACTGGAATTTAGAAGGATGATAGGAGATCTTATTGAAACATATAAAATTCTTAAGGGAATGGACAGGCCAGGTGCAGAAAAAATGTTCCCGATGTTGGGGGTTCCAGAACCAGGGGTCACAGTTTAAGAATAAGGGGTAGGCTATTTGGGACTGAGATGAGGAAAAACATTTTCACCCAGAGAGTTGTGAATCTGTGGAATTCTTTGCCACAGAAGGCAGTGGAGGACAATCCACTGGATGTTTTCAAGAAAGAGTTAGATTTAGCTGAATCTAGGGATATGGGGAGAATGCAGGAACGGGGTACTGATTTTGGATGATCAGCCATGATCACATTGAATGGCGGTGTTGGCTCGAAGGACCGAATGGCTTACTCCTGCTTCCTATTTTGTATGTTTCTAAATGCAGAATGCTGAGAAATTGAAATGTGTCCTGAAACGATGCAATCACTTACTGTATACTGGCCTGTGCCAGTTTCGCTGAGAGAAGAGATAGAAATATAACCATCCGTGATTTTGCACACTGTGTCCATTTTACAGGGCTAAATTAAACAAATAGCAGAGAACATATGTACTAAGAGATAACCACTGCACAAACAATGGGCTATGATAAGGTGAATAAAAACAAAAGGAACGCATGCATATTCATAAAAGGAAAATGTGACCAACTTAATAACCAAATAAATGGGTTCATTGGACCCAGCCTTATTCTCATATTGCTCTCTACACAGAAGCCGGTGATTTGGCTTGTCGAGTCTATGTCGGTTCTCAGAGAAACTCCACCAGGCCCCATTCCCCCACTCTAACATATTGTCTCTCACATGCTCACCAACTCCCCACTCACCTACACTAGGGGCAATTTACAACAGCTGATTGAGCTACCAACCAAGAGGCACAAGAGGCTGGAGATGCTGGAATCTGTGGCAAAAGAAAATAGAGTATCTGGAGGAACTCGGTCTAGATGAAACGTCAACAATTGGTCTAGATGAAGGGTATTAGCTTTGGTATTGTTTTATTATTGTCACATGTGCCAAGATTCAGTGGAAAAGCTTTGTTTGCATGCAATCCAAACATAACATAAGTATCACAGGCAATGCAAAGAGAAAACTACCAGCGTGTAGAGCATAGTGTTACAGCATAATAGCATTACAGTTACAGAGATATATGTCCTAGGTCTGCAATGAGATAGTTTGGAAGATCGAGACTACACTTTGGCTTATGGGTAGACCATTCAACGGGTCTTATAGCAGTGGAGAAGAAGGTGTTCTTTGACCCAAAACATCGACTGTCTATTTCCCTCCACAGATGCAGCCTGATTTGCTAAGTTCCTCCAGGGATTTGCTTTTATCCTTAATGCCATGGAGTCTTGAAGTGTTTAACATATGAATTACTGTTAGAAAGAGTGAAAAGAAATAACTTGTGTTTAGCTGGCTCCTCTCACTTCACTACGTCAACGGCTTGCTACGGAGTTGCTTTGAGTTGCATGTTTACTGAGCCTGAAATGAAGAAAGGGTACTTGCGAGGCAAGGCGAACCGCAAACCCGCTCGTGCTCGTGCAAACTCCACGCAGACAGCACCACAGGTTGGACTTGAACCTGGGTCCTTAGTTGTGAAGCAGCAGCACTGCCTGCTGCACCACCATGCCGTCCTGACCCACTCGCCACAGATAAGACTTTTTGACTTGACTTGAGGACTTTAGTAACAGGGAATGATTGGATGGGCAGGAGAACATAGAGACTGCAGAAGATGGAATCTGCTGGAGGATTTCTGTTCTTCAGGAGGATACTTTTTTTTTGCATTGGAGGGCTCCGTTGCTTTCCCTCGAGTCTGAGAGGGATAGATAAGATTTATTATAAGAAGCATATCTGGGATAGATAGTCAACATTTTTCCCACTGTAGTTAGTTAGTTAGATTAGTTTATTGTCACCTGTACTGAGGTACAGTGAAAAGCTTTTTGCTGCATGTTATTCAGTCAGTGGAAATACTATACATGATTATAATCGAGCTGCCCACAGTGTACAGATATAGGATGAAGGGAATAGTGTTTAGTGCAAGATAATGTCCAGTAAAATCAGATTAAGGAGAGCCTGAGGGTCTCCAATGAGGTAGATGATAGATAGCTCAGGGCTGCTCTCTAGTTGTTTGTAGGATGGTTCAGTTGCTGATAAGAGGTGGGAAGAAACTGTCCCTGAATCTGGAGGTATGTGTTTTCGCACTTCTGTACTTTTTGCCTGATGGGAGAGGGGAGAAGAGGGAGTGACCGGGGTGAGATTCATCCCTGATTATGCTGGTGGCCTGGCTGAGGCATTGTATACTGCAGATGTATCAGTGGAATGGAGGCTGGTTTGTGTGATGGTCTGGGTTGCGTCCACAATTCTCTGCAATTTCTTGCAGTCGTGGGTGGAACTGTTCCCAAACCATGCTGTGATGCATCCCGATAAAGTGCTTTCTATGGCACATCTGTAGGAGTATCTAAACAAGAGGTGTAGGCTTAATATATGTGGAAGGAGTTTTAAAGGGAACATGATGGGAAAGTGTTTGCACAAAGAATGGTTAATGTCTGGAACTCCAGTCAGAGGAAGTTGTGGAATCAAATACAATCACTAGGGTTAAGAGCCATTAGGCAGGCACTTAAGTAGGCAAGAAACAGAAGGATATGTTTCTAATGTGAGGCAAATGGGATTAGTATAGATAGGCAAAAAGGTCAGGAGACATAAAGAACCACAGATGTTGTCTGAGAAAACAAAAGATAAAGTGCTGGAGTAACTCAGCAGGTCAGGCAGCATCTGTGGAAACATAGAAATTAGGTGCAGGAGTAGGCCATTCGGCCCTTCGAGCCTGCACCGCCATTCAATATGATCATGGCTGATCATCCAACTCAGTATCCTGTTCCTGCCTTCTCTCCATACCCCCTGATCCCTTTAGCCACAAGGGCCACATCTAACTCCCTCTGAAATATAGCCAACGAACTGGCCTCAACTACCTTCTGTGGCAGAGAATTCCAGAGATTCACCACTCTCTGTGTGAAAAATGTTTTCCTCATCTCGGTCCTAAAAGATTTCCCCATTATCCTTAAACTGTGACCCCTTGTTCTGGACTTCCCCAACATCGGGAACAATCTTCCTGCATCTTGCCTGTCCAACCTCTTAAGAAGGGATTGGACAGGCGACCTTTCAGGTCGGGACCATTCTTCAGGGAAAAAGCTCAGCATAGATGCACTGGGCTGAAGGGTCTGTATCTGTGCTATGTGAACCTGTGATTCCATAAGACATGGGGGCAGAGTGAGGCCATTCAGCCCATTGCACCCACTCTGCCATTCAATCATGGCCGATCTGCTTTTCCCTCTCCACCCCATTCTCTGCCTTCTCCCCGTAACCTTTGACGCCCTTCCTAATCAAGATTCTTAGATTGGCCTGTCTGGAAAACTGTTTGACTATTGAAGTCATTGTGCATTTCCAGTGAGTGGTCGCGAGGTTAAATCCAGACATCTAAACCCACAGCAGGGTGTTGCCTCAGGCTGGAAGCCATTGTGTTTTCTGGATGCCACATCCAACCAGGCTGCATGCCCAGCTTGTGGTTGGCACTGCAGCCCAACCTCGATCTGCTGGTGCTCTCCCACCTTTTTGCTACACGGCAGGGTGGCTTCCTGGTCTCCCGCAGCCAGAGGCAAGCCTTGCCGGCTGGGAACACTGTTCGGGATTTCTGAACAGTGTGGCGCACAGCATAAGCCTTGGCTTCGTTATGAAGAGTGTTGGGTGCAGTGACAGGGAGCTGAGGAGCGCTTCAGGCCAGGTTCTGAGATGGTTCCGTTTTACATCTACTCGCATTAGCTCTCCTGTCATTTCCAGTGTTGACATCCAAAGGCAAGCTTGGCGGTTTTCCAGCTAGCATCTCTTGCAGGAAAAGATAGGCAGGATAGAATCAGGAAGAAGAAGGTAAAAAAAAAAATTGGGATTGGACCACATGGATCGGATCACATGGATTGGATCTATAGACTTTAGAAACAGGCCCTTTGAACCACTGAGTCCGTGCCAGCCAACAATCACCCTGTATACTAGCACTATCTTACACACCAGGGACAATTTACAATTTACCAAAGCTATAAATCTGTAGGTCTTTGGAGTGTGGATGGAAACTGGATCAACTGGAGAAAAAACAGGTGGTCACAGGGAGAACATGCAAACTCCATACGGACAGCACCCGTAGTCAGGATCAAACCCGGGTCTCTGGGGCTGTGAGTCAGCAACTCTATCGCTGCGCCACTGTGCTGCCCTAATATCGTATCTTTCTGCCTCCAGAGATGTTGCCTGACTCACTGAGTTACTCCAGCACTTTGTGTACTTTTGTGTAAACCAGCATCTGTGGTTCTTTGTTTCTAACTACTGAGGTGGTCCACTTCTTTTGTCTTGCATGGTTGTGGTTTGGGCCACGCCTCTCCCCATCCCTCTTCTTACTGGGACCATGGTCTTTACTGAGCTATTGCTCTGATTATTGGGAATGAATGAGAAAGAATATTAGTGAAAAGAAAGTTGCTGGAATTTGAAGCCTTGCACTCATTTAAGTCTGAGATGAGGGGTGGGGGGGGGGGGGGGGGGGGGGGGGGGGGGGGGGGAAGAAACCTCTCAATAAAGCGCAAGTCTCTATCTCAAAGAGCAGGGAAACAGAGTCTTTGGATTTATTTTAGGTGGACGCGGACATATCCTTGAAAAATAAGTGGGTGAAAGATTACTGGGGCTAATCAGGAGTGTGGATTGGAGTTTACAATCAGATCACCCATGAGCAGAGCAGGCTTGAGGATCTATACCTGCTTCATTCAGCCCCTCGAGCCTCCTCTGCCATTCAATAAGATCATGGCTGATCTGGGGTCAAGGAAAGAGCGTTCACGTCGCGCCCCTGTTTTCACCACCGTGCACAAGAAGCACAAGAAGCGAGAAGACAGACACCGTTGTATGCAGATGCCGAGATGTGTGCTCAGCTCTGGCTGAACAACTTCTAATCTTGTGTGTGGACTCAATAAGCAGAAAAAGATGATTGGCTGATCTGACTTTAAACCCGGATATATCTGAGTGAATCAGGCAAGGCCTGGACTGTGTCAGTGACTGTGGTTTAAAATGGGCACTCTGTAGCAGCAGCTAACACGTTACTACTCTCTAATTGCTCGTGTTATTCTTGTTTACATCCCAGGTTGCTTTTCTCTTCCGACCTCTCCTGGCACAAAATGATTAGATAATGAAGTAACTTCTGTCTGACACAGATTTCATTAAAAAAAAAAGGGAGCACATGCTGTCAGTCACAGACTTACAACTGCAGCCGGGTTCTGTGTCATAATTGGCTGCTGGGAGGGAGTGAACCTGGGGGTCCGTCTCAGCACATGAATTGCTCGTCTGTAGGAGATGGGAGCAGGGAAAGGCATAGCTGCTCCGCTAGCAGCAGACCAGACGCCCGGAGGCAATTACTTTCATAATTCAATCGCATTGGTGTAATTCTGAGAAAATCATCATACCTCCATTATAAATCACAAAGATGCAATCAGCCGTCCACCTGACTTTCCTTGATTTCAATACTTGTGTTGATTGTCCAGAAAAGATCAATAAGTTGCAGGTACTGGGAGTGCTTATGAAACACAACTAAGCACTGGGCATTATTAGTAGCTGTCTTTGTCTGGAGTTTAAATGTCAGCTGCTTGCTGCTCCAGTTCACATTCTAAGACATCACCTTCAGGGCTACAGTGGGAGGTGAACTTGCCCAGTGTCCCATTTTAACAGCAGGCAGATTCCTTTTGCTTATCATCCACTATGTAGAGATCAGAGAGACGGAGGGAGTTTTTGGTACCCCCTTTTTCTAGTGGGCTGTTGCCAAGCTTGTGAATGAAGGATAATAGAGGGAGTACAGAGAAGGTTCACCAGACTGATTCCTGGGATGGCAGGACTTTCATATGAAGAAAGACTGGATAGACTTGGCTTGTACTTGCTAGAATTTAGAAGATTGAGGGGGGATCTTATAAAAACGTACAAAATTCTTAAGGGGTTGGACAGGCTAGATGCAGGAAGATTGTTCCCGATGTTGGGGAAGTCCAGAACAAGGGGTCACAGTTTAAGGATAAGAGGGAAGTCTTTTAAGACCGAGATGAGAAAATCATTTTTCACACAGAGAGTGGTGAATCTGTGGAATTCTCTGCCACGGAAGGTAGTTGAGGCCAGTTCATTGGCTATATTTAAGAGGGAGTTAGATCTGGCCCTTGTGGCTAAAGGGATCAGGGGGTATGGAGAGAAGGCAGGTGCAGGATACTGAGTTGGATGATCAGCCATGATCATATTGAATGGCGGTGGAGGCTCGAAGGGCCGAATGGCCTACTCCTGCATCTATGTTTCTATGTCTATATGGCTTAATAGTTATGGTTCAAGAACAGTTTCTTTCTATCAACCGTCAGGCATTTGAACCACACTACACAACCCTAACCACAACCCTAGCTTAGTTTAGCTTAGTTTAGTTTATAGATACAGTGGGGAAACAGGCCAGCGCTATCCCACACACTGGGGACAAATTACAATTTTACCAAGCTAATTAACCTACAAACCTGTACGTCTTTGGAGTGTGGGAGGAAACCGGAGCACCCGGAGAAAACCCACGAGGTCACAGGGAGAAAATACAAGCTCTTTACAGCAGTATCCATAGACAAGATTGATGCAGGGTCTCTGACGCTGTAAGGCAACAACTCTACCACCACGCCTCTGCCGCCTAGATCAACACCAAAATAATGCAGACATTGTAGTGCGTGGGTCTCAAAATGAGGCAAGTAGTCCGAAGTTTGAGAAGCACTTTACTTTAATTCCTCCCGGTTCAGGGGAAGACGAAACCAGGGAAAGATGGCACCCAAACCCTGCCTTTTATACCCTCCGGCTAAGGACCGCCTCCGGACTGCCCCACTCCTGTGCCGAGGGGCTCGGCAGTATAATGGGACGACCCTGTAATGCAGAGGAGCCCGTCACAACATTTTATATGTTGCACTAGGTATTTCAGCTTGGTCTGGCTACCTAATATAACCGATAGTTTATTGTGCAGTTGTTTATTGTACGTTTATTTGTTGTGCTGGTGCATTTAATGTGCCTGTAATGCTGCCGCCAGTAAGAATTTTATTGTTCCGTACCTATTGCAAATAACAAAAGCATTTGATGCCTCTGGGCCTGTACTTGCTGGAGTTTTGAAGGATGAGGGGGGGCGATCACCTTGAAACTTAGCGTATAATGAAAGGCGTGGATGTGGAGAGGATGTTTCAATTAGTGGGAGAGTCTAGGACCAGAGAGCACAGCCTCAGAATAAAAGGACATACCTTTAGAAAGGAGATAAGGAGGAATTTCTTTAGAAGGTGGTGAATCTGTGGAATTCATTGCCACAGATTCATCACCAAAGGCCAAGTCTTTGGGCATTTTTGAAACCGAAATTGACAGGCACTTGATTAATAAGGGTTTAAACAGTTACAGGGAGAAGGCATGTGAATGGGGTTGAGAGGGAAAGATAGATCAACCATGATGGAGTAGACTCGATGGGTTGAATGGTCGAATTCCGCTCTTGTGAGTTATGATCTTATAAACAGTCCTGATTCTTGACATGTGACTCTTTTGACAGGAAATGAAGGAAATAATGTTTATTTATCTCTCTAGTAGACAAATGTGTGCATCTGTTGCAAGATCTCTAAGCTCTGAGCATTAAAGTCAAGGCTGCCCTGTGCTTGAAATTGAAATGAAATTGTAATGAAATGAGTTGTTTGGCTTGCCTGAAACCACTAATTTCGTCCCACAAGGCCCCTATTAGCTGAGAAACCAGTCACGTTTGGCCAAAATGCTCGTATTTGAACAGGAGGAGCATTTTGGCCCAAAAGGCCAGTGCCAGGCCAGGAAAAGTCCAGAAAAAGTGCCTTTCACTGAGATTTCACTCAGATTTTTTTTTAAGAGCCCACCAGGCCTGTACTAGCCCAGGAGGAGTCCCTTCGGCCCATCAGTAAGTATACCCCCTGCAAGTATTAAACCTTACCCCAGTATTTTTCTCCCTCCCTTCATTGGCTCCATGTGAGATCCAGGCCAGGATAGATGTTCCTCCTTAATTGCTGTGATCTGCAGAAAAAGATGAAAAATGTCCAAAATTGATTCTCCACCCTCGCCCCCTTTTCTCCCACCAGGCCCGAGTGACTGAGCTGCCAGCCCACCAGGCGTGAGTGACTGAGATTCCACCCCACCAGGCCTGAGTGAATGAGCTGCCAGCCCACCAGGCCTGAGTGACTGAGCTGCCAGCCCACCAGGTCTGAGTGACTGAGCTGCCAGCCCACCAGGTCTGAGTGACTGAGCTGCCAGCCCAAGAATCCATTCCAGCCCACAATGTCCATTCTAGCCCTCTGGAAGCCAGTCCCTTCAGCCCACAACACCCATACTAGCGCTCCAGAACCCCCCCCACCCCCCTCCTCCACTGGCCACCAATATTGGAATTGATTAAGAGGTGGAATATTGCGTTGGGGGACCAGCCCTCCCGTGTGAACATGGGACCCAACGGGTTCCACTTAGTCTAAAGTTTTTAAGGTGCTTCTCAGAAAAGTGCAGTGGCGTCCTCCTTTCTTTACCAAAGTTCAGCCGTCAATCTATATTACTATTCATTGAACTCATGTGCAGGAATAAACTGCAGATACTGGTTTACACCGAAGATAAACACAAAATGCTTGAGTAACTCAGCAGGATGGGCAGCATCGCTGGAGAAAAGTAATAGACGACATTTCAGGTTGAGACCCTTCTTCAGGTCTCGAAGTTGAAGAAGGGTCTTGACGCAAAACATCACCTATTCCTTTTTTCCAGAGATGCTGACTGACCCCCGCCAAGTTACTCCAGCATTTTGTGTCTATCTTCATAGAACTCATGTTCTATAATAGTACAGGAGGCTATTTTACTCATCAATCAAAGGTGCCATCTTTCCGAAATTCCCTTCACTCCCCCTGTAACCATGTTCTCTCAGCTTGTTTATCAACTAAAGGGCAGCATGGTGACAGAGCAAGCGTAACTGCTGACTCACACCTCCAGGGACCCAATTTAAAACCTGATAGCTGGTGTTATCTATTTGCAGGGAGTTTGGCACCTTCTCCCTGTGACTATGTGGGGTTGCTTCCCACTTATTTACTTTTCTCTCGCCTCCCAAGGACAGCAGGTTAGATGACCACTATACAATTGTCTGTACCAGCTAAACTGTCTGGCATGCTGCAGCAAGACCTACAACCAAGCGTTTGTGCCTCTACTGGTCTCTTTGTGGAGGTCAAGCTCAGATTGACTCTCAACCTCCTCACCACAGCATCTTTCCAAGTGGCCAGAGCAGGTTGCTGCCATCTCACCAAACCAGTGGCTCACTGCAGCATCTCGATATCACCGAAACTCCGTGCATAATCTTCGAAAATCCTTTCCATTTTTCTTGTAGCAGGGTGACCAGAATGGTACGCAGAACGCCAAGTGTGGCCCTACCAGTGTACAGCTGCAACATGAAGTCCTGTGCCCAATACCTTGACCGATGAAGGCAAGCGTACCAAATGCCTTCTTCACCATGGTGTGTCTATCTGTGTCACCGCTTTCATGGAGCTATGTACCTTCACCCCACGGCCTCTCTGTTCTGCAACATTCCTCAGAGTCTTAAATTTACTTTAAAAACAAGGAACTATTTCAATGATATGGAAGAGAACATACACGGCAAGATTAGCAAGATTACAGATGATACAAAAGTGGGTGGCATTGCAGATAGTGAAGGCCACGTTTAGTGAGGCTACATTTAGAGTATTGTGATCAGTTCTGGGCACCGTGTTATAGGGAAGATGTTGTCAAGCTGGAAAGGGTTCAGAGAAGATTTACGAGGATGTTGCCAGGTCTAGAGGGCCTGAGCTATAGGCAGAGGTTGAGTAGGCTGGGACTTTATTCCATGGAACGCAGGAGGATGAGGGGTGATCTAAAAGAAGTGTATAAGATCATGAGAGGAATAGATCAGGTAGATGCTCAGAGTCTCTTGCCCAGAGTAGTGAATCGAAGACCAGAGGACATAGGTTTAAGGTGAAGGAGAGAAGATTTAATAGGAATCTGAGGGGTAACTTTTTCACACAAAGGGTGGTAGATGTATGGAACAAGCTGCCATAGGAGGTAGTTGAGGCTGGGACTATCCCAACATTTAAGAAGCAGTTAGACAGGCACATGGATAGGACTCGTTTGGAGGGATAGGGACCAAATATTGGCAGGTGGGACTCATGTAGCTGGGATATGTTGGCTGGTGTGGGCAAGTTGAGCCAAAGGGCCTGTTTCCACACAGTATCACTCTACCACTATGACTCTTAACTATAGATGCTGGTTTATATCAAAGATAGACACAAAATACTGGTGTAACTCGGCGAGTCAGGCAGCATCTCTGGAGAAAATGGATACGTGACATTTTGGGTCTGAACCCTTTTTCATAATATCTTAAATTTACCCTGTTGAAGAAAAAAATCCATCATTTGGAGGAATTCCCTACCACAGAAGGCTGTGAAAGCCACATCACTGCATATATTTAAGAAAGACATGGAATTGTTGATATTAAAAGCATCAGAGAATGGGAGTATGGTATTGACACAGATGATCAGTTGCAATGGTATTAAATGGAGTAACAGGTTTGAGGGGCTGAATGGCCTATTCCTACTCCTGCTTTTTTTTTTCTCTGATTGCTATTCTGCTAGAAATCGAAACCAAGTGTTCCATCTGCTTGGCCAAATGGCTGTAAAAAGCTCCCGTGGCTTTATCTGAGGCAGACCAAGGATTTTATTGATATTCTGGCCAATTAATTGTTCAGTCATTCACTAATTGTGATGAGCTTTGCTGTCCAGAATGTGACTGCTTGCCTATCAATGGTTGTATGGCTCATTGGTTGCCCAATGTTTGGGGTAAGTGAGGACCCTCAAGGCTCTGTATAAAACCAGTTTTTTCTATTTTCTTACCTAGCAGCTATAAGTATTTATATGATGTGTAGGGAGGAACAGCAGATGCTGGTTTAAACCGAAAACAGACACAAAGGGCCCTGAATCAGACTGTTCAGGTCTTGACCCGAAATGTCACCTATTCCTTTTCGCCAGAGATGCTGCCTGACCCGCTGAGTTACTCCAGCCTTTTATGTCTGTTTTCAGTATTTATATGACTCCTGATTTCTGAACAACATGGGCTCCAGAACGAGTAGGATTTATTTCCCAAAAGAACAGCATTGCCCTGATCTGCTTTTCCTTTAGTTCTTCAACCAGTACTTTTGTTCACTTTTACTGCATTTAAATTTGCCACGGTCATGTGGATTACTGAATTACATCAACTCCAAATACTTTTCCTAAGGATCATGCTAATTGTCTGTAAGTAAAACAGAGATGATTTTATCAGCATATTGTGTGATTTAAAAAAAAAAATGCATATACATAGCAATACATATAAAATTCTTAAGGGATTGGACAGACTAGATGCAGGAAAAATGTTCTCGATGTTGGGGGAGTCCAGAACCAGGGATCACAGTGTAATGGGGCTGTCCCACTGTGGCGACCTAATTGGCGAGTTTAGAAAAGTTTAGGAGAGTTTGAAAAAATGTCTTGTTGAAGACTTCCTTCGTTCCTTCGACTATGCAGAAGACCTCCTTCGACTAGCTTCGCAAAAATTGGGCACCATATAGTGGAGAGTGAAGACGACCTCCCTTCGACCTCCCTTCGACTATGTTGAAGACTATCTACGACTACCTACCTTCGATTACGTTCGACTACCCTCGATTACCTACGAATAACATGCCGACCTATTACGACCTACTTTGACTAAACCTCCGAGTAAAAAAAGTGTAGATTTTTTCCATGGCGACCTTTTTTTACTCGCGGGCATTTTTCAGCATGTTGAAAAATACGCCGTGACCTAGCTGAAGCCTCAAGTACATGGGGACTACTCTTGAGCATGAAGGAGAGTTACAAAGACCTCCTAGGACCTCGTGTCGACCATGCTGCGAGTATGAGTCGAGGGCAAACTCGCCAGAACTCGCGGATTTGGTCACCGCAGTGGGACAGCCCCTTTAGAATAAGGGGTAGGCCATTTAGGACTGAGATGAGGAAATACTTTTTCACCCAGAGAGTTGTGAATCTGTGGAATTCACTGCCACGGAAGACAGTGATGGCGAATTCACTGGATTTCTTCAAGAGAGAGTTAGATATAGCTCTTCGGGCAAATGGAATCAAGGAGAATGGGGAAAAGGCAGGAACGGGGTACTGATTTTGGATGATCAGCCATGATCATGTTGAATAGTGGTGCTGGCTTGAAGGGCCAAATGGTCTACTCCTGCACCTATTTTCTATGTTTCTATTTTTCTAATTATCCATTACCCTGCAGTGTACATATAAACATACACTGCGGGGTAATGAATAATTGCTAGTTTCTAAAGGTTTATTTGAATGGCTTTGTGATATTTGAATTTGCTTTAAGATACCTTTTTCCTCATGTATGATCATGAGGGGAATAGATAGGGGAGATGCACAGACACCTTTACCTAGAGTAGGGATTCAAGAACCAGAGGACATAGGTGTATGTGAAAGGGGAATTATTTAATAGGAACCTGAGGGGTAACCTTTTTACATATATATTTTCAAGTATATAGAAGGAGCTGCCAGAGGTAGCTGAGAGAGGTATTCAAGGATATCTGGACAATACATGGATAAGGAAGGTGCAGAGTGATATGGGCTAAATGCAGGCAGGTGGGACTAGAGTGGATAGATCATCTTGGTCGGCACAGACAAATGGGGCTGAAGGAGCTGTTTCTGTGCTGTAGGACTATGTCTCCAATACTAATATACAAAGAATCTCTGTAGATCCAGAGTTCATTTCCCATGACAAATTAAAAATCATGAAATAAAGCTGGAATTACAAAGTATCATTATTGTAACTCTTGGATTGTCTTCATCTGGTTCCCTAATGAGATTCAGAGCAGGTAACCTACCGTGTTTACTTGGTCCACTGTCCTGCATTCCCTCAGGGTGGAAAATGACAGCCTTCCACTTCACCCCTGAGATGGCTGATGAGGCCAATGTGTGACTTGCAGACTCTGCCACGTATGGAGCAAGTATTGCTTGATGGGTTGGCATTATGGGTGTACAAGGTGCACAAGTAGGTATCGTGGGTGACGGCATACTGATTTTCCGTGTTCACTGGGCTTCTAATCCTCCTGACAAATAGATGAGATCCTCACTGCCACCATAAATGCTCCTCTATCTTGAGTGGTCACGAGCCGGGAATCCTCAGAATCGGCGAGGATGCTGCCCATTAAGTCAAGAAGGCCTTGAGAACACCCTTGAGTTGTTTCAACATCATCCTGGTTCAGATTGAACTCTGAGTAGATTCACATGTTGGAATCTACTGGTTGGTGTAAACCTTGTGGCTCAGCCATTATAATTAGTTTTGTAATGAAAGCCTTGATACTCAGGGTGTTGACTTGGGAGAAGATTGGCCTTTGGTCCAATTAACTCCCCAACAGATTTAAAGGATTTTCCGAAGATCATCTTGGGAGTGGACGAGGCACCTCCAGTGCTTTGAGATGCCATCTCAAGGTAGACTTCTTCTAGGTAGACTTCTTCTAGATCGTCCATGTCTCTGAGGTGGACAGGAGGGCTGGGATCATATGAGGGTTGTGCCACATTTGAGGAATTAAATGGTTGTCATCGATAGGATGTTGTGAACGTTCTCCAGATTGATTTATAATTTATGATGCTCTTATAAGTAATTTATATGTATTTTATGGTGTTTTTATATGCAATGTATTTTATGTAATGTCGTCTCTTGTCTGGACCTTGAGCCTGAAGTAAAGTTTAATTTACAATATACATGGTGGGTCTGGTGTACTAGGAAAGATCGAGCAGATAATATGAGTACGCTCCCGGCTTGAGATGGTTGAGAGGTCATCTGATTAAAACAGACAGAATTTGAAAGGCTTGCTCAGGTGGATGTGGAGTTGATCTTGCCTGGACTGGGATGTCTAGAACCAGGGTCTGACATGCAGGATAGGGATGAGGATGAAGGAAGAGTACACTCTTGTGTACTGCCTATTTTACCGGGTTGTGTGTAACACAAAGCATTTCACTGTACCTCGGTACATGGGACGATAAAGTATCATTGATTCATTGAGAAGAAATTCCTTCACTAAGAGAGTAGTGAATGTTTGGAATTCTCTACCGAAGAGGCTCCACAGCTGAGCATGTTCAAGATAGAAACCAATAGATTGCTCGATATAAAGGGAATGGAGGGATATTGGGTTAGTGCAGGATGGCGGCACCATCTACAGGGATGACCTGACTGGATGGCAAGTCAGGCATAAGTGGATAAATAGCTTGCTCTTTTACAGTTTTTATCTCTTAGTCTTCAAACATTCATTTCCTTGGGTAACCAACAGCTAGGGTGCCACATTGAATGTTTTGGTGAATGTCATCATCGTTGACTGAGAGATAAGAGGTGACTCCTGGAATATAGAAAGTAGTTACATACTCTAGCCTATGTGTAACCACAAACCCACCACTGAAGAAGACTCTTAAGGGCCTGTCCCACTTGGGCGTCATTTGCACGTCATTTACGCAACATCATTTACGGGTCGTGACGTGCATTAAGCGCGCATGGTGAGATGTGGTGGTGTAAGCAGTGACACGCGGCATGCGAGACGCACAAATGATGCCCGAGTGGGACAGGCCCATTAATTGTCCCCTGAAATGACCTTTCAAACAGGAATAGACAATATATGTAGACACGTGGAACTGCAGATGCTGGTTTGCAAAACTAGACAAAGTGCTGGATTAACTCCAGCATTTTGTCTTTTTTTTTAATAGATAATAAGTCTTGGCCTTGATGGTACATGAACAAATGTCTATGCCTGTCAAACAAATTTTAAATTAATTTCTGATTTTCAACATCCTCATTATCCATTGACCATGTAACTACTCAAAGAAAATAGTTGATATTGTTTCCAAGGATAAGTAGTTGAAGTGCAACAAGCAAAATAATATATCAGTGGTGAACAAAACTAGATCTTTTTTTGTAATTTTGTGAATCCTTTCGCTTCAAGGCTGCCCATTGTAAAGGCAATGAGCTATATCTGCGAGATTTTATTGATGGGCGTTGCAAGCATGATGGAATTAATGAATAGGAAAACTAATCTTTGACTCCTAATTACATTTTTATATCAAGGGCTATCTCGTTTTGAAAGTGCATTCAGTGCAGTGTGTAGGAAGGAACTGCAGATGCTGGTTTAAACCAAAGATAAACACAAAATACTGGAGTAACAGGCAGCATCCCTGGAGAGAAGGAATGGGCGATGTGTCGGGTCGAGTCTTCCGACCAGTCAGGGGAAAGGGAAACAAACGATATAGACAGTGAAGTATAGAGATATATAACAGATGAATGAAAGATATGCAAAAAAGTAATGATGATAAAGGAAAGACCATTGTTAGCTGTTTGTTCGATGAGAATGAGAAGCTGGTGCAACTTGGGTGCAGTATGTTTGGCTTTCCCTTCTCCAGAAGATGTGAAGAAATGTGAGAATTTAAAATCCAAGAACAAATCAAGACAATTATTCTGGTATTGCAAGCAGGTAACAGCATTTGATTGTGAAGGAAGGAACTGCAGATGCTGGTTTATACCGAAGATAGACACATATAGACAATAGGTGCAGGAGTTGGCCATTCGGCCCTTCGAGCCAGCACCACCATTCAATGTGATCATGGCTGATCGTCTCCAATCAGTACCCCGTTCCTGCCTTCTTACCATATTCCCTGACTATTTTTAAGAGCCCTACCTAGCTCTATCTCGAAAGCATCGAGAGAACCTGCCTCCACCACCCTCTGAGGCAGAGAATTCCACAGAATTCATCACTGTGGGAAAAGTGTTTCCTCGTCTCCGTTCTAAATGGCATACCCCTTATTCTTAAACTGTGGCCCCTAGTTCTGGACTCCCCCAACATCGGGAACATGTTTCCTGCCTCTAGCATGTCCAAACCCTTAACAGTCTTATATGTTTCAATGAGATGCCCTCTCATCCTTCTAAACTGCAGAGTGTACAAGCCCAGCTGCTGCCCAGCCCAGCCCAGCCCAGCCCAACCCAGCTGCTCCATTCTCCCAGCAAAGTGCTGGATAACTGAGCGAGTCATCTTGTGAAGGGTTCCGACCAAAAACATCACCCATCCTTTTTTCCAGAGATACTGCCTGACCCGCTGAGTTACTCCAGCACTTTGTATCTTTCTCCAGCATTTGAATGTCCCCGGATTATTCATTCGATGACCTTTCCAGTGATCTTTCCAGATATTTACCATGCTTTGAATGAAAAAAAATCATAATATTCCCCGATTTGATCTCGTGCTTTGTTAAAACTCTTTAATTGAATATTTTGTGACCCACTTTCTTTTTCCTTTCTAGACTGGTGCTTTGTCCTTTCTGCCAACTCATTCCTTTTCGACTTGGACCATCAGCATAAAATTTGATAACAAGATATATATCACATTCTCTTGGACAAATATTGTGAAACATTAAGTAGCAGAGCTAATACATCTCCACAAATGTCCAATAACTGCTTGGCAAAGTGGAACTTCAGGCTTTCAGATACTGAATGTGATGACTGATGGAATGAATGGGATATGAAATGAATTGGCATTAGACTCAGCCAGAGCATAGTCGGAGTGAGCTCATGGTTCACACTGTGACATACCGTGAACTCCAAACAAAGAGGACAGGTTTAAGTTTGAGTGGTGGATGGGTCATTTTTTAATGACTTTGTACTGATGGTAATGAAACTCAAAATCATTCAATCAATCAATCAATAGTATGTTATTGTCACATACACCTAGGGACAGTGACATTTCATTTTTACATATAGTTCTGCAAAAATCTTACTATTTCATAGGCACCATCATACTAAAATACGAGTGTGTAGGAAGGAACTGCAGATGCTGGTTTACATCAAAGATAGACACAAAATGCTGGAGCAACTCAGGCAGCATCTCTGGATAGAAGGAATGGGTGATGTTTCCGGTCGAGACCCTTCTTCGGACTGAAGAAGAATCTGAAAAAGGGTCCCGACCTGAAATGTCATCCATTCCTCCTCTCCAGAGTTGCTGCCTGTCCCGTTGAGTTACTCCAGCATTTTGTGTCTATCTTTAAGTACAAGAGTGTTAGAATAGTAGATTACACTGAGACAGTACACGAGTCACCACGTTTCTGGCACCATATCCGAAGTTGTTAAAAATGCAGAGCCTTAATAAAGCAGAGAAAAAAATAGGGAAAGAATACCAACTATTGGAACTAGGGTAGTTGAGGGTGTAAGAACAGAGGAAACAGGAGTACGAGTAGGCCATTCGGTCCCGCAAGCCCGCTCCAATATTCACTAAGATTATGTTTGATGCAATCTCTTTTGTGAACACTAATAGTAAGATTAAACGAGAACTTACCAGTTTGAAGCTTGATCTGTATTTTATGAGGAGTTACGATGAGGGATTACGTGAAGAGCCCGCTCAGCATGCATGCGCGGCATACTTCAAAGCAGCGATGTGGAATCACAGATAGACACAGTTATTGAAATAAACATAGTAAAGAAAAGGAGACATCAGTTATCAGTTTGACCCATATTATTGAGGGTGGGAGCGGAGGGCACGTAATCCCTCATCGTAACTCCTCATAAAATACAGATCAAACTTCAAACTGGTAAGTTCTCGTTTAATCTTACTATTTTACTTCGGAGTCACGTGAGTGACCACGTGAAGATTTTAAAGCTCTGTGATTTCAAACCATGTAACAGTTATTACTTCACTCACTGCCGAAGTCCTTGAGGGAGAAAGTGTGTTATCGTAATCAACCAGTGAATCTGTTTGTAGAAAAACACAACGGTATTTTTTAACAATAACAACAAAGAAGTTAAATTGCTCCCCTGGGCTTAAATTAAATATTTGCAGTCTGTAAATTTTTTTCTGCAAATAAAGCAGGTTTTGCCAACGGCTTATTATGAAAAGTTCTGAACGTTCTTTCCCCGACCATCCTGCTGTAGCCAGGATGTGGTCTATAGGCACGTCCATTCTTTTGGCCGTCGACGTGGATGCTGCCCTGGTGGAGTGAGATTTGTACATGTTAGTGTTTATCCCAGCAGCTTTTAGCACCTGCTTGAGCCATCTCAAAATGGTTTGACTCGTCACCCGACCATAAGGTTTTTTATGACTGACCCATAAGGCTTTTTCACTCCCTCGAATATTTTTGGTTGTATCTATGTAGGACAGTAGGTGGGTCATGGCACATAACCGTGGTTCTGGCGGGTAAACCCATAATGCCACGACTGGATTAGGTGTTCCTGGTCTGCTCTGTTTGTTCAGTCCCTGGATAATGAAAGAGATCTGGTCTGGAGCTGTGATCATGTTGTACAGTCGCAATAGGTGTAGTGACTGGACCCTCTGTGCAGATACAAGTGCCATCAACATGTGTGTTTTGAGCGTAGATTGTTCCAGGTTGAGGGATCTGCCTGGTGGCCATCCCCTGAGGTATGTCAGGACCACACTGACATCCCATATATGGGTGTACCTTGGTCTAGGGGGGTTAGAGTTGTAAATACCCTTCATTAGTTTGACCACCAGCGGGTGGGACCCCATGGCCTGTTGTCCTGGAGCTTGTTTTAAATAGACAGACAGGGCACTTCTAGCTGTGTTGATGGCACTGTAGCTGAGTCCTTCGTCGTGGTGAAGGTTCACCAGGAATTTAAGTACATTGGTAACTGTAGCGGTTGAGTAGGTCCCTGTATCCAAGCAGTACTTCTCCCACTTTTTGATGCTGAAAAAGTACTGTTTTCTTGTGGATGTTCGGGGGGATGTCGTGGAGTAATGGGAACCATGGCTGTGTAGGCCAGTCGGGTACTATCAAAATACGTGAAGCAGAGTCCATTTGTATTTTACGTAGTACACGGCTGATGAGGCAGAAGGGAGGAAATGCATAGAAGAAGAAATGTCCCCAATCCAGCACGAACGCATCTCCCGCTGCTGCCTCAGGGTCTGGTTCCCAAGTGACATACATAGGTACCTGGTGATTTAGCCTTGATGCAAATAAGTCGATATCTGGCGTGCCATATTGCTTAATAATCTTTGCAAACACTTTTGGGTTTAACATCCATTCGGTGTTGTCATTAAATTTGCGTGACCTGGTGTCTGCCACTGTATTTAGCTTACCTGGCAGTTAAGTTGCTGATAGCCAAATATGTCTTTCGACACACCGTTGCCAAATTGTGTTGACCAATTGTTGCATGATATCGATTTTATGCCGCCCATATGGTTAATGTAAGCCACCACCGTATTATTGTCTATTTGTAACCGTACATGCAAGTGATGCATATTGGATACATATGCTTTTAAACCATAAAAGGCACCCAACATCTCTAGATAGTTAATGCCCAGTGTAAGTAGTAATGATGACTCTAGATTAGTCCATCTACCACCTGGGCTGGATATGGAGTTAGTCGCTCCCCAGCCTTGAGCACTGGCATCTGTTTGGATAACTAAAGTAGGGTTAATGATGATGATAGGGCTAAAACTATGCCAAACGTTTTCTGCCCACCACTGTAGTTCTGATATTGCTTCAGTGGGTAATTTCATGACACGATCATAATGACCTGCATGTCGTTTTAGTGCCTGTACCTTTGCTCTTTGTAAGTTTTGATAGTGAAAAGGCCCAAATTGTGTAGCCGGAAATGCTGCTACCATTTCCCCAATTACTCTTGCTATTTGTCGAATAGTTGGTCGCTCGTTGACCATTAAATTGTTGCATGATTGTGCCAATTCAGTTGTTTTGTCTTTTGCCAAAGTTACAGACATGTGGGCTGAGATAATTGTGAGGCCCAAGTAGTCCATGGTTGTGGATGGCTTCAACTTAGATTTATCTGTATGTAAGACAAATCCCAAGGTTTCGAACAATTGTTTGGTAGCTGACACAGCTGATATGCCAATTCCATGGTCTTACCTACTATTAAGATATCATCAAGATATGCCATGACCATATGTTTTTGTCTTCTTAATATTGCCAGGGCTGGTTTTAGTATCTTGGTGAATAATCTTGGGGCTGATTTTAAATAATTGGGTAATGCTTTGAACTGCCATAGTTGCCCCATCCAGGTAAATTTCAGGTATCTGCGATGATCCTTCTGAATGGGTACTGAATAATAAGCATCTTTGAGGTCAATGCTTGCCATGAAGTATCCTTTGGAAATCAGTTGTTTGGCAGTAACAAACGTTTCCATTTTGAAATGTACATACTTAACAAACATATTTAGTGAAGTTAAGTCAATGATGATGCGACCCCCACCATCTTTTTTAGTTTTAGTGAATATATTTGACACAAATTCCAAGGGCTCATGTTTTGTTTTTTCAATGATACCCTTAGTGATTAGACTCAACAGTTCAGCTTGTCCCTCTCGTTTCTCTTTAACTGAGAGGGAAAAGACTCTCTGGGGTGAATGTTGAACTGGTGGCAATTTTTCTAGTATAAATTGTATTTTGTATCCACTAATGCTATTGAGTATATACTTGTCACTCGTGATAGACTCCCATGCTTCCTTAAACAGGTGTAATCTCCCCCCTGATAGTATTGCGCCCCTACTTTCTATACGCTGGTAGGAACCAGACCCACCTACCTCCATGGTTATGGGTGTTTCTTCTGTCTCTTCCCAGACCAGCGAGTCTTGTGCGTTGTCTGATGTGGCGGTGATGTTTGGGGGTGGCGCATTTTCCATGGGGTCCGCTCTGGGCCTTGGTCTAAAAAAGACTTCAGGTGTGATATTGGACCCCGAGCTTTCACCAGTCCCATAGGGTAGACGTCGACTGGTGGATGCAATGGGGTGCTGCTGCTTGGATATTGTTGTTTTGGGTTTGCTCGTCCCGGGGCCTGCCCTCATGAGACCGAAAGTTTTTTAGAGGCCTCTTCCATATCCTTTACTTTTTTCGTGAGGTCTTTGCCAAAGAGCAGTGTGTCTGGCTCAGTGGCTGGTGTTATGCACAACCCCGTGAATTTTGGATTTAGGGCAGGTCTTATAATTTCTTTACGGAGGTTATTTATCTCAAACTGCGTGTTGCACAACAGCGCGAGAGTTGGTTAGTGGTCATCTCCGTATTGTCCACAGAACGAGCAAATGATGTGATGGCTGACGTCAGGAGCCTGAGGATCCGCTGCAGTTTCAGCTCCTGGTTCCGAATATTTGTCCCGACGTGCCCCCAGATTTGGCTGTTGACAGCCGGCACTTTGAGAGACTCACAATTTTCTGGAGCTGTGTACAATTCTAAGGCCTCATTAACCACCTGCTCCTGTAGGGGCCTGTTGGAGAGGAGGTTAATGCTGGCCGCTAGTTTAGGCTCTAATGGCCTTCCTGCACGTGGGGCTGCCACGTAGCGGTCCACCACACCCAGCAGCTCTTCCTGGTCCTGCACCCCTTGCATACTCCCGACTTCTTCAGCCAGCATCCCCTCTTCCTGACCAGCCCAGTCCTGGTCGCCAAAGCTGCCCTCGGGTGAGGAGGAAGCGATGGCCAGTGCACAAGGCACTGTGGAGGGAGTGCCTGAACTCCCCCTGCGAGACTTCCCCTCACGCAGCGAATCTCGCTGGAGCACCTGCTCCAGGAGCCGCTCCATGCGGCTCAGGCGGCTGTCTCTCCCCCGAACGGGTGGTGAGATGTCCCCGTCTGACGAGTCGGAAACCACCGGCCGGATGCTCTTCCTGGTGGCTTTACAACCAGTCCGCTGCTCAGGCGCTAGCGGGACTGGGCTCGGCCCGGTGTCGGGGATAGCGGAGAGCCGGGTAAGCGGTCCTACCGCCTGCTGCCCCCCACAGATGGAACGCTCCTCCGTCGGAGTCGAGCAGGGGACAGATTTCTTAGAGAGCCTTTTCTTCATGTCTGAAAAACAAATCAGAAGGCTCTCCTTGCAAAAGAAAAGCCGACCTCAGAGTAACTTACCTGATGGTCCGTCTTTTAAACTGCAGCGGGAGCGCCTGACTCCCGCTGCAGCCGCTGTTGCACTGCTGAACGCAATGCCGCGCACCCGTGCTGAGCGGGCTCATCACGTAGTCACTCACGTGACTCCGAAGTAAAATTCCCTGCTTTCTCCCATTATTTCCCATGATTCCTTCAATTATTAATTATTAATTAATTATAAGACGTTAGATAATGTCAATGTTAATAAATGAAATGGATAATAGTTTATTATCAGCATTTGGATTTCTTTATCATTTTTTAAGACCTTTGCAATGCTGGTAAGGCCGGTCATAAGTGATAGGAGCAGAATTAGGCCATGTGGCCAATCATGACTACTCTGTCATTCAATTGTGGCCGATATATCACTCCCTCCAAACACCATTCTCCTGCCAGGCCATGATGACGTGCAAGTTTGAACCTGTAGGTGGTGATGTTCCCATGCGCCTGAATCTCGTGAACCCCTCGGTGGTAGAAGTTGCATGGAACATCTAACAGTACCGTACAGGAACATAACTTTCAGGCCTGCCATGCCCAAGCCAACTATGACAACATACCCAGTCCCATCTTCCTGCTCATAATCTATATCCCTCTGTTCCCTGCTAGTCCAAGTATCCATCTGATTGCCTCTGAACCGTTGCTATTTTTTATCTGCTTCCACCACCTCCCCTAGCAACACATTCCTGTAATGGGGCGACCAGAACTGAACATAATTCCTCAAATGGGGCCTTACTTAAATTTTGTACAGATGCGACCTGACGTGCTAACGTTTATAATCAATGCCCTGACCACTGGCTGCGCAATGGTTCACGGTTCTTTATTATCACATGTACCAAGGTACAGTGACATTTATTTTATTGCATACAAATCTTACCGATTACCGCCATACATAAATACAATCCAAGATTAAATATATAATGCATAGAAACAGCCTCCTGAGATCATACGCAAGAGTCGTCAGGTTTTTGTGCCATTTTCAAAGGCCCTGTTGCAGCTGACCATGAGGCCCCATTGCAGCCGTCGCCATTTTCTGGAATTTATCTCGTTCTTCCTGTAAAACCCAGCTGTTTGTTCCCAGCATTTTTTTGCTGCACCTTCAAACTTCCAGCGATTCTTCATTGGTGAAATTTCTCCGCCTTGCTTAAATTAAACAATGTGGTTCAATGTTCAATGGTTTCTTTATTATCATATGTATCGTGGCAGAGTAAGGTACTATATTTGCATTCAGCTCAGCTAGACTATCACCATACATAAGCACAATCTCACTGTTAGTACAGAATATACAGAACATGTCCTATCCACGTACAGAGTGTACATGGATACGACTGGTTTGGAGGGATAAGGACTAAACATGGGCAGGTGGGATGAATGTAGCTGGGACATGTTGGCCGGTGTGTGCATGTTGGGCCAAAGGGTCAGTTTCCACACTGTATCACTCTATGACTCCAACATCCCACTGAATCCATATGCGAGATTGGCCATTTGGTGCTATTTTACAGTCTCAGCTGCAGCTAGCCACAAAGACATGTTGCAGTTATCGCATCCATTCCTGTCATCCCACGTACCTCTCTTCGCACGGCCTTCTTCACCCAGTGTTTCCCACGGGGGCGCCTCCTGCAACCCGCCTCCCGCCTTGAGTACACGGAAGGTTAGAAACCCACCGGTTCTTCTCACCGGGCCCTTTGTCCATCGTCTGCCGCCATCTCCCTCCATCCTCCTCAACGTGGCTTCTCTATCCGGGGCAGGATCCCGTTTCCGCTGCGTGCGAGCCAGGCCTGCCGTTGGGATATGGCCGCAGCTCGCCGGGATTCAAAACCCCGGAGCGCCGAGGTAGGCTTGGGATCACAGTGCAATCCTTTAGTTTGTAGCATGTTTGATCCTCACACATTATACCTGTTTTTGTGCAGCGCCTGGATAAATTGGAACTAATTAAATCGAGCGCTCCGTCTCCTGTCAGTTTAAATAATTAATTAAAACCGGAATCGCCAACCCAAGTGCTTGAATTAAGTCTAAGATGGAACTAACTGGTGATACTGGGAGCATCATCATTTATTTCAACCTCCTTTGGTAATAACACAGTTATAGCTTGGAGCCTTCTATTGACTTACGGCAGCTGAACTTTGCTACGTGGTGAGGGTGCGAGTTGTTCAGTCCCAGCATGAGGCCTCTGTGCTCTATTGTGAATGGGATGATGGATACTCTTGCTTCTCGTTATGCTCAAGATAAAGAACAAAATCACCCAAGCAGTAATTTCAAAGTTATTAATGGTGTCAGTCTGTTTTATTAATGCTTCTATTTATTTGCTTATGCTGTCAAGACTCCAGACCAAGAGTATTAAACATTACAGATACAGTGCAGTGATGGGCAGTGGTTTTAAGAGCTGCACTGTGCTGTTGTTTTTACCCTCATGTTGGTTTTATGACAGTGGATGTGGGAAATGGGGCCATCATTGATACTGTTGTGAACAATCTGTGCTGCCAAATGATTGGTAGGAGATGTTGTTAGGCAGCAGTGGTAGACTTCTTGTAGTCACAGGTATCGTTGCCACTGGTACCTTAGATGGAAACTCTCTAGCCCCTAGTCACCAGGTTAATTAGAGTTCACAATGTCTAGAGCAGTGGTTCCCAACGTGGGGCGTACGCCCCACAGGGGGGCAATTTGATTTTTAAGGGGGGCAATTTCCACCTAATGTTTTTTTCTTTTTTTTTTAACAATTTTTTAGTAATTTCTTGCTCAGAACTTTAACTGTCTTTTGTTTATTTCATTTTTCTTTTTCATGGATGCCATGTTCTTTTGAAGCTTGTTTAAACCAAGGTATTGGCGTTTTAAGCTTCTTCAGCTGAAATGGAGTTCACTTTTTAAATGATAAGAATTATATATCACCACATGGGGGGGGGGGGGGGGGGGCATCAGGATTTTAGAGGTGATTAGGTGGGCATGGCCAAAAAAAAGGTTGGGAACCACTGGTCTAGAGGCATGATGCTACTCTAAAGCATAGGTGGGTTAGATCATAGAGTCATACAGTGTGGAAACAAGGCCTCGCACGCCCGCCAACATGCCCCATCTACACCTGCCCACGCTTGACCTATAACCCTCTACAAGATAGACGCAAAATGCTGAAGTAGCTCAGCCGGTCAGCGAATGAAGGATCTCAACCCAAAACATCACCGATTCCTCTTCTCCAGAGATGCTGCCTGTCCTGCTGTTGCTCCATCAATGTGTGTCTTTCTTTGGTGTAAACCAGCATCTGCAGTTCCTCCCTACCATAACCCCCTAAACCTATCGTATCCATGTACCTGCCCAAATGTCTCTTAAATGTAATGATAGTTATCCCTGGTGTTCTGGCAAATATTCGTTCCTTATTCACATTTATATAAACATCTTGTCACACCATGAAAACCTGTCTGGTTTGCTTATGTCCGTCACAAATACAGCTCTTATATTGAGTACTCTCTCCCCCATCAACATACTTGATGCTTAATGATGCATCTCTTACTTGGGTCATATCCGGCACTAGAGGGCATAAATATAATGTGAGAGGGGAAAAGTTTAATGGAGATGTGTAGGGCACGTTTTGTTATACAGAGACCAGAAGACAGAGACACAGGGGGCCTGGACTGCCAGTTGTGGTGGTTGGTGGGGACAGATATGATAGTTGCATTTAAGAACCGTTTGTTAGGCACACGGAGTTGCAGGGAATAGAGGGATTTAGATAATGTACAAGCAGATGAGATCTGTTTAACTTGGCATCTTGTTCGGCACTAACATTGTGGGCTGAAGAGCCTGCACTGTTTTAACGTTCTATGTTTGATTACTCCCTCATTTCAGAAGAAATTGGGCACAGATAATAAGTGTCAAATCAAGAATCTACTGATGCTGGTTTACCGAGGAAAGACATAAACTGCTGGAGTAATATGCTGCCTCACCCGCTGAGTTTCTCCAGCATTTTTTGTCTGTAATATAGCGAGTCAGGCAGCCTCCCCAGAGAAGATGGATAGGTGACATTATGGGTGGGGACCCATCTTCAAACTCATTGCAGCGGTAGAGGGAATGAAAGCTAGAAGAGTGGAGGGGCAAGATGAAGCATTGAAGACAATAAATGCCAACCTTATAACCATATTACAATTACAGCACGGAAACAGGCCATCTCGGCCCTTCTAGTCCGGGCCGAACACTTACTCTCACCTAGTCCCATCTACCTGCACTCAGACCATAACCCTCCATTCCTTGCCGGCAGGGTCTCTATGGAATGAACAAATAGAGAAAAGATTGAAAGTGGACATTTTTATCCCAAAGATGAGTGCTATTTAGTCTTGGACATACAGGGAATGGAGGGATGTGGATCATGTGCAGGCAGATGAGATTGGTTTAAGGGCCCTGTCCCACTTTCACAACCTAATTCACAACCTATTTTACTCGTGCACATTTTTCATCAGGCTAGAAAAAACGCCCCGACCTACTTGATGCCACGAGTACCTACGACTAGCATCACGATCTACCTACGATCTACCTACGACCTCGTGACGGCCATGCTGCGAGTATTAGTCAAGGGGAAACTCGGCAGAGGTCATGAATTAGGTCGAGAAAGTGGGACAGGCCCTTGGTTTATTTTGGTATTATGTTCAGCACAGGTATTGTGGGCTGGAGGGCCTGTTTCTGTGCTGCATTTTCCCATGTTCTATGTTCTAGTCTGGTCCTTTGAAGAAGTATCTATAACTTACCGTGGTGAAAGAGACTCCATTTGATGTAAGTCGGTCGTGAACAGGATAATGGTGACTAGAGTCGAGAAAGATTGTATACATGTTGCACAATCTTCTACTGATGGAACTGGCTTAAATTGATAGATAATCCTTTTTTCCAAAGAGAACTATTGCAAAGAGATATATGATCTGAAGAAATGGTAAGTAATTGCAATACCCTATAACCACTTATATGATTAGAAATAATCATTATATATTATGATTGTATTGTTTACAATGTTTTAAACATTAACTAGGTATTGATTGAACCATAATGGATTTAAATATGGTTGTTAATCTAAATGAGCAATTATTGCTGTCAGAAAACTGGAGAAACTAACTGGCTTGTCACAGCGACATTGGAGATCTGTGGGTGCGCTATTTAATATAAGTATGCAAATGCAGCTTCATTTAGCTTTGCATAAGTAGACATGGTGCTGCCTGCCTGATCATTCACATGTATTTGCTCTGCAGACATGCAATAAATGCAGAGGAATCCTCGAACACAGTTTCTCGATTTCCCCACATGTCTGCTCTCACCCCCCTTTCCCCAGGGCAGCACAAAGATGGAGCTCCCCTGATCTGCACGATCCAACCCACCTGCCTTCACGTTGAGGGCTTTATCCGTCGCCCACACAGCCCATGCCAACCGTCAAGCACCCGTTCTGGGTGCCGTCCCAAGCCCAACATAGAAAGCTGTTTTCCCTACCCGCCGAACCTGGCAGCTCACCTTCCCTCACAAACCCTTCAATGCAGACCATAGGGTGACTCGAGTTTCATGCCAGTGTTTCCTGTGGGAGGTAGACACAAAATGCTGGTAAATCTTCTCTGTTCCCTTTCTGACTTCAGATTGGCGCAGTGGTACAATGGTAGAGTTGCTGCCTTACAGCATCCTGGATTTGATCCTGACTATGAGTGAGTATGTACGGAGCTTGTACATTCTCCCTGTGGTCACGTGGGTTTTCTCTGGGTCCTCCAGTTTCCTTCCACACTCCAAATTTGTACAGGTTTAGCTTCTGTAAATTGTCCCGAGTGTGTAGGATAGTGCTAGTTTATAGGGTGATCGCTGATCTGTGCAGACTCAGTGGGCTGAAGTGCTTGTTTCCATGCTGTATCTCTAAAGTCTAAAGAAAAGTAAACAAATTGGCTTTCATTTTCATCAAGCTGTAATAATTTTGTTGGCATGGTTTTATAGGGGCAGGCCAGTTTGCCAGAAAAAAACCCCATCATCCTGGATTTATGAGCAATGTTGTGGAAAATGTGCTAGTTTTGCAATAAAAAGTTTTATATATTACAAAATTTGATGACAATCACTAAAAATTGATTTTGTGACTGTTTTTGAAACTCCCAGTACACTTTTAAGGAAAAATTAAGAAAACCATTTTTTTGCAGTTTTGCAAAAATAAAATGTTCTTTACATCCTTCGGCCTTTATCAATATTTATTACGGAGCAGTTTGGTTGTTAATTCCTTTGGTGCAGACTTGAGTAACTACAGTGAATTGTCATATATCAGCAATATTATTAGTACTGAATTTGGAATAAGACTGAAAATGTCATTGATTTGGACTAATTGCAAAACAAGGCAAACTTCTTAAGTTGGTGTTCTTAAAATTACTTTGCAATACCATCCTAATCCATAATGACTGATGTGGTGCCCTTGATTGTGGTCCTTTGATGGAAACATAAAAACATGGAAAAATAGGTGAAGTAGGCCATTCAGCCCTTCGAGCTAGCACCGCTATTCAATATGATCATGGGTGATCATCTAAAATCAGTATCCCGTTCATGCATTTTCCACATATCCCTTGATTCCTTTACCCCACGATCTAAATCTAAATCTCTCTTGAAAACATCCAGTGAATTGGCCCTCACTGCCTTTTGTGGCAGAGAATTCCACAGATTCACAACTCTCTGGATGAAAAAGATTTTCCACATCTCAGTCCTAAATGGCCTACCTCTTATTCTTAAACTGTGACCCCTGGTTATGGACACTATGCCGCTTCTGCAGAACCTCTGCTGCACCAGATACTGTTGAGTGCAACATCAGGGAGCAGACATTTTAGTCCACAATATTTAACAATTTGTTTGAAACAAAACCTAACAGCTCAGTTCCTATAATCTCATCCAGTGAGATGATGTTCAAGCCCACTGAGTGAAAGTGACCTTCCACACGACGGCAAAGCATCTGAGTTAAGCCCCTGTCACACTTCGGAAACATGAACGGAAACCTCTGGAGACCTTGCGCCCAACCCAAAGTTTCTGTGAGGTTCCCGGAAGTTTTTGTCACTCTCCCTAATGGTCGAAAGTGGTTTCCGCGTAGTCGAGCTTCTTCTCTGTTCCGCCGATTATTTCAAAAAATTCAAAGCTGCTCTCGACTAAAAATAGGTTGTCGTTTTAAAAATCGGTAATTTGTTAGTCGAAGCTGGTTGCGATGCTAGTTGAAGGTGATTACCGGAGGTTGCAGGTAGTGGAAGGTAAGACCTCCCTGGTGGAATAAAACTGGGTGAAAAAAAGTTTAATATTAGCATAAACATGTGACCTCTGTCACTCCTCGCGTGCTCAATCATAGTTGCAGAGTACTTTTGGCAGAGAAAAGCTTTTCCTCATCTCGGTCCTAAGTTGTCTACCCCTTATTCTTAAATTGTGACCCCTGGTTCTGGACTCCCCCAACACCAGGAACATGTTTCCTGCATCTAGCCTGTCCAATCCTTTAAGAATGTTATATGTTTCTATAAGATCCCCCCCCATTCTTCTAAATTCCAGTCGACCCATTCTTTCATCCTGTGTCAGTCCCGCCATCCCAGGAATCAACCTGGTGAACCTACGCTGCAGTTCCTCAAAAGCAGTAACGTCATTCCTCAAATTAGGAGACCAACATTGCATACAATACTCCAGGTGCGGTCTCACCAGATTACAAGAGAAACCGTGTACAGAGGAACTGCTTGCTGCATCTCTTGTGGAATTCAGAATAAGAGATATCTAAGAGTCTAAGAGAATTGAGGAAATCTGAGGAAATGTATGGCTTACATCCCATTGTTACTTTCTGTCACTTTTCCTACATTCATAGTTCATTGAAGAGCAGAGAAAAAACTGGAAATGATTTGTTTCACTGACGTTAAGCTGGAACGAGTGAAGGGAAGATTGGTGAGGATACTGCCAGGATCAGAGGGCCTAAAGCTGTCGGGAGAGGTTGGGTAAGCTAGGACTTTATTCCTTGGAGTGCAGGAAGCCAAGGGGTGATCTTATGAAAAATCATGAGGAGATTTGATAGGGTGATTACATGCTTTGACCCAGGGGAAGGGAAGCAAGAAACAGAGGGCAAGGTTTAAGGCAGAGTGGAAAGATTTAATAGGAACCTGAGGTTCACCATTCTCACTCATATATGTGAGTATATGGGATGAGCTGCCAGAGCAGGTAGTTGAGGCAGGTACAATAACAACAATTAAAAGACACTTGGACAAGGTTCAGAGGGTCCAAATGCCATCAAAGGGGACTAGCTAAGATGCAAATCTTGGTCGGCATGGATGGGTTCTGTGCTGTACGACTCTATGGCATCTTTTCCCACCTACCCTTCCTCCTGACTTGCAATTTATATTCATAGGTGATTGGAGCAGAATTGGGCCATTCGGCCCATCAATTCCACTCTGCCATTCAATCATGGCTGGTCTATTTCTCCTTCCTAACCCCATTCTCCTTCCTTCTCCCCATATCCCATGACACCCGTACTAATCAAGAATCTTATCCATCTCTGTCTTTAAAATATCCATTAACTTTGCCTCCACAGCCATCTGTGGCAAAGAATTCCACAGATTCACAACCTCTGACTAAAGAAATTCCTCTTCATCTTCTTCCTAAAGGAATGTCCTTTAATTCTGAGTCTATGACCTCTTTTAGACATTCCCATTAGTGGAAACATCCTCTCCACATCCACTCTATCCAAGCCTTTCACTATTCGGTAAGTTTCAAAGAGACCTCCCCCCCCCCTTATCCTTCTAAACTCCAGTTTGCACCAAATCACTAATCCACAACTTCACTAGTGCCTTAACCACCCCATCACTCACCTAGCTGTACTGTCCCGTTAGTTATTTATGGGCCTGTCCCACTTAGGCGATTTTTTAGGCAACTACAGGCGACTAGTTTGTCGCAACATGTTCGCCGGTGATCGCTGGGAGTAGTCTCCTCAGTTGCGCAAAAAGTCGTGGCGTCTTTGTGGTTGCCGCTAAATTTTCAACATGTTGAAAAATGTTGGCGACGGGGTTTGATGCCAATGAGCGTAGCTTGACGTAGGTGCTGTCGTAGGTTGTCGCTAGGATGACGTGGGTTGTCGCCAGTGTTTCGGCGACCTGCTACAACCATGACAATCGCCGGCAGTAGCCTCCAAAACCGGCTGGTGGGGCAGGACCATTGATCTCTCCAGCTCCCAACCTCTCCCCTCCCCACCTACAGAGCTTTCCTGTGCTTTCTTTACCCCTGTCCTTAAATCTTGTGACACCTCTGAACTTTACCCATTTGTTCTGAGAGATCATCAAGCTGCAATATTGTCTTTGTTATTGTCACAGCAGATGCAATCTAACTTCTTCGGACTTTTCAGCATTCACTGTTTTATCTCTTAGATTGCCAGAAAACGCACTGGGAAGGCAAGTTAGTTGGAAGGTAGTTTGGAAACGCATCTGAACTTGAAAGCTTTCATCTCGGCTTTCAAGGCTGCCGTGGTAGAGCTGGCAGGAGAGTTTATTACTTGTGGAATTTCACCGTGATTCATTTTATTTGCAATAATAGCAGATGGCAAGTGGAAAAGACTGCAGGCTCAGAGTTTATGAAATGATTTAGGGGTGAAGATTGAAGAGGTAAGTTTGGACAATGCTCTAGACGGGTGCAAGAGGATTATTGAAGGTTCTGTAAGGCACAAATAAACTGTTCCTTGGCTCAGCATCTTTATGTCATCCATTCACCAAGTTTCTGGAAGTAGCTGTGATTTGAACCAACAAACAACGGTAGACAGGAGACACAAGAATCTGCAGAGGCTGGAGTTTTGAGCAAAGTACAAAGTGCCGGAGGAACTCAGTCGGACACGCAGCATTTATGGAAGGAATGAGCGGGTGCATTGCAGCATTCTCTACCATGCCTTGTAAAACACAGATAGGTATCTTTTCGCTATAGATAGACACTCTAAACATTGTCACATAATGGAGGCAGAGAGCAGCTTGTGAAGAAGAGTCCCGACCCAAAACGTCACCTACTCAACGGGTCAGCCAGAGATGCTGCCTGACCCGTTGAGTTACTCCAGCAAAGTGTGCCCTTTTTTCTATCATTTGTTTATTTGCTCATAGGATGCTGAGACATTGGTAATGCCTGCATTTTGTGACCATCTCTAGATTTGGCGTTGCCACGAGGAGTCACATTGGTGGGTATGTGTCCACATATAGCCCAAAGAAGGTTACGATGGCAGAGATCCTACCATGAAAGGCTTTAGTGGACCTGATAATACGTTTTATAACAATTGAGTTGTCAATCTAGATGCTAGTCTTTTTAAAAAAAATATTCCAAACTTATTTAGTTATTTAAAGAACTAGTTATTTTGTACTAATTAGGTCCTAGAATTGATAGGGTAGTTTTTTTTTAGGTATAAGGACCAAACACAGGCAAGTGGGACTAGTGTAGCTGAGACATGTTGATTGGTGTGGGCAAGTTGTGTCAAAGGGCCTGTTTCCATGCTATGACTCTACGATTCTATGAATGTAACTCCCCCAGCTCCCAGGGTAAAATCCATTACTATCTTGATCACAACACTACCGTGTTTATCTCTCATCCAGTTCTTAAAGTAGCATCAACTAATTTTATTTTACTAGCGCCAGATCAGGTGTAGCAAAGACAGGTAAGTGTTTGTTACTCTGCTTCACACTGTGCCTCGGAGTCTGACCCAGACTTCTAGTCCTGACCCAAAATGTCACCTATCCATGTTCTCCAGGGATGCTGCTCGACCCACTGAGTTACTTCAGCACTTTATCTGAAGGGTTCAGAGAATGGACCAGGAAACTAGCTCTGTCACATTCCTAAAACACAAGAGAGTGAGCCTGAGTGTGTTTGTAAGTTGCAGCAAATTATGGCGTGCATTTATGTTACTGGTTCACATTTGAGACTTCATGCAACCTTCTTCCAAGCTTGGGAACTCTCATCCATCATATTTGGGACTAATCCTTCGGCAGAACAAACATTATGTAACCTTTATGTTTCCTGAAACTGTGTGATTTTTTTCTTTGCAAAGAGGATTAATGTTTAAATGAGCTCAGGGACATAAATGTAACAGCAGCATAACTTGTGGCAGATGGCATCGTTATGAGTATCCTAGTTACCGACGCGGTGGGAGTTTAGAGCCAATCGGTTTGCAATGTTCACAATGTTGTAACAGGTTTGCCCGTGTTACTGAACTTTGATCATTAACGGAGCTGGTCTGCTTCACAAGCAATACCGCAATCTCCTGATTAAGTCCTGATGAAGGTCTTTTATTCCTGCAATTAGTCATTCCCAATGGATTTATGGACCGTTATTGGGTTCCCAGTGTATGGAGTCGCAGAGAGGAACAGCAGGCTGTAGAGATACAGTGCATAAACAAATCTTTCGGCCACTTATTCTACACACTAGGGACAATTTACAATTTTACCGAAGCCAATTAGTCTACAAACCTGTACGTCTTTGGAGTGTGGGAGGAAACCGGTGCACCTGTAGAAAATGCCAATTGTCATGTGGAACTCGGTATAGACAGCACCCGTAGTCAGGATCGAACCTGGGTCTCTGGCGCTGTAAGGCAGCAACTCTACCATTGCTCAACTGTGCCACTCTCATGACTTATGAAGCTCAGTGGGTTTCCAGTGTACAGAGTCACAGAAAGATACAGTAGGCATATAAACACACTGACTTTCAAGAGCACTGACAATATTTTATACTAGTCCAGCACGAACCATTTTTTTGAGATATAGCATCGGTTTGACCCACCAAGTCCATGCCGACCATAGATCGCCATTTCACACCAGTTCCATGTTATCCCACTTTCTCATCCACTGCCTACACCTAGGGGCGATTTACAGAAACCAATTAATTTATAAATGTACAAAGCCTACAAATGTAAGGGGAAACCAGAGCACCCAGAGGGAACTCATACAGTCACAGGGAGAACGTGTAAACTCCACACAGACAGCATGAGGTCAGGATATTACTCGGATTAGTGATTTCTCGTGACTCGGTGGACTGAAGGACCTGTTTCCGTGTTGTACCACTAAACTAAACTAAACAAAATTAAAGCGCTACAGTGCTCTTGAAAGGGGATTGTACAGGGCTGTTGAAGTGGGTGAAGTAATATAACTTAATAATGTAACATTACACCACTGCGGTCCATCTTTGGGTTTTTCCTGACATCATGCCCGGGATGAATTGATAATGATTACATGGGCTGTTTAAATCCATTTTCATTGCATCTCGGGGCTGCCAACAAGGAGGAAAGCCAACTGGGTTGTACAAGAGAAACATTATAACACAATTGGAAGCCAGTGCTATTGAGCTTTTTGCAACCGTTAATTCTGTTCCCCAGCACTTCCCAGGGAATGAAATGAGCTGTCATCTTTGTTCACAAAAATCAATTCCTGCATGATGTAGTGAACTTGGATGTACCACAAGGAAATTAGGCAGCATTGTGAGAAGTATACGTGTGAAGATTAGTGCAAGGTGCTTATCAAAGTTTCTTTATGTAAATACTTAAAAGGGGCCAGTAAACCATTTGAGGTCAACATATTTGCTGGGCTTTGTTTGCTTTCTCGGGTTGAGGCCCTTCATCACACTGAGAAGAAGGGTCTCGATCTGAAACGTCACCAATCCCTTTTCTCCAGAGATGCTGTCTGACCCGCTGAGTTACTCCAGCTTTTTGTGTCTATCTTCGGTTTAAACCAGCATCTGCAGTTCCTTCCCACACCACAGGATACTTGTTCCTCAGGGTGGTATATGCATTTGCATGAACTGGGGGCTGGACCCCTGCTATCATTTCCTGGGCTGTTGCGTAATAGTGTGAGGAGCATAAAGGGGCAAGTGTAATAGGTCTGATGAGGCACAGTGTGATAAGTCAGACACGAGAATGATCCTGGAGGCTGGGTGATGAGCAGTGGCGGACTGGCCAGGGTGTCAGCTTGCCCGATGGCAAGTGGGCCCCTGATGAAGTGGGCCCCCTTTGTCTCCTGGCAACCAATATTTTTAGACCCAGTCCGCCACTGGTGATGAGCTCACTGAAAACTGGTTAAAAATCTGAATTATAGACACAAAGTATTGGAGTAACTCAGCGGGGGGGTCAGGCAGCATCCCCGGAGAAAAAGGATGTTACTACAGCGCTTTGTGTATAAACCAGCATCTGCAGTTCCTTCCTACACATTAAAACTGAATGACCCGAGTCTCAGCCACCAGTTGCAAGTGAAGTCAAGTGAACCCAATGCCTCGATACTGCATAGCAACCATTACACAGACTGACTCCAGGGCTGCAATTTATCATTCTACATACATGCTAAAAAGAGAACTGCACATGGCTTGATACGCTGGAGCAATGTGTGTTAAAAATATTGTACCTTGTGGCGGCACCCAGTGGTTAGGCCACTAGCTATGTGAACCCTCGGCAGTCGGGGGTAGGGTCGTGACTGGGCAGTGGCGGGAAGGAGTTGTCACGGGGTATTGGGGTGGGCGATAGTATATAACAAACCCCGGGTCAACCTTCCCTCTCTCCTCCTCTTCTCTCTTTGCGTGAGTGTTCTGCCATCTCAGCAAGAGCCCACCCAGCTCGAGCCCACAAGGCAACAGCCTCACAGCAGCAACAATGACTTTTGTGGTAGAGGACTAAACGTGTGTGTATATCTAACCTCTAATTCCCGAATAAAGAAACCGTTTATTCACAACGTATGGTGTCTCTACAACCTCATCCTATGTAGTCACAGTCATAGACCCAGAAATGGACCCAGCCAAGTCGCCATGGCCCACATTAAATGCATCCTATTCTATGGTAGAGATGATGGAGGCAAAAGTAGATAATGATTAGTATACAAACAATGTATGCTTAGGATCGGGGAGCATCTGACCTAGGACAGGTGTCTCCCAAGGTGGCCAATTTGTAATAAATAAATTTTGATTTGAAGGTGAACTCGATGTGGTTCCATTGAATTTTTTCCATCTGCAAACTATGTATATGATATGTGAGAGAGAGAGAGAGATAGATAGATAGATAGATAGATAGCGTTTTTTTACACAGAGAGTGGTGGGGGCCTGGAACACATTGCCAGGGGAGGTGGTGGAGGTAGATATGATAGTGTCGTTTAAGGGGCTTTTAGATAGGCACACGGAAGTGTAGGGAATAGAGGGGTATGGATCATGTACAGGCAGGTGAGATTAATGTAACTTGGCATCATAGGTAGACAAGAATGCTGGAGAAACTCAGCGGGCGAGGCAGCATCTATGTAGTGAAGGAAATAGGCAACATTTCAGGTTGAAACCCTTCACCCTGAGTTTCTCCAGCTTTTTTGTCTGAAGAAGGGTTTCGACCTGAAACGTCACCTATTCCTTCACTCCATAGATGCTGCCTCACCCGCTGAGTTTCCCCAGCATTTTTGTCTGCCTTCGATTTTCCGGCATCTGCAGTTCCTTCTTAAACAATAAGTTGGCATCATGTTGGGCACAAGATGGGCCATAGGGCCCATTCCAGTGCTGTACTGATCAATGCTCTATGTACAAAGACTGAAAGGGCATCAGGGATATAGTGTTATTTTGCTGTTGTAACGATGTTGCAAACTCCATGTACACAAAAAAGCTGGAGAAACTCAGCGGGTGAGGGAACATCTATGCAGCTACATTTCGGATCGAGACCCTTCTTCACCCTGAGTTTCTCCAGCTTTTTTGTCTACCTTTGATTTTTCTAGCATCTGCAGTTCCTTGCAAACACCATGCGCTCTCTTTTAAGAACATCAGTACACTTCCCCTTTGAAGAACACCATGAATGGTTGTGAGCAAGTTCTGATGATGGTAAGTTATAGTTGTAGCTTAGTTTATTGTCACATGTACCAAGATACAGTGAGAAGCTTATTGTTACGTGCTAACACCGGTCACTGGAAAGACCATACATGGCACTGTAAACAATATCTTTTATGAAACGGTTTATCATTAACAATATATAATACAGAGGACTGCACAGGTTTGGCAGAAGTCTCAACTGACATTCAGTTGGCTAGATGATTAGAAGTATTTAAGTTGGCGGCATGTACATTTTTGAAAGATGGGGGTATTGACGGATATGGGGAACTGGTACAGAAGAGGCATGGAGGCCTGGGGTAGATCAGCCGGGATAATACTTAATGGCAGGGAAATTTGAAGGATCAAATGGTCTATTCCCGCTACTTCCCTGTCTTCTCTGTATTCTTGAGATATGCATGCCTTTTGCAGCACAGCCATGTTGGTAGTTTCACTAAAAGAACCGCAAAGTGTTGTACTAACTCAGCGGGTCAGGCAGTATCCTTGGAGGACATAGATAGAGGACGTCTCGAGTCAGGGCCCTTCTTCAGATGACTGAATGATACAGGATAGACACAAAAGGCTGGAGTAACTCAGACGATGAGGCAGCATCTCTGGAGTCAAGGAATAGATCGTATAAAGACAGAGGTGGGTGGGGGAAGGGAAGTGGAGGTGAGAAAAGGCCAGAACAAAACAGGTGACCTCAGGAAGGGAGGAGCCCATAAGGGCCCATTGTTGGCTGGGGAAGAGGTGCTAAGAGGGATACAAGGATGCGGACAGTGGGACTAGTGGGATGACTAGGGTAGGAAAGGGGGGGGGGGGTGGAGAAGACAGGGGCAGGAAGGGAACATAGGGGTTACTTGATATTAGCGAAATCAACGTTCACTCCGCTGGGTTGTAATTTGCGTAAGTGAAATATGATCGTTTCATTGTTAAATGTGATGCTGAGCCATGGATTGTGAGGTTTTTGTGAGGGTGTGGTGTACTATCGGAGGCACAGTCTTTCCGCTGCGATGTTCATCTGAGCCCTTTCTGTGCATTCAGGTGGTTCCATAGGATTTGATGACAATGTTTCAAGGTCAAGGAGAACTTCCTGGCCCATATTTATCCCTCCCCCGACATTAAAAAGCTGCAGATTAGCTGATTACTCTCTGACATTGCTATTCGAAAGAGCTTGTAGAGTGCAATTTGGCGATGCATTTTGTGCTTTGCAACAGTGACTTCAAAAATACTATGCGCGTTGTAATTGCTTTGAAGATTTCTTTCCTCAATTCATTCCCAGAATGTGCTGACATTTATTGTCCGTTCCAAATTGCCTCTCAACCGAGGAGCGAGTTAAGTGTCAAGCATATCGGTGGCTCTGCATTGTTGTATAAGGCAGGCAGATAAGATTTGGATGCAAGGAACTGCAGATGCCTGTTTGCAACAACCCAAAAAATTTCAACTATCTACAGTAATTGAATCTGAAACTTCTCCGATCTGTGACCTTCAGAGATGCTGCATGAGCTGCTGAGATATTCCAGCACTTTGTCTCTTTTTGTGTAAACCAGCATCTGCAGTTTCATGTTTCTCTCCTCACTGCACTTTGTGTCTTTTTCAGATAAGATATCCTCCCCTGAAGGACTTTCGTGAACCCAATGGGTTTCACCACAGCCTGCTAGTTTTATAGTCACGATTTTCTTACTCCAGATATATCTGATTACTTGGTGGGACTTGTATTTATTGCTCTGGATCAGTGTTCCACATATCAAGATGTTGATCAGGAGTAATTAATTCAATGCAGCAGTAAAGCTCGGCGACACGGTGGCGCTGCAGTACACTTGTTGCCTTACAGCGCCAGAGACCCGAGTTCGATCCTGACTATGAGTGCTGTCTGTAATGACTTTGTACGTTTAGTTTAGTTTAGAGATACAGCAGAGAAACAGGCTTTTCGGTCCACCAACTAGCGATCTCTGCACATTAACACTATCCTACTGAGGACAATTTACACTTATACCAAGCCAATTAACCTGCAAACCTGTTTGTCTTTGGAGTGTGGGAAGAATGCAGAGATCTCGGGGAAAACCCCGCACAGTCACGGGAAATTGTATGAACTCCGTACAGGGAAAATGTATAAACTCTGTCGGGGCGGAAATCGCTATCAAAACATGGGGGGGGGGGGGGCACAATTCCATGGTGGCCATGGACATTTTGGGTCGAGACCCTTCCTCATACCCTTCCTTAGACCTTCCTCAGACCAGATCCCAAAACGTCACCTATTCCTTCGCTCCAAAGATGCTGCCTCACCCGCTGATTTTCTCCAGAATTTTTGTCTACCTTTGAGAGCTGACCTGATTGGTGACTGACTCTGACCGCCAGCAACAGCAGCTTCATCCGCCCCGAATCATGGGGCTTGAATTGGCCCGTTCGTGGGGCCTTTCATCGCCCCGCGCGGCTTAAAATCGGCTGACGGGGGCTTTAACATCGGGAGCCTCGATTGCCTCAATGCAGCAGTTTGATTTTAACCCACGCCGGGTGATGAAAGGCCTTGGAATGGGCCGATTCAGCCCTTAGAAAGCGTCTGATACCTGCTTGAATCTTTCAAAAGCTACAATGTGATAAATAACACAAACAAATAAAACTGAAACAAATAAAGGCAAACAGAAGAACCAACCTTGGGGAGAGAGAGAGATAGAGAGATGGGAAAAACATACTAAATAACGTCAGTGACCGTGAATGAGGATTTACCTGCAAGCCAGCCAGGAAACGCATTCGACCGGAGTCCTTAATGACCTGATCCGTTTAAATCCGATACTCGTTTAAAACTTTAGCATCCACCAATGCATCCAATTAGTTCAAATGGTAATTGTGCCCGCATCAGACGGCTTTAAGAAATTCTCCGTGAATACCTTCAGTAATACTTGAAGGTCAAAACACAATTGGTGACACATCATGTTAATACGATGTTAATAGAGACATTTAACAAGCACTTAACAGTGACACCTCCACTGTCCCGCGGAAAGCGGGGATTTTAATAGATTTTTTTTCATCGAATTTCAAAATCCGGATTACAAAACATAATAATAATAATAATAATAATAATAATAATAATAATAATAAATACTTTATTGATCCCCTCAGGGAAATTCAGATGTCCAGAAGCCCCCAACCAACAAACCCACAGATGCAAAACGAACGCAGACAGAAAATACATAGAAAACACTGTGGACACGACCTGAGAGCCATAAATACTTAAAAAGACCAATAATTAACGATTAAAAATTAAAAATTGCAAGAATGCATCCCCCTACAGCCTAGCGGTCCGAATTATAAAATCTAATGGCTGCAGGGGTGAAGGATCTCCTGAACCGCTCCGTTCTACAGGGCAGGGAGAGGAGCCGGTTGTTGTTCCGAATGCTCTTTTGACTCTCCAAAATTACATGGAGGGGATGCCCGGGGTTTTTCAGGATGACCTGCACCTTGTGCCTCATACGCCTCTCAAGCACATCCATCCCAGAGTCTACTCTCCCCATCAGCACTGAGCTAGCTCGTTTAACCAGTTTGACCAGCTTCTTGTTGTTTTTTGCACTAATGCTGTTGCCCCAGCAGACAACAGCATAGAAAATAACACTTGCAACCACAGTGGGCTGTAGGGCCTTTTTACAGGCTGCTTCTCCAAACTAAATTAAACTAAAGATCCATGTGCTTACCATGAGGCCTGTACATCTATTGTGATGTATTGAGTTCCACAGGGGATGCCATGCTTTGGCAGCAGAGGGAGTGTGTACACACTGCCTGAGATGGTGATCCCATGGGATATGAAAGAAAACTAAGCATGTTTCACTCTGGGGAAATCTGATAAACTGGTTCGCTGTGAGAAACCAATCTATATTCATGTATGGTGGAGCAGCTCAGCAAGATATGATTGGTTTCAAGACAAGGCGTGCAATTGGTGTTCAGTAGTTTCTGTACAAAAGTAGGAGAAATATTTTAACTGCCTGAGGCTGCTCCAAAGCCCTTTAACAGCCGTTGACATGCTGCTGAAGTGTGTTCTCTCTGGTCTGTGTTATGCACTAGATGGTGGCATCTATCCTGTCCAACATTTGGAGCAGTTACAATTTCATGTTACAAATGCAGGATATACTTACACTCTCGTGTTTACATACATGTAACTTCTTGTTTCCATATTTGTATGCAAAGCTTTTTTTCATTCCCAATACCCGAGGGTGACATCTGACATGAGTGCCAGAATAGATAGCAAATTAGGAGTCTGCTTTACATTCCATCTAAGTCCCTGCATCATTGACAAATTTCACATCCAGGTGTTCACATTTATAATACATAGGACCTCTGTTAACTTGTCACTGCAAGCACAACACACCGCTATTCAGCATGAATTCTGCACTCCCATTCCTTCAGTTTGGTTGACAGGTCAACTTTATTGTTGCAGCCAGCTTTTGCCCTGTAGATTTTTGTAAACTTACTGTTTAATAATAAATATCAGACAATGCATGGTGGCACAGCGGTAGAGTTGCTGCCTTACAGCGCCAGGGACCCGGGTTCAATCATGACTAGGGGTGCTGTCTGTATAGAATAGAATAGAATGGAATATGTTTATTGTCATTGCACAAAACTGAGCAACGAAATTCCATTTGCTTCTCCTCCGTTAAAAGAAATACAACACGACACCAATGCACATATGTACAGTTAATAGTAGAATATAAATACATTTTTAAAAGAGATTAAAAGAATTTAGCGGTATTCCTCGAAGTTACTTCTTGCTTCCCAGTGTTCACTATTGGAGTTAAGCTCTTTTATCGCACAATGGTAGAAACTATTTTTTAGTCTACCAGTGCGTTTGTTCGTTTGTTCTCCCCATGACCACGTGGGTTTCCGCCGGGTGCTCCAGTTTCTCCTCTGATTCTCTGCCTCAGAAGGCAGTGAAGGCCAATTCACTGGATGCATTCAAAATAGCTATTGGCTTGTCCCATTTGTGCGATTTTTCAGCAGACTGCCGACGACTGTCAAGTTGCCGACAGTCGCCTGAAAAACTGGCAACTGGAACGGCAACTGTCAGAGTGGAACACACACACACAAACACATTGCTTCCTTCTGTCCAAAGATGTACAGGTTTATGGGCTAATTGGCTTTGGTAATAATTGTAAATTGTCCCTAGTGTGGAGGACAGGATGGTATAGGACAGGGCACCCAGAGAGTTGCGAATTTGTAGGATTCTCTGCCTCAGAAGGCAGTGAAGGCCAATTCACTGGATGCATTCAAAATAGTTATGGGCTTGTCCCACTTGTGCGATTTTTCAGCGGACTCAAGTTGCCGACAGTCGCCTGAAAAACCGGCAACTGGAACGGCAACTGTCAGAGTGGAACACACACACACGCAAACTATCGCCACTTATCCCACTTGCTTGCATTAATTCCATATACCTTGGCAGCTTACTTATTTCAATCTCTGCCCATAGACCTCTTAAATGTTGTTACTGTTCCTGCCTCCACCACCTCCTCTGGCAGCCCGTTCCATAGGATTAGAAGATAGTAGCTACAAGGAGAGGATGAACAAACTCAGATTGTTCACTCTGTGGGGAGATTAGTTTAGTTTAGAGTTACAGCGCGGATACAGGCCCTTCGGCCCACCAAGTCCGCACCGACCCACGATCCCCGCACATTAACACAAGCCAACACACACTAGGGACAATTTACACTTATACCAAGTATACAAACCCAAGCCAATTAACCTACAAACCTGTGTTCAAGAAGGAACTGCAGATGCTGGGAGATCGAAGGTACACAAAAATGCTGGAGAAACTCAGCGGGTGCAGCAGCATCTATGGTGCGAAGGAAGTAGGCGACGTTTCGGGCTGAAACCTTTCTTCAGACTGATGGGGGGTGGGGAGGAGGAGGAGCCCGAGGGCAGGGGGATGGGAGGAGACAGCTCGAGGGTTAAGGAAGGGGAGGAGATAGCAAGGGTTAGCAAAATAGGGAGAATTCAACGTTAATGCCATCCAGATGCAAGCAACCCAGGCGGAATATGAGGTGCTGTTCCTCCAATTTCCGGTGTTGCTCACTCTGGCAATGGAGGAGACCCAGGACAGAGAGGTCGGATTGGGAATGGGAGGGGGAGTTGAAGTGCTGAGCCACTGGGAGTTCAGGTAGGTTATTGCGGACTGAGCGGAGGTGTTCGGCAAAACGATCGCCGAACCTCCGCTTAGTCTCCTCGATGTAAATCAGCTGACATCTAGAGCAGCGGATGCAGTAGATGAGGTTGGAGGAGATACAGGTGAACCTTCGTCGCACCTGGAACGACTGCTTGGGTCCTTGAATGTAGTCGAATGGAACCTACAAACCTGCACGTCTTTGGAGTGTGGGAGGAAACCGAAGATCTCAGAGAAAACCCACGCGGTCACGGGGAGAACGCACAAACTCCGCACAGACAGCACCCGTAGTTGGGATGTAACCTGGGTCTCTGGCGCTGCAAGCACTGGAAGGCAGTAACTCTACCGCTGCGTCACCATGCCGCCCACTGGCGGCGTAGTTGTGGGGAGACCTGATAGAAATGTATAAAATGATGAGGGGCATAGATAAGGTAGAGTGTCAGAACGTTTTTACCAGGGTGGTAATGTCACAGACTAGATGGCATAATGTTGAAATTGTAGTATGGTATAGGTTAAGATAAGCGGGCAGCCAGTTAGAGCTGTAAAACACAACGTCCTTGAGTATCATGTTTAGACATGCAGCTGGCTATAACCATCCAGCACAAGGTCCTTGAGGTCCTTTACTGTCAAATGCAAATAGAGGATTGAATAGCATGTCGTTTTTTTAATTAGATATTAGTGTTTTTAAGAACGTATTGTGACTGTTGATGAGGAATTAGAGAGAGCGCAAGATTTCACTTGGCCAATGTCTGTTTAGAAGTTGATGTGTGAACAGGATTTCAGAGCAATACGCTAACTGGGACTGTGCTGCTGCCCTTGTGTGCAAGTAAATAAAGTGTGTCTGGGAAATGAATGCAAGTTCTCCGCGTCCAGTTGATCGGCGACGACAATAGGTGTAAGGGGAGAGGGGTAAAGCTTAAAGGAGATGTGCGGGGTGAGTGTAGCTGGGTGCCTGGAACACGCTGTCAGAGATGGTGATTGGGGCAGACATGATAGTGGCATTTATGAGGATTTTGGATAGGCACATTGATATGCAGGGAATGGATGGATGTGGTTCACGTTAGTTTAAACTAGCATCATATGCGACACAGACATAGCGGGCCGTTCTATACTAATTACTTATTGTGTGAACAATGTATCACTCAATCTCCTTTTATCCTTCTCCCTCTCACCTGGGCCCTTTGGTTTTAGACACCCTCACCATGGACACAGATCTGGATTTCTACCCTGTCAATGCCCCCCAAAATTTTATATACCTTTATCATTACACGTCTTATCCTCCTTTGCTCCAGTGACTGACCCTGCCTAATCAATCTCTCCTGACAGTAGATCTCTCCTCTCTAGTAGATTGAAGGGTTTGAATGATCAGCCTTTTCTGCAGCCTCTCCAACTTTATCTTAAATGTAGTAATTTTATATGATTCTCCCACCACCTCTGGCAGCATGTTCTAAATATCAGTCACTCGGAGTAAAAAAAGAGGCTTTCCCCTATGATTCCCTTTAAAACTCCTTCTTCTCACCTTAAAACTATACCCTCTTGTTTTTGACATCTCTGCCAGAGGAAAACAATTGTGATTATCTAATCTATCTATGTATGCCCATAATGCACCCCATGGCCCACCTCACTCCTTAGCCTATCTCTCCCCATTTAGTAAAATAAAGGGGTAATCTCATTGAAATGCACCGAATAATGAAATAAAAGGTAGAGTGGATGTGGAGAGGATGCTTCCACGAGTGGGAGAGTCTATGACCAGGGGGCACAGCCTCAGAATAAGGATGTATCTTCAGAACGGAGATGAGGAGGAATTTCTTAAGCCAGAGGGTGGTAAATTTGTGGAATTAATTGCCATAGAGCAGTGGTTCTGAACCTACGAGTCGGGACCCCAATGGGGGGATTGTTTGGGGCTTGACCAGGGGACATGAAGGGGTCATAAATAACATATCCATTTGCTGAGCCCATGTTTCGGAACCTAACAAAGGCACATACTACACACAGTATTGTGTTTGCGTGTGTGTATACGATTGCCAAAAAGGTTACGAACCACTGCCATAGAGGGCTGTGGAGGTTGTCTTTGGGTATCTTTAAAGTGGAGATTGGAGGTTTTTGATATATCTTATGAAACTTAAAACTAGAGTCCACCAATCCAGGCAACATGCTGGTCAACCTCTGCCACCCCAGGATCTGTTAATAATTGTGTCAGATTGTTTGTTGAGAATAAGTTGGTAATAATGGATGGGATTTATATAGCGCCTTTCTAGATACTCAAGGCGCTTTACATCGCATTATTCATTCACTCCTCAGTCACACTCGGTGGTGGTGAGCTACTTCTGTAGCCACAGCTGCCCTGGGGCAGACTGACGGAAGGGTGGCTGCTAATCTGCGCCTATGGCCCCTCCGACCACCACCAATCACACACACACATTCACACACAGGCAAAGGTGGGTGAAGTGTCTTGCCCAAGGACACAACGACAGTATGCACTCCAAGCGGGATTCGAACCGGCCACCTTCCGGTCGCCAGCCGAACACTTAGCCCATTGCGCCATCTGTCGCCCCTAGAAGACCAGCAAGTTTGTTTGGCGCACACCAAGCACCAAGCTGATTGTTGCATACAGTTCCCTTCCTACCGCCCAGTGTCTCCCATCACCACGACACACAACCAAGTCCCCTCCTAGAACAGCCTCAAAAAACAGAAAAAACACAAGGAGTCAGACCTTTTGAAGAGTTCAGATGTCTGAAGAAGGGTCTCGACCCAAAACGTCACCTCCAGAGATGTTGCCTGTCCCGCTGAGTTACTCCAGCATGTTGTGTCTATCTTCGGTCAGAACCAGGATCTGCTGTTCCTTCCTACACAAAGAGTTGTACAACATAGATATAGATTCTTTGGTACAAATCATCCAGGGTGACCATCGAATTCTAAACTATAGGGTGGCACATTGGTGCAGCAGTAGAGCTGCTGCCTCACAGCGCCAGAGACCCGAGTTCAATCCTGATCACAGTTTGACCTCTGTACGGAGTTGGTACGTTCTCGCTGTAACCACCTGGGTTTTCTCCGGATGCTCTGATTTCCTCCCACATTCAGGTTTGTAGGTTAATTGGCTTCTGTAAATTGTCCCTAGTGTGTAGGATGGAGCTAGTGTATGGGTGATCATGGTCGGCACGGACTCAGTGTGCTGAAGGGCTTTTTTCTATGCTGTATCTCTAAACTAAACTCCATCTATAATATCTACATGTCCTTATACCTCCTCCCTCGACTCTGTCCAGGGTCATCGACAGTCCTTTCAGGTGAGGCATGGGTTTACTTTCACCTCCTCCAACCTCATCTCCTCCAATTTCTCCAATTTCAAGTAACCCCTGCAATTCCCTCAGTCTCCGCCCTTCCCCCACCCTAGTCATCCTACTAGTTCCACTGTTCACATCCTTGTATCCATTTGTTGTCACCTCTTCCCCAGCCAACGATGGGCCATTATGGTCTTACACCCTTCCTTGGTCATCCTTGGCTTTCTTCTGGCCTTTCCCTACCTCCAGTTCCCTCTTTTCATAGAAACATAGAAACATGGAAAATAGGTGCAGGAGTAGGCCATTCGGCCCATCGAGCCTGCACCGCCATTCAATATGATCATGGCTGATCATCCAACTCAGTATCCTGTACCTGCCTTCTCTCCATACCCCCTCATCCCCTTAGCCACAAGGGTCACATCTAACTCCCTCTTATATATAGCCAATGAACTGGCCTCAACTACCTTCTGTGGCAGAGAATTCCAATTGTTAAAAATGTTCAATTTTTAGTCTGAGGAAGGGTCACGACCCGACACCCATCTTTTTTCTCCAGAGATGTTGCGGCCCGCTGAGGTACTCTAGCACTTTGTGTCTGTCATCAACTAAGGGCCAACCAGTCCAAAGAATCACCTGTTGACTAGTAACATTCTCGTCATCAACTACCAGGGGAGCCGAGCATTCTTGCCAGCAAGAAACAAATCTGCTCCGAGTCACACATTCAGACTTGCAGACTATTAAAAGGAAAAGGAAATCTGATTTCATTTTCCGAAGGGTAACCTTGGAGTGTAATTTCAGTTGGTTAGGAACTGAGGTGAACAGTTTACATGTCTTTCAGAGAAGATCATAAATAGCAGTAAGTAGATTAAAGTGGAGAATCAAATCAAAAATCTATGTTGGCTTCATAAGCTGTGAGCATTAGACTGCAGTTATTATGGTCCTCAGAAACCAATGCAATTGAATTACAGGTTCAAATCAACTTATGGTCACTGCTATAATTAAAAAAAACCTGCAAACTTTGCTCCACGAGATTTCCTACCATAGTACGTCCGTATCATTTTAATCCAAAAGTTTTGTGATGCTTCAGGCATTATTTAAGTTGTTGGATGAAATTAAAACATTTAGAATGTGTTGCAGATAAAATGGATAATATCGCAGAAAAAACCTTTTTTATTTAGTAGGGCCATTTTTGCAAAAGTCTTTTGTTCCGACTGACTCGTAGAATTAGCAGTTTGCATCACTATCGTAACATTCGTGATGTTGTTCATTTGCTGCCTTTGGGTACGAGAGGAATGGGGCGGATATCTGGGCGGACAACGGAAATTAGGCTTTTAGGAAATTAAGACAACAGTGCACAGCGGTAAAATGTTTGCCTTACAGCGCCAGAGCGATCCTGACTACCAGTGCTGTATGTAGGGAGTTTGTACATTCTCCCTGTGACCGTGTGGTTTTTCATAAGGTGCCCTAGTTTCCCCCCACATTCAAGAATCATACAAGTTTGTAGGTTCGTTGCCTTTGGTAAAAAAAATTGTAAATTGTTACTAGTGTGTAGGATAATGCTAGTGTTCGGGGTGATCGCTGCTCGGCGCGGGCATGGTGGGCTGAAGGGCCCGTTTCTGCACTGTGTCCCGTAAGTCTAAAAGGGTGGTGTGCCACAGAGATTAGTGCTGAGTTCATTGTTGTTTTTTTCTCTATATTAATGATTTGGATGTGAATGGGAATGCTTGGTGCAGTCAGGCTGCGATGAGAAGCAAGAGAGATCAGTGAGAGAAAAGGGAATGCAGGGGATATTCTGTTGGGCGAGTATACAGCAAAGTCAATGAAGGTTTATGTAGAACATAAAACTGGCATGGACCTGCCAGGCAGATGGCTTCAGTCTGTGCTGTAAAATTGTAATGTACTGCTGTGCATAATGGATCAGCTGCACTTAGTGGGTGCTTGCAAATTTCTGGTTGCAGTTCAGTAGAAAATAGCATGACATCGAGCCCCATTTCATACTCTTTATAGTTGAGATACAAATGACTCAAAACTCAATTTAAAGTCGCTTCTCAGAGGTTGAAAACCAGGGCTGCCAACACATTGGGTGAGAGTTGAGAGTGAGAGATCTGGACCCACCCTATGACAAGCTACCATCTAGTTGACGTCAAGCTACGACAAGCTATGTCGACCAGCGACACAACTCCTCGCGATTTGGAACGTCCATCCATGACATCACCTACGACAACCTACAACCACACAGGCGACAACCTACGATGACCAAAGTCAACTTACGTCCACCAAGATACGACAAGCAATGACCCTGTCGGCGACAACTGAAGACGTCACGTCATAGTGACGTCACGGCACTAATTGCACTGTGGCGGGACGGTGGTGAAATGCGTAAGTCTCACGCTCAATGCGTGAGCGTTGGCAGCGCTGGAAAACTGTCATGAATTGAAATGCCTTTCCAAGGACTGGTGAGAGGAAGAAGACATTATTGCCTTGCAATAGGATTGCATGCATTTTTAATGCGCAAAATGTGATGCATTGCAAAATTAGGAGGTCCGTGATTTGAGGAAGCATCAGGGTGATTTGCATACATATTAAAATTCAACCTGTACATTTCACACAAAAAGTTTCTTCTTAGACAAGAGAACGGTGACAGCATTCATGTGCACTGACTGTGGAAGTAGGTCAGCACTGTTTAAAAGATCTCTCCCTGCTGGCAGGCTGCCATGGAAACAAAGGTTGGGAGAAGGAAGTGAGAGGGCAAGAGGGGGAAATCATCGGGGTGTGATATCGGAGTAGGGAACCTCAGGGAGGAAAGTGCCCTGAGCAAATGAGCAGCCTTCCAATTCACAAGTTATAGGAGAAGAACTAGGCCATTTGGCCCATCGAGTCTACTCCGCCAATCAATCATGGCTGATCTCTGCCTCCTAATCCTATTTTCCTGCCTTCTCCCCATAACCCTTGATGCCCATTCTAATCAAGAATTTGTCTTTCTCTGCCTTAAAAATATCCATTGAATTGGGGTGGAAGGAGGCAGATCAGTCCCAGGGAGCATATTTGCAACAGGTCTAGGGAAGAGGTTGACCATGATTTACTGCAATCAGACCGGAGATGGGACATGGACCATGATCAGTTGCACAAGGGCCAAAGGACACAAATACCTTCTCCACCACCTTGTCCACCCCTGTCGCCACATTTTGGGAACTGTGTACTTGTACTCCTTGGTCTCTCTGTTCTCCAACACTCTCCAGGGCCCCACTAACTCAGTGCTTATGGATAGTGATACTTCTGCTGAACTGTATGCAAAAGTGATTTTCACTGTACCTCGGTACTTGTGGCAAATAGTACCGTTGAACCATTGAACCATTTAATGAATGAAACTGGAGGGCGGAGATTTTAAGTGAGAGGGGAAATGTTTAAAGGGGGACTTGAGGGACAACTTTACACACAGAGGGTGGTGGGTATGTGGAACGAGCTGCCGGAGGATGTGAGAGAGGACGTTTTGAGGACATTTGGACATGTACATGGAGAGGAAGGGACCAGCTAATCTGTTTGTGTGATGCTGACAGAGGGATGAATGTTGGCCAGGAAGCTGAGGAAAATAGCACTGCTTTTTGTTGGACTACTGTCATGGGATTCATCTTCAGTGAATAGACAGGGTCTTGGCTCAACCATGTCTTAAGGGGTTGGACAGGCTAGATGCAGGAAGATTGCTCCCAATGTTGGGGAAGTCCAGGACAAGGGGTCACAGCTTAAGGATAAGGGGGAAATCCTTTAAAACCGAGATGAAAAGAACTTTTTTCACACAGAGAGTGGCGAATCTCTGGAACTCTCTGCCACAGAGGGTAGTCGAGGCCAGTTCATTGGCTATATTTAAGAGGGAGTTAGATGTGGCCCTTGTGGCTAAGGGGATCAGAGGGTATGGAGAGAAGGCAGATACGGGATACTGAGTTGGATGATCAGCCATGATCATATTGAATGGCGGTGCAGGCTCGAAGGACCGAATGGCCTACTCCTGCACCTATTTTCTATGTTCCTATATTTCTAATGCATCAGAAAGCTGGAACCCCTGACAGTGCAGCATTAGAAGCAGTCAGTCCATCTGGAGTGGGTCCTGAACCCACCACCGTCTCAATCTGAGGAGTAAGCAATGCCATTGATCTATGGTTGGCACCCAAGATGTAATGAATAACAAAGGGGGAAAAAAAGTAAGGTTATTTCTGTTGCAAAAAAATCTAGAACAGAATGGATAGCTTTTGCTATATGTTGGCATTAATCCACATCATTAAGACCTTTGTGCCTCAGTGCTAGTCTTGCGTGATTCAAATCCATTTGCCTTCAATGTACGTGGTACAGTTCTCATTCATTTTTCATTTCTACACATTGGGCTTTTCATTTAATTGCAATTCCCTCTTCGTGCCAAACGCCTGCACTGAATACCTTATCAAAACATGTTCAAGGTCAAATTGTATTCGCCTCAATCACTGCCTGAGACTAGTTCAGAGGAAAGGGAGATATCTTCCGCGGGCGTGCCTGACTGAAAATGAGTTTGCGACTCATTTTTAAACAGAGACAGCCGGTGACAAAATACTTCAGAATCGCTGTCCATCATGATGTGGATTAGCTCAGTAGCATTCTTGCTGTTGGCACAGGAGACTGCAGATGCTGGAATCTTGAGCAAAAATTAAAGTGCAGGAGGAACTCGGGTAGACACAAAAAGCTGGAGTAACTCAGCGGGACATGCAGCATCTCTGGAGAGAAGGAATGGGTGACATTTTGGTCCGAGACCCTTCTTCAGACTGACCCGCTAAGTTCCTCTAGCACTCTGCTTTTGGCATTCTTGATAAAGTTGGATTAGAACATTTGAACCATTGAGCTGAACACTATTTGTACCCTTTCAAATGTTAGAAAAATTGACTTCGATTAAATATAACTGTTCTATTAAATATTATTATCAATGTCGGGAGGACTATATAAGTGCATGGCATGCGTGGTTGTTACTATTAATATATTCAGCAGAAGATATGCGACACTTCCACCATTAATTATGAATAGTAGCAACAACTCACACCCAGCAGGCAGGATGAATTCCGATTCGAGACAGAGTACAGAAAGGAGATGGAGAACCATGGGAGCATCTTCAGGAGAACAGTAGTAATTTAGGAAAGCAACTCACCATTCTTAGTTTAGTTAAGTTTAGTTTAGAGATACAGTACGGAAACAGGCACTTCGGCCCATCGAGTCTGCGCAGACCAGCGATCCCCCCCCACATTAATACAATCCTACACACACTCGGGACAATTTGTACATTTACCAAGCCAATTTACCTACATACCTGGACGTCTTTGGAGTGTGGGAGGAAACAGAAGATCTCGGAGAAACTCAAGCAATCAGGACCTTACCCCGTTGTTGTCAAGTAACTACAATATAGAAGCTCTTTTCCCAGCAACTCTGGCTGATCTTTTGTCATGGACCGAAGACTGGCTAAAGGATTTTAATGCAGTTGACCGTGAGGTGCTGTGTTTTGGTGCAGGACCTTCAGAACAGATTCAGGGGAGTGTTGTTGGGGAGAGGGATCTAGGAATACAAGTATGTTGTTCCCTGAAAGTTGTGCCATATGTAGATGGGGTATTGAATGAATGAATGAATGAATGTATGATTGAATGCATGATTGAATGAATGAATGAATGTATGATTGAATGGATGAATGAATGAATGGATGAATGAATGAATGAATGAATGAATGTATAAGCTTATTGGCCAGGTATTCACATACAAGGACTTTGCCTTGGTGATCCGCCCGCGTGCCAACATGACATACAGTGATAGTCAGGAATGACACATAAAACATAAAACATTAATAATTAAATATTATTGATTAAACATGTGAATTAAATAAAATACCAGACCAAAAGAAGGCTACAGATATTTGGTTATTGAGTAGAGCTACTACTCGTGGGGAAAAAGCTGTTTTTTATGTCTGGCTGTGGCAGCTTTGACAATCCAGAGTCGCCTTTCAGAGGGGAGTGACGCAAATAATTTGTGGCCAGGGTGAGGAGGGTCAGAGATGATCTTACCCACTCGCTTCCTGGCTCTTCGTCAATGGAGGGAAGGTTGCAGCCAATAACCTTCTCAGCTCATCGGACGATGTCATGCATGGTGGCTGAGCTAAACCAGACCATGATGGAGAAGGTGAGGACAGACTATGATGGCCGTATAGAATTGGACCAAGACTTTTGGCATTTTGGCCTTCATCAGTCAGGGAACCGAGTATGGAAGTTGAGATATTATTTGCGCAATTGCACAAAACATTGACGAGGCTGAACTTGGAGTAATATGTTGGTCAGTTTGGGTTATCCTGCTACAGGAAAGGCTTTATTCACACCAGCACAAGAGAAGGTCATGTCGAAAGCCATGGGGGGAATTAATAGGTTGAATGCACAGCCTTTTTCCCAGAGTAGGGGAATCGAGAACTGTGTAGGTTTAAGATGAGAGGAAGAGGTTTTAATAAGAAAGTGAGGGGCAATGTTTTCACATAGGTGGGTATATGGAACATGCTGCCAGAGGAGGTAGATGAGGCAAGTACAATAACAATATTTAAAAGACATTTGGATGGGTACATAGATAGGAAAGATTTGGAGGGATGTGGGCCAAATATGCATAAATAGAATTAGCTTAGATGGGGCATTATGGTCAGTGGAGTGGAGCGAAGGGGCTGTTTTCATGCTGTAAGGCTCTTTGACTATGAGATGTCAGTCTTTTAAATCTGGATATTAGAGCAGCTGTCTTACGCTTTTCCTTTTTAAATACCACATCAATTTCAATTATATTATGCACCCCATTAAGCAAATGTTCACGGACCATTAAACTATTAATTACATTTTCGTTATTATTCATTGCTAATTATAATATGGTCTGCCTCATTTTTGACTAAGGGGCATAGCACTGCAGAAAACGACACCGAGCACGTCAGAAATTCACTGCCTTTCTGGCAGACGAAACTCTATACATCTGACGGTTAAAACATGCTGTAAACAGTGAAGAAGGGTCTCAACCAGAAACATCACCCATTCCTTCTCTCCAGAGATGTTGCCTGTCCTGCTGAGTTACTCCAGCATTTTGTGTCTATCTTAGCCTTCAGTTATGCATTTATGCATTCTCTTACATAACAACTGCACCCACAGCAACCATCCGAATCTCTCTTCCTGGAAACAACTACTTTAATAAAAAATTCCACCCGTCTAACTAACGCTGCCTGCTATATCTTCTTATTTTGTAACTTTGAAATGAATTCATTCTTCATTATGAAGGTACTACTCCCCTTCTGCAACATAATCCTCCAGTTTCAATAATGGCTCCCCACCACCCCCCCCCCTTGTTCCTCTGACACCCACCACTCAGATGCGTCCCTATTCAGCCCACCCCTCCTAGTCACCCTCCTACTTGCCCCAATTGAATCCACTAATCTCCCATTCCCGAGTCCTTAACTTCCCTTTTATCCTCAATGCTTTCCCCTCCTCCCTGTCCCCTTCCACCTATAATTCCTCCCCCTGGCGTTATATTGCACTCCTCTCTTCTGGCAGCCCATTGCCTCCTTTTATCACCTCTCCTCTACTCATCTGTCAACCAAACCCATCTTACCTGTGGCCACCTGTCACTTGCCAGGCTTTGTCACTACCCCCAGCTTTCTACGCTCTCTAAACCCCCCCCCCCCCCCCCCCGTCCATCAATTGAGTCTGCTAATGTTTAATTGATTGCTTAACAATACTAATCTGGAGAACACATTTTCTTCAGTAATTACAGCCCATATCTCTAATCGCCTACGCTGATTTATAAAGTTACCATTCTTGGCATTGAATCAAATAAACAATGGCAGTGAATGATGGGGAGACTTCACGGCTGATTTTAACAGTCTCTCTATAACATTTCAATGCCCAACGCAAGATTCCACCACTCACCCGTTCCCCCAACGCAAGTCATTCCCCACAACGCAATATTGCGCCACTCACGCATAGCCCCCGAATTGCAAAGCTGGAGGGAGGAAAGCAGCAGGCAGGGAGGGAAATAGGTGGGCGTCCAGTGGGGCATGGAGGAGAAGTGGAGTGGGGGAGAAACGGGGGCGGGGGGGGTTTGTGGGGGGGGGTACCTAAAGTTGGAGAATTCAATATTCACACCACTGGGTTGTAAGCTAACCAATTGGAATATGAGTTGCTGTTCCTCCAGTTTATATGTGGCCTCACACTGCTCCCTACTTGTTAAAACCCTGCCATTCCCAAATTGGCATCTATCTCTTTGTGGTTGAAAATGACAACAGAACATAGAAAATTATAGCACAGAAACAGGCTCTTCAGATCATAATGCCTGTGCCGAACATAATGCCAAGATAAACTAACCTCATCTGCCTGTGTATGATCAATGCCCCTATTCCCAGCATATCCATGTGCCTATCTAAAATTTGAATTTGAATTTGATTTGATTCCTTTATTGTCATTCAGACCTTTCGGTCTGAACGAAATGTCGTTGCCTGCAGTCATACACAATAATAATAAATAACAAAATATACAATAAACACAAATTAACATTCACCACAGTGAGTTCACCAGGCACATCCTCACTGTGATGGAAGCAAAAGTCTTAGTCTCTGTCTCTTCCCTCCTTGTTCTCCCTCTGCACTGAGGCGACCCAGGCTGAAGATGCTGCCCTCCAGTCCAGCGGACCTCCGTGGTGATACCGTGGAAAAGCCTCTTAAACGCCACTATCATGTCAGCCTCCACCACCACCACTCCTAGCAGTGTGGCCCAGGCATCCATTACTCTTTGTGTAAAAATAAACTTACCCTGCACATTTCCTTTAAACCGATCCCCTCTCACCTTAAAACTAAGCCCCCTGGCCCTTGATTATTTCCACCCTGGGAAAAAGGTTGTGACTATCTATCCTGCCTATGCCTCTGTAGTCTCCGCCTCGAGAAAAGGTTGCCTAGATTCCTTATCGCCTGTAATAAATAAGCCTGTCCTCAAATTTTAATCGTCTGGAAAACAGTTCTTGAATGAGGGAGGGGTGGTAGAGAGCGAGGGGGTAGAGAGGGAGGGGGGTAGAGAGAGAGGGGGCAGAGAGAGAGGGGGCAGAGAGGGAGGGGGTTGGAGAGGGAGGGGGCCAGAGAGGGAGTGGGGCAGAGAGAGAGAGGGAGCGGGAGGGGGGTAGAGGGAGGGGGAGGTGGGTAGAGTGAGGCGAGGGAGGGTAGAGGAAGAAGGCGAGGGAGGGGGGTAGAGAGGGAGAGGGTAGAGAGGATGGGAGGGTAGATAGGGAGGGGGCATCTCCCTCCTCCACACCCTCCCCCATCTCCCTCTACCACCCCACTCTCCATCCCATCTTCCTCCTCATTTCCCTCATCCTCCTCCCCTCACTCCCATTCCCTGCCCCAGCACCTACCCAGGTCGTAGAGCAGCGCCACGGCCTGGTTCTCGTACTCGGCCCATCTCTGGCTGTAGACTCCAGCTGTCAGCTCAGCCATCGCCTGGGCTATAGTACAGGCTACGATTTCATCTGCGGGCTCGTCCCTGACCCCGGACACAAGTTCCAGCGGCGGCTTCTTTCTTGGCCCCTCTCACAGCTCCATCCCAAGCCCCGGGCTCGGCTCTCACTCCAGCTCGAGCACCAGGTGTCGGGCATCGGGCGCCGGCAGCTGCTGCACGAGCGCTGTAGTGGCCCTCCCTCCCGGAGCGTCCCGACCTGCCTTGCAAGTCCATTGTGACGTCACTCGGCTTTTTTCCAAAATGGGTGAGTTTTTGGGCTGTTTTTCAAACTTTAAACAATTATAAAGTTCAGAAATATAGGTGGGAATGCGACAGGAAGATTGTTATCGACGGGAAAAATGTGAGTAGAATGTGTGAAAATGGAAAGACTGTGGCCTAGCGTTTGGAAGAAAATAGGAATCTCTCTCTCTCTCTCACACACATGCACGCACGCCACACAGCCACGCACGCACGCCACACACACACGCACGCACGCCACACACGCACGCACGCACGCCACACGCACGCACGAACGCCACACGCACGCCACACCCCACGCACGCCGCCACGCACGCACGCACGCCAGCACACACGCACGCACACGCCACACACACGAACGCACGCCACGCCACGCACGCACGCACGCCACACGCTGTTTTTCAAACGAACGCCACAGTTCAGAAATATACGCCACACGCACGCACGGGAAACACGCACGCACCACACCAAAGACACGCACGTTTGGAAGAAACGCCGCACACCCTCTCACACACACACACACACACACACACACACACACACACACACACACACACACACACACACACACACACACACACACACACACGCACGATGAAAGAGTTTGAGTAATGTAGATAGATGTTACAATCCTTGTTTCTCATCTGACTTTCTGTAACTGCAGGATATTGAACAATTTGATAATTCTTCACGGTGGGGTTTTTACCTTGGCTGCCAATGCCAATCTTTCCCAGGAGGAGGGAACATGAAGACAGGACACATATAGCCAAAATGTGTAGGAAGGAACTGCAGATGCTGGTTTACATCGAAGATAGACACAAAATGCTGGAGCAACTCAGCGGGACAGGCAGCATCTCTGGAGAGAAGGAATGGGTGATGTTTCGGGTCGAGACCCTTCTTCACGTCTAGACCCGAAACGTCACCCATTCCTTCTCCCCCGAGATGCTGCCTGTCCCGCTGAGTTACTCCAGCTTTTTGTGTCTATCTTACGGTTTAAACCAGCATCTGCAGTTCCTTCCTACACATGAAGTCTGGATCTCAGCTCTCACGAAAGGTCATTCATCTGATGGGACAGAGAGTTCACAATGTGCACCATATTCATTTGTTTATCAGCATGTTGTAGACATCAGTGCATTTAAGTCCATATCATATGCCTTTAGCAGTTAAAGAACAGTTAAAAGTTATCCACACAGGTAGTCTGGTGGGCTTAACTGATTATCAGGCAACTGAACCTTCTTACCACAACCAGAAAGCAGTGCTGAGCTACTATCTACCTCATTGGTGACCTTAGGACTATCTTTGATGGGACTTTATAGGCTTTACCTTGCACTAAACGTTATTCCCTTTCTCATTTATCTATACACTGTAAATGGCTCGATTGTAATCATGTATTGCTCTTCCACTGACTGGATAGCACGCAACAAAAGCTTTTCACTGTACCTTGGTAAACTAAAAACTAAACGAACCAGCTAGAGATGGCAGATGATTGTCTCTGTCGGGTCTTGGCAAAGCAGAGGGCTCTTTGCAGCAATCTGGTAGTTTCATGGTCTTCAATATCGACACCAGCATTTTATTCCACATTTATTTCTTACTTCAATTAAAATTCTACAGCTGCCGTGCCATTTTGTTCATCGTGAAGATCTCATTTAGCAGTCAAATCAATGACTGTTGGAACGTTGAGGTGGAGATTTAATATCCTGTGGTGAGAATTACACAGGCGCTTATCCTTTGGGATATGTTCTAGCAGCCAAAAGTCACTTCATTTAGAAGCCATAACCCAGCAGTCAAAAGAAACCCTGTATCTCATCGGTTTGAGCTTATAATCAGCCCTGGACCTCGTATGAATATTTTTACAATCAGTGCCTGTTATTATTAAGTTGTTCGCAGTTGTGCAAAACGTAACCTACAGCCATTCTAATTATTGCTTGGCTTGCGTGCAAGAGTGAAGTGATTTTAACACAGCCTTTCCTCTCCTTTTCCTTTCCACGCAGCTGGGTGGTGAGAAATAAGAGCAGGGAAAAGCGAAGGGCAGAACTAATTGATCTGGATAATGAATGGGAGGCAGCTTTGTAACGAACGGATACATGATCCATATGTTAGTCATGCAATGGATGATGTTCAATCCAATGTACACCTTAAGTTTCATCCATCATGGGGTTCCTCATCTGGAGTCTTTCATATTTCACATCATGGCTGGATGATTGCATGTTCCATATGCTGGTCATGTAATGGATGATGTTCAATCCAATGTAGACCTTAAGGTTTTGTTGTTATGGGGTTCCTCACCTGGCGTATTTCATATATCGTCTCATATTTCCTTCCAACATCGAAGGATGGCATTTATCCCATCAAATCTGTGCCTATTAACAGAACAATCTCCTTCCACAATTCAGGTTGCAGGTGGTTGGTTGCCAGAGGTTGCAGGTAGTGGAAGGTAAGATCTCCCTGGTGAAATAAAACTGGGTGAAAAAAAGGTCTTATCTTCCACTACCTGCAACCTCCGGCAACCACCTTCAACTAGCATCGCAAACGGCTTCGACTAAAAAATTACCGATTTTTAAAACAGTGACCTATTTTTAGTCGCAGATGGTTTTGAATTTTTTGAAATAATCGCCAGAACATAGAAGAAGCGGAAACCACTTTCGACCATTAGGGAGACGGACAAAAACCTCCGGGAACCGCACGGAAACCTAGGTGGGGCGCCAAACACCAGAGGTTTCCGTTCAGGTTTCCTAAGTGGGGACAGGGGCATTACAGTAACCAGTTAGCACATAGGAGGAAGCAGGACCATCTGCGGGAAACTACACACTAGATCACAGGGAGAATTTCACGGGATCAGCATAGGAGGAAAACATTGAACCCAGATCGCTTGAACTGTAAGGCAGCGGCTTTATTAGCTGCGCCACCGTGCCAGGTCAGAGAAGCTAGTTGCACGGATTTGCACAAAAAGCATCATAATTGGGTATTCTTAAATCAGAGATGAATAGATTCTTGATTAGTAACGGTGTCAAAGTTATGGGGAGAAGGCAAAAGAGTGGGGTTGAGAGGGCAATATAGGTCAGCCATGATTGAATGGCAGAGTAGATTCGACAGACTGAATGGCCTACCTAATTCTGCTCCCGTGTCTCATGGTCTTATGGTTTAATATCCGTTGTTACCTTGCCTACTTCAGAGATTGTCTAAATGTTCCATAAAGGGAGTGTTTATAGGGATGGCTCCATGTCACGAGATAACTGTGCTCTCCAAACCTCTATTTCAATCGACCCCCCAGTGAAGGCAAGTGGCAGTGGAGCATAATCCAATGCATTGATAAAGTGTGTATGTATGGAAAAGTGGAAAGCACATGCATTTAAACAGCTTGCAGATAACTCAATGTCCTTTTCAGAAGCATACTGCACACTGTCTCTGAAACTCAATACATTGATTTCCTTGGAATAAAATTCAAAGACCACATGTGGTAACATTTATTGCCATTAATATACTTCTGGCCTTCAGTGACCAACGTGAAGAAATAGGGAATTTGTTGGATCTGCTCCGAATTCCCAGCAGGTCAGGCAGCATCTGTGAAAAGATTAGAGAGATAATGCTTTAGGTAGAAGGCCCTTCCTCAGTTCTGCCAGACCAGCATTTTATGAAAGAGAAATGTTTATTACATGGCCACCACCAATTTTCCAGCAACTGATATTCCGGACTAAATTCCCCGTCCCGGAACCCCACGAAAATGTGGCACATAGGCCGGGTGAGGTGGCCGATCTTGCCCTCATCAGGACTTCCGCGCCAATCAGCGGGTCGCATTTGTCCCCTGCGACCAGGGCTCTGGATCTCCTGTCTGGCCAGAGTCGGCAGATCCATTCCCACATCCGACATCTGCGGGCCAGTGTCTCAGCCCCCCAAAGCCAAGACCTCTGCTAATCCAGAAGGGTTCTGGACCCAAAGGTGCTGGAAAATTGGTGGTGGACCTGTAGTAATATTTGTTATATTTTTCTAGCATGTCACATGCTGTTTTTTTCTCATTTTGATGAAGGAACTTTGACTGAAAACCATTCAGCCTTTCAAGTGTATACTGCAGTGTTGTTTATTTTTGATACTGCGTTTTTTTGTGAGTTTGTAGTCACACCCCCTATAATACTGAATGAATAGTTGTCTGATCTTATACGAAACAGAGATGTATGCAATTTTGCTCAATAGGGAATACTTTTGCTTGCTCATTTCATGCTGCATTATTAGGGGCCATCTGAACTACCCTCTGTGCTTCTGTTTGATGGATGAAAGACATCTAGGAAATTACAAAAATGACCCTAAGTATCTTGTATCACCATGGCAACAGGGGCCAGTCACCGGCACACTGTGTGGTACTGCAAGCCGGTCTCACGTCAGAATTGTTCAGAGTTTTCAGGGAAAAGGAAGACTGCTTTTATCTTATTAGGTTGTTCTCTGTGAACTTCAATCTCCCAGAAAACAGCATTCGACATTTAAAACGTGTCCATCTCATATAGTGTGAGAGTAGCATTTGGAACAGGTGCCACAGGGGGAGAAATTTGTCCATGGGTTGCAAGCCGGAATCAGGTGTTTATCACTCGCACCTCTGTGCACCAGCTTCCATTGAAGCCGGTGTGGACTAATGTCCAGAGGACCATGCAGCCAGCAAGTGGGAGGAGGTTTCACGGAAAGGCACAAATTCGTGGCTGCTGCAGACAGAATAGAGGGACGCAGCATCCAGTGGCAGGCGGTACAAGGGCCAGTGAGCACCGTGATGGGAATATGATCGTGGTTGGGGTGTGGTGAGGAAAGTGAGGAAAATCTTTTATATCATTGATATATTTAATATCACACAAAACGGACGAGCACCAGGCCTTAATATCACACAAATCTACCCCCCTGAAGGTACAGGCTTCCGCTCACTCTGTAGCAACCCTGACATGATAATTCAGATTCAGATTCAATTTTAATTGTCATTGTCAGTGTACAGTACAGAGACAACGAAATGCATAATCAAACACGGGGACCAGTAGAACGTCCATTGTAGCCAGGGCCTGGAGGGCAAGGAGCACCGCCACTCCACCTAGGGTCCGCAAGGGGAGGAGTGGCTCTGCTGTCAGTGAACGAAGGACTGTTAATGTTAGCAATGTTACAAAATTTTGAGATTTAAAAAATCAAGTCTGCAATTTATCCCATCAGATAAAGCATAACAATAAGTTTAATTTGACACCTAATTCACTTTCATATCTCAAGTATTAAAAAAGTTATGACCATTGTCATACTCGGAAATTAGCATCTTGTTCCCTATTGATTTTCAATGGGCATTACAAAAAAGCTGTGATCTTGGATAGTCAAAAGCACATTTCTTAAGGAAAGATTAACATTTTTAAATAGCCTAAGTGTCCAATGATTATTCACAAATAATTCACAATATAACATGATTTTAATATCTAATTTACATTAATTTATAGGCCAAATGGAAGGAATTTAGTGTTCAATTGCTGTAAATAAATGCCCATTTAAATCGGTTTTCTAGTGGGTTTCTGTGAACGCGCAGGTTTAGAATGTTGACAGCGCGCTAGATTAGTGCCCTCAAATGCCGAGAAAAATACTGCGGGATATAAAAAGCCCAAAATGAGCTATTCGTTATAGAAAATTATAATTATAGGGTTATATACATGCCCCATTTAATGTAAAAATAAGGTACATACCTTTAATTGTTTGCTTTATAAAACCCTGGGGCTGCGAAAGCTTGCGAACTGAACGAGAGCTTTTAAATTTATTATATCTACTATTCGAGGCCTATAAAACTAATAATAGCTTTTGGGACCGGGTCTTGCAGCGATTCTCCGTTAATGATTTACTAGGCTGAACATCTGCGATTGGAACAGCCTAGTAAAAATCGGGTTTTAAACCCGCCCCCTCCAAACAGCTCCAAAATCACACACAAGGGGTGGGGCAGATGCTCAGCCACGATTCAGGTAGGTTTTGTAACATACCTACTAATGTATCTAGGGAGTAGGCAGGGCTAAAGATGTCCTGGTTGGGTTGCTCCTAGGCCTGGCCAAGCTGGCCATCGGCAAGTCACGGTGCCAGGCGGAAGAGGGCTTTGCCCGAGCCAGATGCTTACCCCTTTACCGGGGTTTTATAGTAGTTATTAGAATATTTGTAACATAGTTGTTTGATGATTTTGTAACATGATGGTGGGTCTGTCACCACGGATTTGGTTTTTGTTGGTTTTTGTATCGTGTTGAAATTAAATAAATTATTTTTTGATACCCAAAAAAAAAAAAAAATCAAACCCGCCGACAATGGAGGTGCCGTGGTAGTCTGGTGCGCTGAGGGCAGGCGACAACTCTCAGACACCTCCACCTGCTTATCCTTGGACCATGATCCCACAGATGAGCACCAGGCCTTAATTACACACAAGACTTACCAGTCTTACTGTCTCCGACTACATTTTATCTCTCCCCTGACATCAGACTGAAGAAGGGTCTCGACCCGAAACGTCACACATTCCTTCTCTCCAGAGATGCTGCCTGTCCCACTGAATTACTCCAGCATTTTGTGTCTACCTTCGAGGAAAATCTTTCCTGCGCAGGTTGCAGTTAGGTATTCGACTTCATTAAGACTGATGAAATCAGAGTCCAATTGGAATTTTGTCTCATGTCCCAAAACGGAACGATGAAATTCTTACTTACAGCACCACACAGCTACGTAAAGATAGTATTCTGTAAGAACAATAATAAACAACAAAAAAGTTCAGTGAACTATATATATATAGTTATATAACTATTATATAAATAACTACATAAAAGTACATATAGCTATATAACTATTATTGTTTGTTTTAACTGTATATATACATTTAAAACAAGCAATAGTTATATATTAAACAATATAAAACATTTATTTAAATATAAAATAATATATAAAACAATTACATAACATAGAATTGTTATATGTGGATATATAGATATATATATATTCATGAACAGATTGGGTGGATGTGTAGGAGTATCGCCAACCAGAGGACATAGGTTTAAGGTGAAGGGGACAAGATTTAATAGGAAACTGAGGGGTAGCTTTTTCACACAAAGTGTGGTGGGTATATAGAACTAGCTGCCGGAGGAGGTAGTTGAGGCAGGGACTATCAAAGCGTGAGAGTTGGCAGCCCTGCTACTAACTAAATCATTCAACACAGAGCTTGCAAGGTTCCAAATGGTCTGACTAACCACCTCCCGTGCTGTAGGAATAGCATTGCATGCGCTTGTTGCATTTATTGTTCTCTCAGTATGGACCCTTTATGAGCTCGACCAGCCACTGACACTCTCCTCCGCCTAGCGGAGCTGGTCCTTACCCTCAATAACTTCGCGTTCGACTCCTCCCACTTCCTCCAAATACAAGGCGTAGCTATGGGCACACGCATGGGCCCCAGCTATGCCTGCCTATTTGTAGGTTACGTCGAGCAATCCTTGTTCAATACATACCAGGGCCCCATCCCCAACCTCTACCTCCGCTACATCGACGACTGCTTTGGTGCTACCTCCTGCACCCGCACACAACTGACTGACTTCATCCACTTCACCACTAATTTCCATCCGGCACTGAAATACACCTGGACCATTTCCGACACTTCCCTACCATTCCTTGACCTCACTATCTCCATTGCAGGTGATAGACTTCTAACCGACATACACTATAAACCCACTGACTCCCATGGCTATCTGGACTACACTTCTTCCCACCCTGCTTCCTGTAAGGACTCCATCCCCTACTCCCAATTCCTCCGTCTACGCCGCATCTGCTCCACGGATGAGGCGTTCCACACCAGGACATCTGAAATGTCCTCACTATTCAGGGAACGGGGGTTCCCCTCCTCCACCATAAATGAGGCTCGCACCAGGGTCTCTTCCATACCCCGCAACACTGCTCTCTCTCCCCATCCCCGCACTCGCAACAAGAGCTGAGTCCCCCTAGTCCTCACCTTTCACCCCACCAGCCGTCACATACAAAAAATAATCCTCCGTCAGTTTCGCCACCTCCAACGTGACCCCACTACTCGCCACATCTTCCCATCTCTCCCCCATATCTGCCTTCCGCAAAGACCGCTCCCTCCATAACTCCCTTGTCAATTCTTCCCTTCCCTCTCGGTCCACCCCCTCCCCGGGCACTTTCCCTTGCAACCGCAAGAGATGCAACACTTGTCCCTTTACCTCCCCCCTCGACTCCGTTCAAGGACCCAAGCAATCGTTCCAGGTGCGACAGAGGTTTACCTGCATCTCTTCCAACCTCATCTATTGCGTCCGCTGCTCTAGATGCCAGCAGATCTATATCGGTGAGACCAAGCGGAGGTTGGGCGATCGTTTCGCCGAACACCTCCGCTCGGTCCGCAATAACCAAGCTGACCTCCCGGTGGCTCAGCACTTCAACTCCCCCTCCCACTCCGCCTCCGACCTCTCTGTCCTGGGTCTCCTCCATGGCCACAGCGAGCAGCACCGGAAATTGGAGGAACAGCACCTCATATTCCGTTTGGGGAGTCTGCACCCCCGGGGCATGAACATCGAATTCTCCCAATTCTGTTAGTCCTTGCTGTCTCCTCCCCTTCCTCAGCTCCCCTGCTGTCTCCTCCCACCCTCCAGCCTTCTGGCTACTCCTCCTTTTCCCTTTCTTGTCCCGACCCACCCCCACCCCCGATCAGTCTGAAGAAGGGTTTCGGCCCGAAACGTTGCCTATTTCCTTCGCTCCATAGATGCTGCTGCACCCGCTGAGTTTCTCCAGCTTTTCTGTGTAACCCTTTATGAGCTTGTTTGGAACAAGGAATTCCATTGAACCCTGATATACTTGACAATAGACTAATCTGAATTGCGGGTGACAGAATGGCTAGTGGAGCTGCTGCCCCACAGCTTCAGTGACCCAACTTCACCCGTGACCTCTGGTACTGTCGGAGTGGAGTCTGTATGATCAACCTGTGACCACAGGGGACTTCCTCTAGTTTTCCAGCTTTCTCACTTCATCCCTAAGACGTGCAGGTTGGTAGGTTCATTGGTTGCCGTAACTTGGCCCAGGTGTGTAGGCAGGGTGTTAGAATCTTGGGGAGAACACAGTGGGGTTAGCAACAAAGGGGGTTTGATGTTGGCGTGAACTCGGTGGTCAAAGGACTTTAGTTTAGAGCATGGAAACAGGCCCTTCAGCTCACCGACTCCACGCCACTACTAGCACCATTCTGCACATTAGGGATAATTTTCAATTTACAGAAGCCAATTTACGTACAAACCCACACGTCTTTGTAGTGTGGGAGGAATCCAGCGCAGCTGGGGAAAACCCTTGCGTCACAGAGAGAACGTACAAACTCTGTACAGACAGCGCCCTTAGTCAGGATCAAACCCGGGTCTCTGGCACTGTAAGGAACTGTATCTCTACTGCTGTGCCACCGTGATGCACCACGTTACTTTGCTTTGAATATTATGCTAGGACCAGAGTTAAATTTCTTCCATTTAACTGCTCTTCACCAGCCATGTTCACACTAAAAAAAATCCATGTAGGGGAATTGCTATTAATCAGGTCAAATTTCTGAGACTTTTTGGACTGATAAAGTTCCTGTGAAACACATTGGGACATTTATGGCACTTTGTAGATGCAGATGATACTTGTTGCAAGAAACAAGATTTTGCCAGGTCGTGGCCTGCTGAACACCAGTCATCCCAGCTAGTATTGGCCCAAGTTAAAACTGCACGAATTTCTTTCAGTTCCCTCCATTTCTTCCATCGAACGTGTCCAAAGACAGGCAGCTCGATTTGTTACTAACACCTATGAGAGAGAAGCAAGTGTCACCAAACTTCTGAATTCTCTGGGGTGGAACCCTCTCCGAGACAGATGTGAAGCTCACCGTTAGACCTGTTTTTACAAAATGTTAAATGGTCAGCTCGACATAGACTACAAGACCAAACACCAAACTCATAGAAACATAGAAACATAGAAATTAGGTGCAGAGTAGGCCATTCGGCCCTTCGAGCCTGCACCGCCATTCAATATGATCATGGCTGATCATCCAACTCAGTATCCCGTACCTGCCTTCTCTCCACCCCCTGATCCCCTTAGCCACAAGGGCCACATCTAATCTTAAATATAGCCATGAACTGGCCTCAACTACCCTCTGTGGCAGAGAGTTCCAGAGATTCACCACTCTCTGTGTGAAAAACTCAAACCAATTAGGAGCAGACGAGGGCATTCGATCCAATTTGTGATCCCAGCTACAAAGACACATGTGTACAGCAATTCGTTCTTCCCACGCACAATTAAAGCATGGAATAATCTCCACCCAACTATAGTTACCCAAGCAGATGCAACTAATTTAAAGTAGCTCTTTCTTCCCAATAACCCTTTCTGGCTTAAGCCCTCCCTTCACCACCTCCAGTTTAAATTCCATTTGGAATATTTTGGAGGACCAAGAACAAGAAGAACCTCCCTGCCCCCATATCTCTTCCTGTTCATATATGCACCAACTCTCCTTGTACTCGCAGCTGCACGACAACCATTCCATTCTGCCGCGGGTTCTACGGTTCTCACCTTATTTTATGTGAAAAGAAATCCTTCATAATTGGTCATCTCATCTGATTTTCAGATGAAATCAGGTGAATGAATGGAGTTCATAAGTTATAGGAACAGAATTAGGCCTTTCGGTCCCGCAAGTGGTCTCCACCATTCAATCCATATTTCCCTCTTAACCTCATTCTCCTGCTTTCTCCCCATAACCCTTGACACCCTTTACTCATCAAGATTGTTGTAAGTAGCACCCTTTACTCATCAAGTAGCTAAAATAACTGCGTGATTGGGTTTGCTGTGCTACTTACAACTATCTCTGCCTTAAAATTTTCCATTGACTTGGCCTCCACAGCTGGTGGTGGCAAAGAACTCCACAGTTTCACCTCCCTCTGACTAAAGAAATGTCTCCTCATCTCCTTTCTAAAGGTACGTCCTTTTATTCTGAGGCTATGGCCTCTGGTCCTCGACTCACCCACTAGTAGAAATATCCTCTCCACGTTCACTCTATCCAGGCATTACTGACCTGCTGGTGGTTGTTTGGTTTATACACTGTCTTTTTCCAGGAATTGTCCACAGCCAGATGATCTGTATTGGATCTCCTCTTAATAGTTACTTTCCAGAGAAGAGCTCCCGTTAACATTTTCCATGATAATTGCATCCTCTCAATTCAGCTGAACTTGTGGAAATCTTTTCTCCAGTGCTTCATTCACCTCTCTGCAACCTGAACAGAATTACACAATTCCTCTGAAGAGAGTCAAATCTACTTGCCAATGATTGCTGAAGCTGTGTGTGAGTTGCTGGGTCCATTGTAAACATCGTATGTTTCCTTATGTGGCCTACAAAAATGAATTGAGTATGTATGAGCTGGGATACCAGCTACGCTTGACTCTTGCATCTGTGAATTATTTTACCGAGCCCAGGAACGGATTGGGCGGCACGGTGGCGCAGTGGTAGAGTTGCTGCCTTACAGTGCCAGAGACCCAGGTTTGATCCTGACTATGGGTGCTGTCTGTACTGAGTTTGGACTATGGTTATGTTCTATGATGGGGATGGAAACATGGCCCTGAAGACTAGAGTGTGTAACTGAAAGACAAAAGGAAAAAGAGGATTGACAAGGAGAAATAGCCTGATACAAATGGAAATGAAGAACAACTTAGTCGAAAGTTGAATAGAGTCATAGAATCATACAGCGTGAACAGAGTCTCTTTGCCCCAACCTGCCCACGCAGACTGGAATTTTTAAACTTATTTGTTGGAAGTTACATCTTCTCTCATCTGTTCCTGTCATAGTATATCCAATTCCCCATCGTCAGGTCCTGCTAACTCTCACCGACGCAAATGGTTCCCTGATCACCTCACCATGTGTTAGTTTGCTGTAATGAACCCAGTATATATAGCCTTCACCAATCAGCAACTAGAGTGCATTTACTGGTCAGCACCCTGCTCTCCCCACCAAACCCATGCCACAGGGTGAAAAAAAAGACCCAAAGTGCTGGAGTAACGTAGCAGGTCAGGAAGCATCTATGGAGAACATGGATGGATGTCATTTTGGGTCAGGATCCTTCTTTGGACTACGGACTTCTTCTGAAGAAGGGTCTTGACCCAAAACGTCACCCATCCATGTTCTCCAAGGATGCTGCCTAACCCGCAGAGTTACTCCAGCACTTTGTGTCTTTTTTTGTAAACCAGCATCTGCAGTTCCTTGTGTATACAAATTAACATGAAATGTATGCTTTCATTTTTGAAGGTATAATAGGAATCTTATGTAGAAGCTCATCTCCCTCAGCAAACCCAATCACGCAGTTATTTTAGCTACTGAGGAGCTTTGATGGGCCAGATGGTCCAAGTATCTCTCCCCTGGTAATGGAATGTGGAACAGAATATCAGGGCAGCCACTTGACTGAAATGAGGCAGACTTTGTTCTCTCAGAACCGTGTAAACCAACCGTGCTGACTCTGTGTACCTGTGACAGGCCGAATCACCCAATTCTGTTCCTATCACTTATGACCACTTAGGAAGGCGAGATAGATCAGCCATGATTGAATGGCTGGCTGGGCTTGATGGGCCGAATGGACTAATTCTGCTCCTATCACTTATGACCTTATGACCTAGCAACTGTTGCCTCTCTTTCGACTTTACTTTAGAGATACAGGGCGGAAACAGACTCTTCGGCCCACCAAATCAGCGCCGACCAACGATCACCCCGTACACTTGCACTACCTTACACACTTGAGGACATAGAAACATAGAAACATAGAAAATAGGTGCAGGAGTAGTTATTGCTCGGTGCACTTCGAGTCTGCACCGCCAAACATTCGAGCCCATTCGGCCCTTCGAGTCTGCACCGCCATTCAATATGATCATAGCTGAACAGTTTACAATTGTTCCCCAGCCAATTTACTTAAAGGTTAACATCTTTGGAGTGTGGGAGGAAACCGGAGCACCCAGGGAAAACACACGTGGCCACAGACAGAAGGTACAAACTCTGTACAGACAGCACCCGTAGTCAGGATCGAACGCGGGTCGCCGGCGCTGTAAGACTGTGCCAGCGTGCCGCCCCTACTATGCCATCTACTCAGCCACCCACAGCACCTAAACTTACCCACCTGACTGTGTCCAACGTCTGCTTCCTGGCAATGCTGCTCTTGCCACTTGCTAAACAGCAGGGGCTTCTCAGGCTAGATGCTCGCCATTGAAATATTATAAATCTGTGAAAAGGTTGCCTGATCTGGTTGCTTAGCAACAGCAGCAGCCTGGCACTGGAGAAGGTTCCAAATACAGTACTGGTTCATTGCAAATGTTCCGTGCTATTTTTCTTTCATGTTCGAACAAACCTTTCTCCAAAACAAATTACGCTGCTGCAAGCTGGAGAAACTCGGATGCAATGAAAACTTGATCGAGAATATTGCTGATAAATGCTTGATCAGGGATATACGATAATAAAACGCCACACATATCATTCAGTTGGGTCTTAACAGAATATCTTTATGTTGTTACATGGAGTTGGGAACTAGACTTGCGTTGAGATTCAGCCCTTGGGGCATTTACCTAAAGATAGGCAATAAAATATCTGAGCTGCTGCCATCAAAAGAACAAATTTAAAAGAGGTTGCATTTATAACAGCACTGTACCCAAGCGAGGATGAAGATGATTCAGCTGTTCCCCTCTCATTCAAAACTCAAAATGCTAGACGATCTCAGTGGGTCAGGCAGCATCTGGGGTGGCAATGGGCAGAAGACATTTTGGGTTGGGACTGGAGAAGAGTCCCGAACCAAACCGTCCTCTGTCCATTCCCTCCATAGATGATACCTGTTCATTCAGCATGATTCAGTTCATCCAGCATTTCGTGTTTTGCTCACAATTCCAGCATCTGCAGTTTCCTGGGTCCCTTGGCATTCAAGCTTAAAATCCACAAATGGAAGCCATTGGGCAAATTCCCTGACAATCACGTTTAGAACCCACATGGCAGAGGAAATTAGTTTACCTTGGCATCATGTTGGGCACAGACATTGTGGGCCAAATGGTCTGTTCCTGTACTGTGCTATTCTATGTGTAGGAACGAACGGCAGATGTTGGTTTAGGCCGAAAATACACACAAAATGCTGGAGTAACTTAGCGGGTCAGGCTGCAACTTTGGAGAAAAGGAATAGGTGAAATTTCGGGTTGAAACGCAAAACGTTACCTTTTGGGTTGACACACTTCCCTTTTCCTTTTCTCCAGAGATGCTGCCTGACCCGCTGAGTTACTCCAGCATTTTGTGTCTATCTTCGATGTAAACCAGCATCTACAGTTCCTTCCTACACATTTTGGCTATATGTGATACAGGTTGTTTTTATGCACTTCATTAATATGTAGTCATCCTACATCCAATGCGTTTTATTCTGGAGAAATTGCCCTGCATTTATTGGGAGATGTCAAAGTAACTTCTGCTTCCTTCACTTTTTGCTAAAGACCCTCTTTTCTGACTGGGTCTCGATCCAAAATGTTTAGTTTAGTTTAGTTTATTGTCACGTGTACCGAGGTACAGTGAAAAGCTTTTGTTACGTACCAACCAGTCAGCAGAAAGACAATACATGATTACAATCGAGCCATTTACAGTGTATAGATATATGATGAGGGAATAACGTTTAGTGCAAAGTAAAGCCAGCAAAGTCCGATCGAGGATAGTCCGACGGTCACCAAAGAGGTAGATAGTAGTTCGGGACTGCTCTCTGGTTGTGGTAGAATGATTCAGTTGCCTGCTAATAGCTGGGAAGACATTTTCCATTACCCTCCACAGACGCTGATAAGATTAGATTAGATATAATTTATTGCCACACAACCAGGGTCTGTGGAAATTTGGGTTGTCAGCAGCGGTACAATAATAAAGAACACACAACCACAATAAAACTGTAACACAAACATCCACCACAGCATTCATCACTGTGGTGGAAGGCACAAAATTTGGCCAGTCCTCCTCCATTTCCCCCCGTGGACAGGACCAGAGTCCAAAGTCAGTCCAGGATCGGCTCTTCCTCACCGGAGACCGCGGCTTTAAGATGGTGTAGGCCGATCGGTCGATATTTAAAGTCTCCGCTGCAGCCAGAAGCACCATAGACTGCAGGGCCGGTGGTCGAAGCTCCCCTCCAGGGGTATTGGTAAGTCCATGCCGGGCCCGCGGTAGAAGTTGGCCGCGGGCCGGCAGTGATGGCTTCTTCTTCCCCCGGGTCCCCCACGAGGGATCCCGGGCTGTAGATGCCGCACCAGCTGGAACTCTGCAGACCGCGACTTCAGGCCGCGGCTTCAGGCTGCCGGCTGCCCCGGGCCAGCGAAACGGAGCGCTCCCCTCCAGCGAGCCCCAGCAAGGGCTCACCCGCTCAACGCCGAGAGTCCACGCTGTGCCCGCCGCTGAAGCCCCGGGCGTGTCTCCGGGAAAGGCCGCGCTGATCCTTGATGTTAGGCCACGGGGGAGGCGACCTGGAAAAACTCGCCTCTCCGTGGAGGTGGCGACCAAAGCGGTTTCCCCCTTACCCCCCCACACTAACAGCTGGGAAGACATTACCCTCCGCAGATGCTGCCCGACCCACTGAGTTTCTCCAGCACTTCATCTATTACACATTCGAGGGTGCTTGGGGGATTTAATCCTAGCCTCTATTCATCCCGCACAGCTGCATTTCTAATGAAAAAACCCAGATTCTCGGATCAATATAGCACGACTATTTGTAGTGTTTTCTGTATACAAATGTAACTGCTACATTTCCGATATTGCAACACTGCCCACATTTCAAAAGCTCTTTGGCTCTTGGCAACGAGACAGCTTAGCATATTCTGAGAAGGATGTAAGAAGGGTGAAGTAAATGTAAAACCGTTTCATGGAAATATGTGACAAAACACTGCTGCTTTCTGCCAGGGAATCTTGAATTACGGTTCAAACTGGAAGAAGTACTGCTGTAAATTTGCATAATTCATTGGTATATAATTCCTAGAAATGTCAGTAGAATTAATTATGAGACACCAAAAGCTTTATATTTATTCGTGCCAGTTGATTTCCCCTGGCCCTTGAAAAGTAACATTTTGTAAAAGAGAACTGAATTGTTTTATTTTATTGTGCTAAAAATATGTCACAAACGATCTTGCTTAGTTTGCCAAGAAATGGTGGTAAAAGAGCTTCAGCTTCGGCTTTTTGCCAGTGTTTATCCCTCACTCTGTGTTATTAAGGTAGGCAATCAATAGATGATCGCTGTTTGTGTGGGCGCTTCCTGATATATCGGCTGCCACCTTTCTTGTATTACATCGATGGCTGCATTGTGAGAGCACTCTGCTGGCTGAGAAGCACATTGGCACATTCTCAAAGCAAGGTGGAGCATGCCATAAAAATAGACGCTTTTCTCTTTAATTGGGCCGATTTTCAATCTGTGGCATAGTGTGAATCAGATGGTGTCGCATTGGTCGCTTGCTGTATCCAGCGTCTGAATTATGACCCTGTTGAAGGGAGCAGTTTAGAGCGGTCACGAAAGACAGAGACAAAATGCTGGAGTAACTCAGCGGGTCAGGTAGCATCTCTGGAGAAAAGCAATAGGTGACGTTTCGGGTCGAGATCCTTCTTCAGACTGAGAGTCATGGGGGAGGGAAACTAGAGGTATGAAAAGGTTCAGAACAAACCTGAACAGGCCGGTACTGATGACCAAGGAAAGGGGGGAGCCCACAATGGTCCATTGTTGGTTGTGGAAGAGAAGATAATGAAGGGGTATATGGATGCGAACAATGGAACCAGCAAGATGACCAGGGTGGCGGAGGGATGGAGTGAGACGGAATGAAATTGTCATTGGAGAGCAGGCAATAACTCACTTTGTGCTACAGTGGTTTCCACCTGCTTGAGCAATCTGTGGTTTTAGTTGACAACTGCATTATATTTTCTGTCATTTTTGGCGTGGAATTATTGACCCGTGCTGGTGCTCGGTAAAGCGGTCACCAGTGTGCGTTTGGTCTCACCAATGTAGAGGAGGCCACATCAAGAGCACTGAATTCATGTAGATGCAATTGGAGGAGGTGCTGGTGAATCTCAGTCATAGAATCATAGTTAAACAATATGGAAATAGGCCCTTCGGCCCAACTTGCCCATGCCGACCAACATGCCCCATCAACACTAGTCCCACCTGCCTGCGTTTGGCCCATATCCCCATAAACCTGTCCTATCCATGTATCCACATTCAAATGTTTCTTAAATGTTACGATAGTACCTGCCTCAGCTACCGTCTCCGGCAGCTCATTCCATATATCGGCCGAAGTCAGCATGTCTTTGTGAAGGGGTCTTGCTTGGCAAATTTGCTGGAATTCTTTGAAGAAGTAAATAGCAGGACAGAAAAAGATGAGTCAGTAGATGTTGTTTACTTAGATTTGCACAAAGCCTTTGATAATGTGCCACACGTCAGGCTGCTAAGGAAGACGAGAGCCCACGGTATCAAAAGGCAGATACTAGCATGGATAGCAGGTTGCCCTGATGGCTGAAGACAAAGAGTGGCAATTAAGGGTGGGGGGGAGGGGGTCTGGTTGGCTGCCAGTGACTAGCGGAGTTCCGTAAGGGTCGGTGCTGAGGCTTCTACTCTTCACGTTGTATATGAATGATTTGGACAAAGGGATTGAAGGCTTTGTGGCAAAGTTTGCGGATGATACAAAAATAGGTGAGGAACAGGTAGTGTACAGAAATCAGGGACTCTGCAGAAGGATTTGGACAGATTGGGGGAGTGGGCAGTGAAGTGACAGATGCAATATAGTGTAGCAAAGTGTGGAGTGGTGTATTTTGGTTGTAGGGATAAAGGCATAGGCTATTTTCTTAATAGGAATCCAGAAATCGGAGGTGCAAAGGGACACTGGAGTGTTGGTGCAGGATTCCCAAAATGTTGATCTGCAAGCCAAATCGATAGTAAAGGAAGCAAACTCAATGCTAGCATTTATTTCAAGAGGGCTTGTATACAAAAACAGGGTTATAATGTTGAGGCTCTATAACGCACTGGTAAGGCTGCATTTGGAATATTGTGAGCAACTTTGGGCACCATATTAGAGGAATGATGTGCTGGCTCTGGAGAGGGTCCAGAGGACATTTTAAAAGAATGATCCCAGGAATGAGTATTTGTCGGCACTGGGCCTGTACTCGCTGGAGTTTAGAAGAATGAAGGGGGAACCTCATTGAAACATACAGAATAGGGAAAGGCTTGGATAAAGTGGATGTGGACAGAATGTTTCCTCTAGTGGGAGAGTCTAGGACTAGAGGTCACAGCCTCAGAGTTAAAGGACTTTCTTTTAGAAAGGAGACATTTCTTTAGTCAGAGGGTGGTGAATCTGTGGAATTCTTTGCCACAGAAGGCTGTGGGGGCCATCAGTGGATATTTTTAAGGCAGAGAAAGATAGATTCTTGATTAGTACAGGTGTCAGCGTTTATGGGGAGTAGGCAGGAGAATGCGATTAGGAAGAAGAGATAGATCAGCCAAGATTGAATGGCGGAGTGAGCCAAATGGCCTAATTCTACTCCTATTCCTTATGACATGTCCCACCCTCCTTTATGTAAAGTAATTGTCCCTAAGGTTTCTTCCCCCCCCTCACCTTAAACCTATGTCCTCTGGTTCTCGATTCCCCTACTCTGTGCATTTACCCTATCTGATTTCTCTCATGATCTTGGACAAATCTATAAGATCCTTCTGCTCTCCAGGGAATAAAGTCCTAGCCTGCTCAACCTCACCTTATAGCTTAGGCCCTCACGTCCTGGCAACATTCTCAAAATAAAATTTCTGCACTCTTCAGCTTAGCAACATCTCACCTAGAAATCTGGGGAGGGGAGGGATGATTGAACAGGGAACCAGGGAGTCACACAGAGAGAGAGTGGTCCCTGCAGAAAGCAGGAAGGGTTGGGGATGGGAAGGTGTTATTGGTGGTGGAATATCGAACAATGGTGTGGTGTATGTTGGGGCTGGTGGGGTGATAGGTACGTCCGTCCCAGTATTATCTAGTGGAAGGTAGGTTGAGAAAGTAAGCGTGGGATATTGAGCAGATATGGGCGAAGGCTTGGCCAACCGCAGTTCAATTCAATTCAATTCAATTCAACTTTAATGTCATCGCACAAATACAAGTATGAGTACAACGAAATGCAGTTTTGCGTCAGTCCGTAGTAGTTGTGCATAAAGAAATAAAAAAAAATAGAAAGAGAGAAGATACAGAATAATCAAAAAATACAGAATAATTAAACAATGGGGACGGAGGGACCAGAGAAATCTATTGGCGGGACTCCGAGTTCAGCAATGTGATTGTATTGTTGTAGAAGCTGTTCCTCATCCTACTGGTACATGACCTGAGGCTCCTGTACCGCCTCCCTGATGGGAGGAGGGCAAACAGTCCATGGTTGGGGTGTGAGGGGTCTTTAATGATCTTCCCAGCCCGTCTTAGACACCGTTTTCGGTGGAGGGCATCCATGGCAGGGAGCGGGGCACCGATGATGTGCTGCGCGGTTTTCACCACCCGTTGTAGTGCCTTCCTGTCCGCAGCAGCGCAGTGGGAGAGAAAGTACTTTTCCTGTAAAAAGGAGGACACGTCTTGATTCTAGAGTGGAAAGCCATCTCGAGATAAAGTGGAGGTGGAGAAACTTGAGAGAAAGAGATGTCGTCCTTACAAGAGACAGGGTGGGAGGAGGTATAGTATAGGCTGTTGAAGGCTTTGTAGTAGATATCAGAGGACAGAGGAAGAGCAGTTTGAATGCTGACGCTGATGTGAAGAAGTTTTTGAAGTGTCTCATTAACTTTAACTTTATGTTCTAATTTTCTCTTCATTCATTGTGCATGAGTGTGGGCAAAGTGCTGAATGAAATATTGTATTACTCTATGTGTCTAAGAACGCCTCCGCTATGTTTATACCACCACTGAAAGATTTAAAATTATCTCCTTGATAATTTCAAAAAATATGAAGAGGATTAGAACTGGTAAGATGATAAAAAGGGACTTGAAATTGAAATTAATTCGAAACAAATCAGGTGAAACATCTTCTCCCGAAGCAATAGAACTGTGAAGGAAGCCACAAGGAAGGCTCACAAAGCTCACAAAGTTACTAAGAGGTTTAGTATACATTTGTTTCCAGCTTTTCTGTGTAACCTTTAGTATACATTTGTTTATCAAGAGAGGGACAGGCTTAAGAATGCAGGTAGCTGCACGAGGCTTCTTTGAGTGATTAACTTTGTAATCTGCAAAGCCTGGTTCTTACAAAACGAACTGCAGTAAACCCTCAATATAACGAATTAGAGGGGGAGGAAATGGTGTTCGTTACTGCCAATTGTCCATTATAACCGAGTAAGGGGTTTGCTCCAACCATCTAAAGGTCACTCCGTGAAGCAACGAGGTGTTTTCAAATACAAAATTATTATTTTTTTAAAGGTCTTTTTGTTACTGAAAGCTAAAAATACTGAAGGCTGTTTGTTAATTAAGCCCCTGTCCCACTTTCACGACCTAATTGGCGACCTCTGCCGAGTTTTCCCTTGACTCATACTCGCAGCATGGTCGCCACGAGGTCGTAGGAGGTCTTCGTAACTCTTCCTCATGCTCGTGAGTGGTCCCCGCGTACTCGTGGCCCCAAGTAGGTTGCGGCATTTTTTCCAGCCTGATAAAAAATGACCACGAGTAAAAAAAAAAGGTTGGCATGGAAAAAAATGGATGCTTTTTACTCGTAGGTAGGTCGTAGCAGGTCGTGATGGTAGTGGTAGGTAGTCATAGGTAGTCGTAGGTCGGTAACTCACCTGAGAAAAAAATGTAAACATGACATAATTTTATCATCCGATCATTTTCCACTCGTAGCTAGTCGTAGTTGGTCTTAGGTGTGGAAGACTGAGGTTGAGGGGGGTCGTAGGTCGTAGACATAGTCGTAGGAGGTCGTAGACATAGTCGTAGGAGGTCTTTTACTTTGGCGAGACAACACGACCTTGACATTTTTTTTTAACTCGTCTAGGGTCTTCTAAACTCATGGATTAGGTCATCCAAGTGGGACAGGCCCTTTACATTGCTTAATAGAGTTAAGTGCCCATCAAAGCGATTGCTTGTCAATTTCAATGCCTCGTCAACTTCAATAGCCTCCGCAGTATTACTAGCAGTCCGTGTCCTTAAAGAGACAGTCTGCTAAAACCAACATCTATTATAAAGATGTCTGTAGTAACGAGGGTTTACTGTACTTTGTTTCCATGAGATAGAGAAAAAATACCCATCTGCTTCAACAAGATGTGCAGAATATCCTTTTAGGTAAACCTGGGATGATTTGCCAAATAATCAAGTCAAGTACTGCTAATTGATAACTCTTGTTGTGCGAACAGGTTGTACCTCACACATTCACTATTTGATTCATCCCAAAACACAGACTTCAGTTACCGTAATTACAAATCATTATTAACGAACAAGGCAATGCTCAAACTGAAGTGATTGTGTGGGTGTGAAAGGCACTGGACAATTTGGGAGTTTTGCTTCTGCAGTTTGTCTGTTTCTCAGGAGGGAGCATTGTGGGATGAACATCAACTGAGAGCTGGAAGAAATTAGCAGCTCAAGCAAGATCTATGGGGGGGCAAAAGATGTACGTCATCATTGGAGATTGTAGCCCTGAGTCAGGACTGAGAGCCTAGAGGAGAGATGACGAGCATATCGTTGTATGTGGTGGTGGTGTATAAAGGACAAGCAAGGGAGGATAGAGGACAGTGGCCGGTAGGTGACAGGTGGAACCTCAACTATACCTCATCCCAGTCTGCATCCTGCAAGGATGTCACTCCCTTTACTCTGTCTCTGATGCATCTGGTCTGAAGATAAGGTGTTCTACTGTAGAACTTACTCTAGAAAAGGGCGGTCACAGTGGCGTAATGAGGGTCATTTGGGTGAGCAAAGGGGAAAGCTGTGCATGTAGGTTGCCTCATTGATAACGGTGGCCAGCCATGCCTGTACACAAGTGGCTGCACAACATTTTGAGTGTTTTATAGCCAAGAAATACGTCTGCAAATGGGTGGTATTCGGTGTTATTTGGTGGTACTGTACTATGCTTTCACTCTCCAATCTGTTGGAGCTCTCTATTTTCAGTATTTCCCCTCATACTTCATTGCTTATACTCGCTGCAATCTTGCACCCAGCCCATGCACTGCATTGGCACCAATGTTGGAATAAACAAAGCATGTTTTGGGGTGGCACGGTGTGCAGTGGTAGAGTTGCTGCCTTACAGTGCCTGGGTTCCAACCTGACCACGAGTGCTGTCTGTACGGTGTTTGTACGTTCTCCCTGTGACCACGTGGGTTTTCTCCAGGTGCTCCGGTTTCCTCCAACATGCCAAAGACATACAGGTTTGTCAGTTAATTGGCTGCGGTAAAATTGTTAATTGTCCCTAGCGTGTGTTGGATGGTGTTAGTGTAACCGGTTGATCGCTGGTTGGCACAGGGCCTGTTTCTGTGCCGTATCTCTAAACTAAACGAAAAGTCAGGATTATTGTGGTCCCCTTGTGCAGGCAGGGAGAGCATTAACACTAAAGTGTAATGCCTATTTCACATATGACTATAGCTGACAGCTCAAACAGGAGTGTGGCGAATATATTGTAATCAGCTTTGTGACTGGTATGCTGATCATCTTCCCAGTGCTCCTCTCTGAGTTTTCAATGATTCAGTAATTCAAAGTAAACTCATTAATTTTAAGTGGCAGTGCTTGCTTTCAAGTATGAATGTACGTGTCACGGTGACATGCTTTCCCCTCTCCATGCATTCTGTTCTCTTGTGCTATTTATGGAGATTGGATTCCATTATATTGCCATCGTAAACTGAAAGGTCCTTGCGTTTGTGATGATCCCTCTTTCCTGACGTCGACGACGTTGCTATAAGCCATGTATGGACCTTTGCGCCGTAACTCAAGAAGCTTTCCGTTCTCTTTTGCAGATGGAATATTCGGGAGGTGTCAGCTGGTCACGGCGATAGACGTATACAAATACGAAGTTTCGCCGGACGATCTACAGCGCCTCCGCGATTTCCTGCAGGAACTGTCCCTCAAAGGTACTGATGAAAACAGCTTGTGGCATGTTAATAGAACACCATTAACATGCCACACCATCACAAGGGTTAGTTACGTCATGAGGTACATGGGATGATCGAGATAGTTGATAAATGTCACGTATTTCATACAGGTCTGATTACTCTTCAATCCCCTTGATTGCTTGTAAAGCGCTTTGAAATGGCCCAGGTGCTGTGAACGATATAAATTTAAAATCTCCACATATGTAATGTAGAGAAATGAAATTCGAAACAGTTTCCAAATTTGCTCAGCATCCTAAGTGGTTTGTGCAATCATGCTGTTCCACTGAATAATGGACTTGATCGGCATTGAATTTAAATGCTGCTAAACAGGTGGAAGTGGGCTGTTTACAAGCTGAGTAAATGGCACTTTGCGTGCCCGAACAGAGGTTACTCAACTGTGCAAGCACATGAATTACAACGTCAAACAGGTCACGCTACCCATGAATGCAAGACCCAGCATCTAATTAAACCTAATCAAAAACAGCAAAGATATTTTAGTAATAAAGAGTTTGAGAATGCAAACACCTTAGTCTTTCAGGTAAGGATAGACACAAAATGCTGGAGTAACTCAGCAGGACAGAAGGAGAGAAGGAATGGGTAACGTGTCGGATCAAGACTCTTGTTCAGCTAACTTTGTAATATACTGATCAATCTGTAGATAGAGCATGAACGGAGTCCAAAGCAGTACCTACTCTCACCAAATCAGACATGGCTCTCTGTGTTCTGCAGTTGAATGAGAATCTGTGGTGTTCATTAGCTCTATTGTGGATAGGTGCAGTTGGCCAATATCCAGTACAGATCCGCTGACTCACAATCAGCTTGGACATGCTTCCTCTAATCTCACTTCCTGTAAAGAGTTTTCATTCATAGAAACATAGAAACATAGAAATTAGGTGCAGGAGTAGGCCATTCGGCCCTTCGAGCCTGCACCGCCATTCAATATGATCATGGCTGATCATCCAACTCAGTATCCCGTACCTGCCTTCTCTCCATACCCCCTGATCCCCTTAGCCACAAGAGCCACATCTAACTCCCTCTTAAATATAGCCAATTAACTGGCCTCAACTACCCTCTGTGGCAGAGAATTCCAGAGATTCACCACTCTCTGTGTGAAAGCTGTTTGCTATTGGACAGGCTAGATGCAGGAAAAATGCACCCGGTGTTGGGGGAATTCAGAATGAGGGATCGCAGTTTAAGAATGAGGGGTAGGCCATTTAAGACTGGGATGAGGAAAAACTTTTTCACCCAGAGGGTTGTGAATGTGTGGAATCCTCAGGTAGATTTAGCTCTTAGGAATCAAGGGATATGGGGAAAAAGCAGGAATAGGGTACTGATTTTAGATGATCAGCCATGAATATATTGAATGGCGGTGCTGGCTCAAAGGGCCGAATGGCCTACTCCTGCACCTAGTTTTTTATGTTTCTGGGAGAAGTCATTGTCATCAAGCACAGAAATAGGCCCTTTGGCCCACTGAGTCTATGCCAACATCAACCTCCCATTGCACTAATCCCGGACCAATGACATTTTATTCCCTTCACAATCCCATCAATCTCTCCTATCCTGTGGATTCTATCACACGCCTACACACCAGTGGCAAATAACCAACCAACACCTGGGACTTTGAAATTCAGCAGATTCAGATTTATAAAGATAATTTCCTCTCTCGCTGGACAGATGATACATAAGCTTGAAAGCACCTACTAGCAGATTCAGGAACAGCTTCATCATCCCTGCTGTTATCAGACTACTGAAATGGTACTCCCACATGATAGGGTGTCGTCTCAATTTTCCAACTCACCTCATAGCAGACTTGCACCTTTAAGGGCCTGTCCCACTTGGCCATCATTTGTGCGTCATTTACGCGCCATCATTTATGCGTCGCGACGCGCACGTTGTGATGCGCACGTGAAGCGCGCATGGTGTGCATTACGCGCGCATGGTGCCTGGTGACGTAGGCAGTAATGCGAGGTCGCGTGGGGCGCCCCAGGATTTTGGGATGTACAACATCTTTGCGCACCATCTGCGTGACGAGCAAATGACGCCCAAGTAGAACAGGCCCTTTAGTTTGCACATTCTCTGTAACTGTAAGCTATAATGCTGCACCACCTTTTTTTGAACTATTATATACTTTTCTATTTGCACTATTTTTGTACTTGTCTCTGGCTTGATTGTACTCGTGTATAAGTCCATAAATGATAGGTGAAGAATTAGGCCATTTGGCCCATAGAGTCTACTCCGCCATTCAATCATGGCTGATCTATCTCCCTCTCCCAACCCCATTCTCCTACCTTCTCCCCATAACCCCTGATACCCTTACTAATCAATAATCTATCTATCTCTGCCTTAAATATATCCTTTGACTTGGCCTTCACAGCCTGTGGCAATGAATTGTACAGATTCGCCACCCTCTGACTAAATAAATTCTTCCTCATCTCCTTCCTAAAGGAACCTCCTTTTATTCTGAGGCTGACCTAAGGTCCAAGACTCACCGATTAGTGGAAACATCCTCTCCACATCCACTCTATCCAGTATGATTTGGTTTGACTGGCTAAATCGCAAACTGAACTTTGCTTGGTAAGAGTTACAATAATAAACAGTTCAAGGGTGCAATGAAAGTCTTTGTTCATGTGAAGCTCAGAGGCTGCTCAGTGTACTCGATAATAATAATAATGCAAAAAACACAACAAATGCAAAACAGCAGAATATTCAATGATTATACTGTAATCTGCAGTAGAAGTACTAAAATACTAAAGTGAAATAATGATATGCAAGAAAACCAGAGAACCTGTGAGAAAATCCATGTGGTCACAAGTAAAATCCACATGGACAACACTGGAGATGGGGACTGCACCCAGATCACTGGTGTTGGGCCGGGATGCCATCTCTGTCTTATTTGCATAGTCGTTCCAATACACTCATCCTGCCACACTGTAGAAGTATCTCAACCCGAAACGTCACCCATTCTCTCCAGAGATACTATCTGTCCCACTGAGTTACTCCAGCTTATTGTGTCCACCTTTCACACTAGTTCTTCTGAGAAGTCTTTCTGTTCCTTCAACCAAGGATTCCTCTCTCTTTCTCTCCATCTCTTCATCTCAATTCCCAAATGTCTGCTCACTTCTCCCTCCCTTTCCCAGAAGAACTCCCTTTGTTCTCATTTCCCACTCCAACTGGTTCTATTTTCTGTCAAAGACAAACACAAAAGGCAAGAGTAACTCAGCAGCATCTCTGGAGAAAAGGAATAGGTGACGTTTCGGGTTGAGGCCCTTCTTCAGTCTTGACCCGAAGCATCACCTATTCCTTTTCCTCAGCGACTCTGTGCATCTACCTGATCTATTCCTCTCATGATTTTATACACCTCAATAAGATCACCCCTCATCCTCCTGTACTCCACGGAATAGAGTCCCAGCCTACTCAACCTTTCCCTATAGCTCACACCCTCCAGCCCTAGCAACATCCTTGTAAATCTTCTCTGCACCCTTTCCAACTTGACAACATGTTTCCTGTAACATGGTGCCCAAAACTGAACACAATACTCTAAATACGGCCTCACCAACGTCTTGTACAACCTCAACATGACCTCTATACTCAGTACTCTGACTGATGAAGGCCAATGTGCCAAATGCCTTTTTGACCAAGCTATTATCCTGCGATTCCACCTTCAAGGAACCATGCACCTGCACTCCTAGATCCCTCTGCTCTACAACACTCCCCAGAGCCCTACCATTCACTGTGTAGGTCCTGTTCATGTTAGATTTCCCAAAATGCAACACCTCACTAGTTAACCTTAAGACAAACCTTCACTAGTTAATCAGCATAAAAAGGTTGCTTGGTTTTTTTTTCTTGTCTGGGAAATGAAGATGAGGTAAGAACTGAATCAAGAAAATCAAAGACTTATGAAGTCTCTATCTCTGCACAGCGTAAATATAATATTGCAGCATGAGTCCATTGAAAGCTTCTGTAATGTTCTGATCAGGCCAATATTAAAGGTTGATCTGATAATATCTCATGTGAGAGACGTTGCCTTCTGTAAGAAGGCATTTGCTTCCCTAGAAGGTTGTAAAGGCAGATTATGAAGAACTGTGTAATAGATAAGACCATCATGGGATAATATTCAGTTATCAAAATGTAAACTGAGAGACAGTGAGAAGAAGCCAAGGCAAACTGAAAACCTCGAAGTGATGCCAAACTTTAAATTCATGTTAGTTTAGTTTAATTTACAGTTACAGCGTGGAAACAAGCCCTTCGCCCCATCGATCCGCGCCAACCAACGATCGCCCGTACATTAGTTCTATGTTATCCCAGTTTTACATTCTAGACACTAGGGGTAATTTACAGAAGCCAATTAACCTACAAACCTGTACGTCTTTGGAATATGAGAGGAAACTGGAGCACCTGGAGAAAACCCACACGGTCACAGGGAGATCGTACAAGCTCCGTACAGACAGGACCTGAGGCCAGGATCGAACCTGGGTTTCTAGCGCTGTGAGGCAGCAACTCTACTGCTGTGCCACTGTTCCATCCTTGAGCTGACTGGTCACTTCTCTGTAAAGTAAGAAATGAAGGGAAAGACAACATCCCAATGCCCAATGCGGTGACCAAACCAAAGCCAACTATGATCCCAATGGATCACAGCCAGTAATATTGGATCGGTATGAATAAGGAGCATGCTGCCAATCAGATTCAACAAACTATTTTGATTCAAAAGAGATCGGAGACCTGCCCTGAGATTTGCTCTCTGAGAGCAGAAACAGTCAACAAACTCATATACAAAAGGAAGGAAATTGTATCCAGAATATGGAATATGCCTCAGGATTTAACATGGAGTGAATCACAGCACTAATTGATTGAATTCGACCTTTCTGATGAGGGCCCTTCAAGTTGAATCTCTTCCCAGCCGAGCAGCCTCACTAATTGAGTATTTCCTGCATCTTCTGTTTTTATTTTACTGCAATCTTGGTGTTGGATCTGCAAAAAAAAAGAGCCAACTTCATTACTATTTAATGCAACTCTATAAATATGCAGAGCAGCGTGCAGTGGGATAGGAAGCCCGATCCATGACTGATACATGCCAAGGATGCAAATAGAGTACTGCGGAGCAGGAGGTCAAGTCAAGTCTACCCTATGGGGTGACATTTTTTGTACTTTGTTTTGTTTTCTGGGGCTAATACGCCGTTTTCCCAAACCGGTCTCACAGGTCCTTGTCAGAAGTGGTAGAAGAAGAGGCAACTGAAATGTCACAGCAGCTTGGCTCATCATTAAGTTAAGACAACAGTGTCATGTTGTGGAGACGACTGTTTATTTGTGAAGCAATACTTTCAGTGGCAAGTGATTCGGGTACCATGGCAGTGCGTTGCCATGACGATGGCAATTTGCGTCAATGCAAACATTGGCACAGACCGCACTAATGTGCTGAAAAGCAAACAGTGCTCAAACCTGGAGAAGTTCAAAGGATTTATCATCTTTGAACTTTCAGTCAATGCAAAGAGAGTATTAGGATACTGCAGCAGATATTAAAAATCAAAAACTGATCTCTAACCCTGTCCCAAAATGGTTTCTAACCCTGTCCCATATACTGCCGTGTGCTTTTGAACTACAGTGCTCACTTAAGCTCTCCAGTTTTTCCATCTGTTCTGGCTGAATATAGTTCTATTACTATTTGCTTATGACATAGAAGGAGATCAATCAGCATATCAGTCAGTACCAGTTGTAAGAATATTCCTACCAGTCCCATTTCCACCTATATTTCCCTGGACTCATAGAAGGCAGAGGTTAATGGTGGAAGGATGATGTTGGATGTCTGTGACCTGTGGTTTAGTTAAGAGACAGAGTGGAAACAGGCCCTTTGGCCCTTATACATATATATAAAAACAATTTTGACATAAATGTAGATGGTTGGTTCGGAAGTTTGTAGATGTCACTAAGATTGGTGGAGCTGTGGATAGTGAAGAAGGATGTCAAAGGACACAGCAGAATAGATATCAATTCCATCAGAGAAATGGAAGTTTAATCCGAGAAAGCATGAGGTTGCACTTTGGGAGGTTGAATGGAAGGGGAAAATATAGTTTATGACAGGACCTTGGACAGCATTGATGTACAGAGGGATCTTGGGGCCCAAGTCCATAGCTTCCTGAAAGTGCAAGCATACTATGCGCCTTCTTTGCCAGTCAATCGCTTGTGGGGACAATTTCAGGACCATAGTGGTCCTCAATCATCGGGATATTGATTATAAGTGTCAGGAAGTCATGTTGCAGTTTTGGTGTATTGTGTGCAGTTCTGCTTGCCCCGTTGCAGGAAGGATGTGGAGGCTTTGGGGAGGGTGCAGAAAAGATTTACCAGATAACCCATATTATAGGCTATCAGAAATAAGAGGTTGGATAAACTTGGATTGTTTTCTCTGTTACGTTGGAGGTTGAGGAACTGAGAAGCTGACAGAAGTATATAAAATTAAGAGATAGAAAATAGATACTATTGGTACAGGTACTATCACAACATTTAAGAAACATTTAGACAGGTACATGCGTAGAATACGTTTAGAGGGATATATCAAGTCAAGTCACGTCAAGTCAAGTCAAGTCACTTTTATTTCTATAGCACATTTAAAAAACAACTCTCGTTGGGCAATGCTTTACAATTGGAATATGCCTCTAGGCAGGTGGGACATGATGGTTGCTGTGGGCAAGTTGGGGCCGAAAGGGCTGTTTCCACGCTGAATGACTCATTGACTCTCTATAACTCTACAGGACAGACAGTCAAAACCTTTTACCCAGAGTGGGAATGTCAAAGACTAGAGGATATGGCTTTAAGGTCAGAGCAGGAAAATTCAAGGGAGATGTGAGGGTGAGGGTGGTGAGTGTGTGGAATACGCTGAGGGGTGGTGTTGGAAGCTGCTACAATAGTGGCATTTAAGAGAATTTTGGATAGGCACATCGATATGCAGGGAATGGATGGATGGATGGATATGGATGGATATGAATTGTGTACATGCAGATGAGACAGTTTAACTTGGCATCATGTTTGGCACAGACATATTGGGCGAAGGGCCTATTCCTGTGCTGTCCTGTTCTATTTTCTATGTTTCCCCTATTACTGGAAACACTCAGTGGATTAGGTACCATGTATAGATGAACAATCTGACATAGGATCTGGACTGAAAAGTTTGTTGTTTCCCTTTCCACCGACATGCTCCACTTTCTAGTATTTTCTATGGGAGATATTTTCTAGAGGAGCAGGGGGAATAAAACTGCTCTGTTATTTCATCATGATAGTGACTAATCTTCAATCTCTGTCATTTGCAGACACAATCCTCATATCCCCAGTTCCAGAAATCCTTTGATCTCTGTTTCGGATGAACGCAGTTACCGAGCGTCCACAGACAAATAGTATAGAGAATTTCAATCATTCACCACCCTTTATGTGAAGGTAAATCTCCTAATTTCAGTCCTAACTGACCGACACCTAATTCCAAGACTGCGACGCCTGGTTCTAGACGTCCATCAAAGGGAACTATCCTCTTTGTCATAGGCCTTCTGAATCCTGTCAATTTCAACGAGATTTTCTCTCATTTCATTTGCTCCAAAAGGCTTTTGGCACATTGGCCTTCATCAGTCAGAGTTTAGAAGTTGGGAGGTCATGTTGCAATTGTATAATACGTTGGTGTGGCTGCATTTAGAGTATTTTGTCAGTTCTGGGCACCATGTTATAGGAAAGATGTTGTCAAGCTGGAAAGGGTGCAGAGAAGATTTATGAAGATGTTGCAGGAATAGAGGATCTGAGCAGGAAAGGACTTTATTCCTTGGATTGTGTGAGGATGAAGCCTTAGGCCTAACTTGTTCACACTGGCCAACATCTCCCATCTACACTAGTCCCGCCTGCCAGCGCTTGGTCCATATCCCTCTAAACCTGTCCTATCCATGTACCTGTCTAAATGTTTCTTAAATGTTGTGATAGTACCTGCCTCAATTACCCCCTCCAGCAGCTTGTTTCAGACACCCACCACCCTCTGTGTAAAAAGGTTACCCCCCCGGGTTCCTATTAAATCTTTCACCTCACAATAAACCTATGTCCTCTGGATTTAGATTCTCCCACTGGGCAAGAGACTCTGTATGTCTACCCGATCTATTCCTCTCATGATTTTGTACACCTCTATATGATCACCCCTTATCCTCCTGCGCTCCAAGGAAAAGAGTCCTGGCCTGCTCAACTCCTCCCTATAGCTCGGACCTTGGCAACAACCTAAACCATATCTTCTCTGCACCTTTTCCAGCTTGGCAAAATATCTCTCATAACATGGTGCCAAAAACGGAACATGATACTCCAAATGTGGCCTCACCAATGTCTTCTATAACGGAAACATGGCCTCCCAACCACTATACTCAGTACTCTGACTGATGAAGGGCAATGTGCTGAAAGCCTTTTTGGCCACCCTAACTACCTGTGATGCCACTATCAAGGAACTATGTACCTGCACTCCTAGATCCCTCTGCTCTACAGCACCCCCTAGAGCCCTACCATTCACTCTGTAGGCCATGCCCTTGGTAGACTTTTCACTTTCATGGCTTCTTAACACCAATTCACTACCTAGAGGCCACCCGGAAGCTCAACTGGGCCAGCCACAGAAGAGGCCGTACAGATCCGAGAGACTGCAGCTGCAGGAAACTTAAGCAAAAATTAAACAGCTGGTGTAACTCAGTGCGTCAGGCAGCATCCATGGAGGCTAGTGAACAGAAGATGCCTTGGTATTTTATGTTGGGCCCCTACTTAACCATATAACAATTACAGCACGGAAACAGGCCATCTCGGCCCTACAAGTCCGTGCCGAACAACTTTTTTTTTCCCCTTAGTCCCACCTGCCTGCACTCATACCATAACCCTCCATTCCCTTCTCATCCATATGCCTATCCAATTTATTTTTAAATGATACCAATGAACCTGCCTCCGCCACTTCCACTGGAAGCTCATTCCACACCGCTACCACTCTCTGAGTAAAGAAGTACCCCCTCATATTACCCCTAAACTTCTGTCCCTTAATTCTGAAGTCATGTCCTCTTGTTTGAATCTTCCCTATTCTCAAAGGGAAAAGCTTGTCCACATCAACTCTGTCTATCCCTCTCATCATTTGAAAGACCTCTATCAAGTCCCGCTTTAACCTTCTGCGCTCCAGAGAATAAAGACCTAACTTATTCAACCTATCTCTGTAACTTACTTCACCTATTCATGTTCTCCAGGGACACTGCTTGACCCACTGATTTACTTCAGCACCTTGTGTCATTTCGTTGTGAACCAGCTTCTGCAGTTCCTTGTTTCAGGCAGATGCTTTGGGCTGGGTCTCTTTTCAGATCAGCCTGAGGAAGGGGACTGACATGAACGATCTTCTGTCCATTTCCCTCCACAGATGCTGCCTGACCCACTGAGTTCCTCTAGCAGATAGACACAAAATGCTGGAGTTACTTAGTGGAACAGGCTGTATCTCTGGAGAGAAGGAATGGGTAACGTTTTGGGTCTCGACCCATTCTTCTGAAGGGTCTCGGCCCGAAATGTCACCCATTCCTTTTCTCCAGAGATGCTGGCTATATTTAAGAGGGAGTTAGATGTGTCCCTTGTGGCTAAAGGGAACGGGGGTATGGAGAGAAGGTACATGATACTGAGTTGGATAGTCAGCCATGATCATATTGAATGGCGGTGCAGGGTCGAAGGGCCGAATGGCCTACTCCTGCACCTATTTTCTATATTTCTATGTGAGTGCACAGCAATAACTTAACGTTTTTGGACCATCTGCCAAACCTCTGAACTATAGGAAGGACACAGATAACAGGTGCCTGAGAGCACCACTATTTCCACTAAGTCACAATCAAGCCTCATTTGCAAATCTATAGCTGTTCCATCATTGATGCCAGATGTATAACATAACTGCTGGCTGGACAGACAGCATCTCCATTGCACGGACTGTAGCAGTTCAAGGGGGAAGTCCACCATCACCAAAATGCCATTCTTGCCCGCTGTTCCCGCATCCTGACAGTGAATAGCAACAAGTTAAAAAAAATACACACTTGATTTGCGCACATTTGGTAAATGGGTCTGTGGTAATGAAACCATTGTAACCCAGATGGCAAGCCACTTCCCAATATGTTTTGGAACAGTGGATATAACCATCATGATACCAACACTGTTGGCTACATGTTGCTTGTTGTTAATGGAACAGATGCTGAATGCTCCATATCTTTGATGGATCTCATCTGCATTGGTGGCAGCAGCAGTTACCCTTTATTTGCGAGACTTGTAAACGTCAAGGTTGTTTGAACAGAAGGTCTGTAAAAGTAAATGATAAAAGGTGTTGATGTCTTCAAAGCGGCTGTAGATTACTTTATGTTCGCTATCATGTTGCATAAACCTATGTAATATGTAATTATCTGTCCCCTCATAAACCTGTCATTTAATTGGCAGCACTAATGCCACCGTGAGATGTAACCAGGAAGCAAATAAACTTATCATCACAGCATACTCTTTTTTTAGGTTGCAAACAACCTTGCTGTGCAGGTGGGAAAATAGTTACTGCCTTGCCATATCATCTGGAAACATGAAGCAAATCACAGCCATAGAGCTATACAGCATGGAAACAGGCCCCTTTGGCTCAACCTGTCCATGCCGATGGACCCATGGACCCAAATTATTCCATTTGCCTTCATTTGGCCCAGATCTCACTCAACCCTTCCTGCCTGTGTATCTGTCCAATGTAAAGGGAGCTTTTGTGTATTGCACCTCCATCTTGTGTGCAGCTGGGCTGCTTCTCATTACTATGTTATCAAGGTACACTGAGGCCACAGTATAATAACAGGTCCCTCTGTTCAACTGGCCTGTGGCAGCATTTACTGGATCCACTCAAACCTCCTCTGACTAGTCCTAAACCAGTGGGAGGAGGCTAGTGTGTAGAATCTGAGAAGAATAAAATGGGTTAGAGTAGAATTGATGTAAGTGAGTGCTTGATGGCCAGCATGGGCTCAGTGAGCAGAAGGGTCTATGTTCATGCTGAATCTCTCATAATCCTACGAACGTTACCTTCCACCCCACTCCCTCATCTCATGCCTATGCAGCTTTGCCTCAATACAACCATGCAGATGGCACTAACCACTCCTTGTGGTCACAGGTTCCACACTATGACCACTGTCAGAGTAAAGAGCTTTCTCCTGAAGATAGACACCAAATGCTGGAGTAACTCAGCGGGACAGGCAGCATCTCTTGCTCCCGCATGTCCCGCTGAGCTACTCCAGCATTTGGTGTCTATCTTCAGTTTAAACTAGCATCTGCAGTTCCTTTCTACACATTGAGCTTTCTCCTGAATTCCATTCTGGCCACTATAGTAACCTGTAGAGAAGAATTGAGATAGGGTTTGGCTGTGTAACAAGCTAATTGGATCAGCTTCAAATTATTTACTTGAACTTGGACCAAGTAGTCCCCATCAAATACAGAAGAGTACAAAATCCTAGCCAAACATTTAATGCTGTGGCATTGATTTATACTCACATTTAAAAAGATCTTTTTAATTGAATTTTTATACCTAGAAATCTAATGACTGGTCGATTTTTGAACTTCTGCTGGTTTAGCACCTTGTTGCTTTCCCCACAGTAATTATTTGGTGTGTAGGTCACTGAAGAGTTCCCTCACCTGCTGCTTCAGATATGAGGGTCTACTCTTGTCTGTGCGGAGTTTGAACATTTTCCCTGCGACCACATGCTCACTTTCCTCTCACATTCCCAAAGATGTGCGGGTTTGTAGGTGAATTGGCCTCTGTAAATTGCCTCTAATGTGTGAGGAGTGGATGTGAAAGTGGGGTGACACAGAACTAGTGTGAACGGGTGATCAATGGTTGGCATGGACATGGTGGGCTGAAGGGCCTGTTTCCATGCTGTATCTTACAATCAAACAAATGAAAATGACCCCTAATCCAATAAACCTGTTCATTTGAGGAGCAGAGAAGTTCTTTCTGTTGTACAGGCCAATATTTATTCTGTTATCAGCATGACAATAATAGAATATTGGGTCTTATAATTTGTGTGAACTTTATGTTTACATTTTATCCTTCACTTCACTTTTTCTACATCGCAGTAAAAAATAACTTAATTGACTGTTAGGTACTTTGGTATATCCCTGATTGGAAAGGCGGTTATATGAATTCAACTATTTTTCTATCAGAATGATGTGGTTGAGCTAGAGAGGGTACAGAGAAGATTTGCAGGAACACTGCCTGGACTGAAGCACTTGAGTTATAAGGAGTTTGGAGAGGCTAAATCTGGTTTCCCTGAAGTGGAGCCAGCAGGGTGTCCTAGTAAATGTTTATATAACTAGAGGCAATGAGAGGGTAAATAGTCACTGTCTAATTCCAAAGGTGGGAGAGTCTAAAACTAGAGGACATTGGTTTCTGACAAGAGGGGAAAGTTTTAAAGGGGATCTGGTGCAATTATTTTCAGACAGGTAGAGGTGGGGATTACATGGAAGAGGCTGACAGGGGAAGTGGTAGAGGCAGGTACAATGACAATGCTTAAAAGACATTTGGGAAGATACATGAAAAGGAAAGGATACTGGTCAAATACATGAAAATGGGATTAGAGTAGGTCGGCATTTTGGTCAGCGTGGATCTGTTGAGCCAAAGGGCCTTTTTCCATGTTGCAATTCTCTATGAATGTATGTGGAAACAAAAACTCCAGATGTTGGTTAATACACAAAAGGACACAACGTTCTGGAGTAGCACAGCAGGTCAGGAACTTGGATAGGTAACGTTTCGAGTTTCAACCTGAAATTTCACCTATCCATGTTCTCCAGAGATGCAGCCTGACCTACTAAATTACTCCAGCATTTTATGTCCCTCTATTAATTTAAAAATATAAAGTTACTTTTGTTCGTTTCTCGATAACTGGTTGGGAAGATCTTGTCATAATTGAATGCCCAGACCATCAACTTATGCTGGAAGTAATCTTTCCCCCAGCCAAGTGTGCAGATGGCATTATGTTTATTTGTACTTGCTTTCAATTTCAATTCCATTTCCTCCCATTCTCTCCCATTCTCTCCACCAGATCTTTTGGTGCAGGTCTTCAAAACTGCTGAATCAATGGCTGTGCAGTGCTGTAGTTTAAACTTAATTGACTTCAGGCAATCATGCAACTTGAGAGGAAAGGCATCCTGATTACACTTCAAAGCTCATCTGCCTATTAGTCTATCTTGTGATCCAATAAAAATGTGGACGGCATCTGCCTCACTCCATCTTTTTGACTTTTCCCACTATTTCTCTTTTTATTCAGTCCTTTGTGGCTGAGGAAAAACGAATAGATGCATTTGAAGAAAGGTCTAGACCCAAAACGTCATCCATTCCTTCTCTCCAGAGATGCTGCCTGTCCCGCTGAGTTACTCCAGCTTTTTGTGTCTATCTTAAATGCATTTTATCACAGGACCTGCAAGAGTTTCTCTTGAAACAATCAGTGACGTGCCAACGGAGCTGCCACGATCCATTTATCTTTTATTTTACCCTCCCACTAGATTAGAGAATTTGCTGACGTTTCTCATTTTTGCTGACAGAGGTTAAGGACTCTTGGTGAGTAGAATCAGGCTTCTGAAAATGCCAACGTTGCAGCTTAGATTAAATCCTTCAACCAGAGTAATGGACCCATCTATTCACACAATATAATTCTTATGCACAAAGGGAGGCAAAAGGAATTGTCCAGTATTGTTTTGTGTAGACAAAAAGATGCTGGCATGCATATTGGTGTCTATGGCAGCGGATTGTCATCCTCTAAACTGCTTAGGCTGTTTTAGGGTCTGACTGCCTGATTCCATTTAGGGGGGCACAGTGGCGTCCTCCCACACTCCAACGATGTACAAGTTTGTATGTTAATTGGCCTTGGTCAAATTGTAAATTGCCCATGTATGTAGGATAATTCTAGTGTACTGGGTGATCACAGGTCTGTGCGGACTTGGGCGGCATGTTTCCGCGCTGTACCTCTAAATTCCATTAAGTTCTGGACTTGCATATCACATTGATAGGATAGTGTTAGTGGATGGGGCTGGTCGGCATGGACTCTGTGGGCTGAAGGGCCAGTTTCCGCGATGTATCTCTATAGTCTAAAATTTAAATTGTTATGTTTTTAATTTAGTAAGAGTTGTGCAATATTAAAAATTTGAAATATTAAAAAAATTCTAGTTTTTAACTTTTTAAAGTTACTAGCCTGCGTATCGTCATTAAAAAAAGTACCGGTTGTGTCCATGCACTTACTTATCCATTCCACCCCATCCCCACCCCATCCCCTAAAGGGCCTGTCCCACTTACTCAATTTGTTCGGCGACTGCCGGCACACGTCATAGATAAAGGAGGTCACCAAAAATTTTCAACATGTTGAAAATCCAGTGGCGACCAGAAAGTATGACTCTGGGCGACTACTCACGACCATACAGGCTTCACCATTCACATGTCGCCTGTATTGTCGTGAGTGGTCGCCCAAAGACTCGTACCTTTTTCTCGTCACCGCTGGATTTTCAACATGTTGAAAATTTTCGGCGACCTGCTACGACTATGACGGGTGCCGGCAGTCGCCAAATAAACCGCGTAAGTGGGACAATCCCATTACCCTAACTCTAGCGCTGTCCCTGACGGGAGAGGAATGATATTGTGGGCCAGGTCAAAGTGGCAGCCTTCATGAGATTGATTCTCCAGCCTTGAGTTTAGTGTGCATAAGAGGGATGTTTAACCCACTGCCTGCAAACAGACATCCTAACCGTAAAAATGATCAGGTTGAATCCATGCATTTGCTTATCCGAGCAATCTCCCCTCCACCCCATCCCTCCCTGTCGCCCATTAAGCTGATCTCTCTCAGATGCAATCCAATTTCCTTTTGACAGCACTGATTGATTATCCTGAGGGGAATTGAATTCCAGATCACAGCGATACTCAAAGCAAAGAAGCTTTCTCTTTCATCCCCCTTGCATCTTTTAAATTGGCTTTGTTTGGATGTGGAATCATCTCCAATGGGTGCAATTTTTCTCCATCTACCCAGTCAAATCCATTCCTTGCTGGGCACCCATTTCAACTCTCTCCCCACCCTTCCCCTGCAGCTGAAGCCCCTCATTCCTTAAACCATTCTAGTAACACCAGAGACAAAATATATTAATAACCATTTATCACAAAAAATAAAACAGGGGGGATGGAGTAACTCAGCGGGTGAGGCAGCATCTCCGGAGAACGTGTATAGGTAACATTTTAGGGTCAGGACCCTTCTTCAGAAACTGTCTAGCACCATGTTCAGCACAGACATAATTGGCCTGTCCCTGTGCTTTACTGTTAATGTTTTATGTTCTATCCCTCAGGATACAGAGTGGACATTTACAACATAATAGTAAAAGGGCGGCATTCTGGCACAGCATTGAAGTCTTATGCCCCTGTCCCACTTAGAAAACCTGAACGGAAACCTCTGGGGACTTTGCGCCCCACCCAAGTTTTCTGTGCGGTTCCCGGAGGTTGCAGGTGGTTGCCGGAGGTTGCAGGTACTGGAAGCAGGTAGGGAGACTGACATAAACCTCCGGGAACCTCCGGGAACCGCACGGAAACCTTGGGTGGGGCGCAAAGTCTCCAGAGGTTTCCGTTCAGGTTTCCTAAGTGGGACAGGGGCATTACAGTGCCAGTGACCCAGTTTTTCAATCCCAACTATGGGTGCTGCCTGCTCGGAGTTTGTACCTTCTCCGGGTGCTCCAGTTTCCTCGGCCCAGAGGAGGAAGTTGGTTTGTTTATCCTGTCCAGTGATCAGGAGGGTTTTGCAGAGAGAGGATTGGTGTTTCTTGGCTCCTGTAAATTGTAAATTGTCCCTAGTATGTAGAATAGTGCTAGTGTACAGGGTAATCGTCGGTCGGCACGCACTCGATGGGCCGAAGGGCCTATTTCCACGCTATATCTCTAAAATATCACTATTTCCTTCGGTGGTTGGACCAAATACGCACTCTTCCAATATTGTACCAGTTTCTACTCTAGCAGGAGCATCACCAGCCAGAATGCACGGGCTTTAAAAGGGAACTAGAATCATCAAAGACCCACACCATCCTGGCCTTGTTCTCATTTCACATCTACCACCAGAAAGAAGGTAGTCTTATAACTGATGGATGTACAATGGCGCTACAGTAGAGTTGCTGCCTCACGGAGCTCGAGTCCTAGACTCGATCCTGTCTACAGGTCCTGTCGGTACGGATTTTGTACGTTCTCCCTGTGACTGTGTGGGTTTTCTCCGGGTGCTCCGAGTTTCCTCCCACATTCTAAAGCCGTGCAGGTTTGTAGCTTGATTGGCTTCTGCAGATGTCTCTCGTGTGTAGGATAGAACTAGTGTATGGGGTGATCGCTGGTCAGTGCAGAGTTGGTGGGCTGAAGCACCGTGCTGTACCTCTAATCTAAGCTGGCATTTGAGGATGAGCTCTGTCGACTGGATATATTCCATAGTTTAGAAGAATGAGAGGTTATCTAATTGAACCATGTAGAATTGTCAAGGGGTTTGACAGTATCAACGTGAGGAGATTGTTCCCTGATGAAGAAATTCTAGAGATAGCGACTTCAATCTCAGGGCAAGAGATTACCATCAAGGAATGGGATGGAACATTTCTCAGCTCAATGTGTTCCAGGTGGTTGGAACGCTCAAGCCCAGAGGAGTGCTGGTGCTCAGTTGTTGAACATATCCAAGACTAGCCTGAATGTTGAATTCAAGGAAAGGTTATGGGTCATGGAGGAAAAGAGTGGGAGCTCAAAGATAAACAATGGCATTTACCAGTGGGGTGAGCTCAGATCAACAAAACATTCATCATAATCCTGTTGTTATGTTCTTGTCAAGGCGAGGAATGCTGGCAGTGGGGAGGACTACTATGATAGTGGAGGTTGGATTGACTCGGATTGTCTTCCCTGGAACATCGGAGGTTGAGGGGAAGTATACAAAATGATGAGAGGCATATATAGGATAGACAATCAGAAGATAGACACAAAAAAGCTGGAGTAACTCAGCGGGCCAGGCAGCATCTCTGGAGAGAAGGAATGGGTGACGTTCTGGGTCGAGACCCTTCTTCAGACAATCGGAACCTTTTTCCCAGGGTGGAAATGTCCACCACTAAAGGGCATAGCTATAAGGAGAGAGAGGGAAAGTTTAATGGAGATGTGCAGGCGGCAAGCTTTGTGCACAGAGAGTAGGGTGTGCCTGTAACACATTGCCAGGGTGGATGTGGAGGCAGATACGATAGTAGCATTTAAGAGACTTCTAAATAGGCACATGGAAGTGCAGGGATTAGAGGGATGTGGATCATGTGCAGACAGAGTAGATCAATTTAACGGCATCATATTCGACACAAATATTGTGGGCAGTAGGGCCTGTTCCTGTGCTGAACTGTTCTATGTTCTATGGCTATTTTTCCAGACATCCAGTGGAATTGGACCTGGGTCACATCTTTATAGTTGCACTTATCCAAAGCTACATCGCACACCCAAGGAAAGCAGTTATATCCAATCATCGTGATAGTTGCCTTTGTATAATAGCACTGAATAGATAAGGGTGGAGGAAAACTTTGACCCATCTTAGATCACCTTTTCTGAAAAAGGTCCAACCACAAAGAAACTTACAAAATAGGGACAGTTGTGGGCCGCTCAGCCCCTCTACTCATTCCTGCCATTGAATGAGATCTTTTTATTTTATTTTTATTCAGGGGGTGTGGGCTTCAGAGTTTGGGCTGGCTTTTAATTGCTCATCCCTCATTGTCTTTGAGAAGGTGCTGGTGAGTGCTTTCTTGGACCCCCGCAGTCCTGCAGGTGTGGGCATCCCCCACCATGTTGTTAGGGAGGGACTTCCAGGATTGTGGCCCATCCATGGTGAAGGAACTGCAGCTGCTGGTAAAATCGAAGGAGACACAAAATGCTGGAGTAACTCAGCGGGTGAGGCAGCATCTCTGGAAAGAAGGAATGGGTGACGTTTTGGGTTGAGACCCTTCCTCAGACATTTTATCTCTGTACCACCCATTCCCCTGACATCCGTCTGAAGAAGGGTCTCCACCCAAAACATCACTCATTCCTTCTCTCCAGAGATGCTGCCTGTCCAGCTGAGTTTCTCCAGCATTTTATGTCTGTCTTTGATTTAAACCAGCATCTCCAGTTCCTTCCTACACGTAATAATAATTCACCCTCTTGCTTATCAAGAATCTTATCTTTGCTTTAAAGGCCTTCAAAGGTGCTTTCATTTGCAGTTTGAGGGAATGAGCTTCAAAGACCCATGTGTAACAAGGAACTGCAGATGCTGGAGTAACTCAGTGGGACAGGCAGCATCTCTGGAGAGAAGGAATGGGTGACGTTTCGGGTCGAGACCCTTCTGCAGACTTGTGACTCCCTGATTGAAAATCTCACGTCCGTATTAAATTGGCGATGGTCATTGGCATCAGACGTGTGTGATAATCAGCCTGAGAATTTGTGATTACTTAGAAAATACATATTTTCTTAAAATAAATTTATTTTGTATGACCATGACAGAGCTCATCGGTATAATAATAGATTAAAGGATCTTTGTGGACATATAAAACAACCCACACTAAAGAGACTGACTACATGTGTTGTTGTGCTTATTGCTGGAGTAGTGTTAATAAATGTATTTAATATCTTCTGCTTTGTGGCTCTGAATGTTGACAGCAGTCAAAATCTGGAGGCTGCTTTCTGCTCCCCTGCAGATTCTTTCAATAGATATTTAACAATAAAGTCTTTGTCAAACTCCAGGTATAATTTCAATATTTGCAAAGAAAGAGAGCAGAGAATTAGATCGGCCGTTCAGAAGAGGCGAAAGATCCATGATATCATCCTTTTACTAGCCGAGACATATCTGTGATGAAGGGTTTATGACCGGAAATGTTAATTTTGTTTATCTTTCCTCTGTTGCTGCCTGACCAGCTGAGTATTTCCAGCATTTTCTGATTTTAATTTAGACTTCCAAAATCTGCTGGGATTTTTTTTGATTGTCACCATTTAAGCTAATCACACTTTCCTAGCTCGGTTCGTAGCCATTTACATCTAGATTCTTACTAAGTAGTGATGGTTCTGATTCCACCCCCTTTCCAGGTAGTGAGTTCCCCCTCCCACCATCGGCTGAGTCCAACAAATTTTTTTATTCATCTAATCACTCACCTATTTTAAATCTATGAAAGAGCTAGATGTGGCTTGGTGGTGCAGCGGTAGTGTTGCTGCCTCACTGCTCCAGAGACCCGGATTTGATCCTGAGTGCAGAAGCTGTCTGCACGGAGTGTATACGTTCTCCCTGTTACTATCTGGATGTTGTGGGTTTTTGTACGTGGGTTTTTGTGTGCCACTCCAGTTTCCTCCCACACTCCAAAGAACTACAAGTTTGTAGGTTATTTGTTATTTGTAGGCTTCTGTTAATTGTACAAAATTGTCCCAAGTGTGTAGGATAGTGATAACATATGGAGTTATCGTTGGTCAGCGTGGATTGGGTGGGCTGAAGGGCCTGTGTCCACACTGTATTTCTAAAAGCCCAAAGGTGCCGCCTTGGTGCATACTTCCTTTCTGATCAGGTTGGACAGGTAGAATAACCCCCTCTTGTGCAATAATAATGCTACAGGAAAACCTGAGGAGATTGGAGCAACTTCTCCTGATGTAGCAGTGATTTGCCGTGGCAGAATGTAATATAGTTACATCTAGTTAAATTAGATGGAAGCACAACATTGTCATAGAAGATGCAGGTGAAGGAGACTGTAGAATCAGGTTGAACAGAATGAATATTTCAATGGCCACAGGGAAGCTGGAGGTGCCTGTAATCAGTGTTCACTGCAGCCATCGCTAATGAGCTCATTCGGAGTGTCAGCTGAAGATGTTCAAGAGAGTCAAGTCAACGTTTTATTGTCATATGTCTCAGATAGAACAATGAAATTCTTACTTGCAGCAACACAATGGAATGTGTAAACATAGTACACTGTAAACAATATAACAAACAAGAAAAAAAGGATCCCTCAATCCAGACTAGTCTCCCAGTTCCTGCTGCTGAAAAACATCCCCACAGCATGATGCTGCCACCACCATGCTTCACCATAAGAATGGTATTGGCCAGGTGTTGAGCGGTGCCTGGTTTCCTCCAGACGTGACCCGTGGCATTCAGGCCAAAGAGTTCAATCTTGGTTTCATCAGACCAGAGAATCTTGTTTCTCATGGTCTGAGAGTCCTTTAGGTGCCTTTTGGCAAACTCCAAGTGGGCTGTCATGTGCCTTTTACTGAGGAGTGGCTTCCATCACGCCACTCTACCATAAAGGTCTGATTGGTAGAGTGCTGCAGATATAGTTGTCTTTCTGGAAGGAGGAACTCTTTGGAGCTCTGTCAGAGTGACCATCGGGTTCTTGGTCACCTCCCTGACCAAGGCCCTTCTCCCCCGATTGCTCAGTTTGGCCGGGCGGCCAGCTCTATGAAGAGTCCTGGTGGTTCCAAAGTTCTTCCATTTAAGAATGACAGAGGCCACTGTGCTCTTCGGGACCTGCAATGCTGCAGAAATTGTTTTATACCCTTCCCCAGATCTGTGTCTCGACACAATCCTGTCTCGGAGGTCTGCGGAAAATTCCTTCGTCTTCATGGCTTGGTTTTTGCTCTGACATGCACTGTCAATTGCGGGACCTTATATAGACATGTGTGTGCCTTTGCAAATCGTGTCCAATCAATTTCATTTACCACTGGTGGACTCCAATCAAGTTGTAGAAACATCTCAAGGATAATCAGTGGAAACAGGATGAACCCAAGCTCAATTTTGAGTGTCATAGCAAAGGGACTGAATACTTATGTAAATGTGATATTTCAGTTATTTATTTGTAATTACTTTGCAAAAATTTCTAAACACCTGTTTTCGCTTCTTCATTCTGGGGTATTGTGTGTAGATTGATGATAAAAAAAAAGAATTTAAACCATTTTAAAATAAGGCTGTAACGTAACAAAACTTGGAAAAAATGAAGGGGTCGGAATACTTTCTGAATGCACTGTAGACACACATACACAAACATACTTATACATAGATATAGTCACACACACACACACACACACACACACACACACACACACACACACACACACACACACACACACACACACACACACACACACACACACACACACACACACACACACACACACACACACGTTACGGTTTTCAGGCTCCTGTACCTTCTTCACGATGGCAGAAATGAAATGAATTGAATTTGAATTTCCTTTATTGTCATTCAGACCTTACGGTCTGAACAATTTTGTGAAAATAGTACAATAAAAAGACAAAAACCAATCCACCCTTAAGTCACTATGTGAGGCAAAATTCTTAGAGTCTCTTCCCTCTCTCTCTCCCTCTTATTGCAGTGATGGTACAAACAGTTAATAGCCTGATGGCCCTGTAGGGAAGTCCAGCACAAGCTGTTCCTGGATCTCAACGTTACGGTTTTCAGGCTCCTGTACCTTCGTCACGATGGCAGAAATGAAATGAGTGTGTGGCCAGGGTGGTGTGGATCTCTGATGCTGGCTGCCTTTTTGAGGCAGTGACTCCCTTCGATGGTGGGGAGGTCAGGACCAGTGATGGACTGGGCAGTGTTCATCACTTTTTGCAGTCTTCTCCACTCCTGGGCATTCAAACATAACTCAAGTTGCCGAACCAGGCCGTGATGTAACCAGTCAATGTGGTTTCTACCGTACATCTGTAGAAGTTCAAGAGAATCCTCTCTGACATCCACAATCTTCTCAGGAAATAGAGGCGTTGATGGGCTTTCTTTATAATTGCATCAGTGTGCTGGGTCCAGGAAAGATCTTCAGAAGTATGCATGCCCTGGAATTTGAAGCTCCCCCAGCGTCCTGTCGATATAGAGAGGTTTGTGGGTCCTCATCCTTCCTCTTCCAAAATCCACAAACAGTTCCTTGGTCTTACTGACATTGAGAGCCAAGTTGTTGGGGTGGCACCATGTGGTCAGTTGATTGATCCTTAGAGATATTTTAGACATACATGTGGAAACAGGCCCTTCGACCCTCGAATCCGTGCAGACCAGCGATCACCCCGTACACTAACACTTTCCTACACACTGGGGACAATCTACAATTGCACCAAAGCCAATTAATCTGCAGATCTGCACGTCCTTGGAGTGTGGGAGATAACTGGAGCATCTGGAGAAAAAAATGCGCGGTCACAGGGAGAATGTACAAATTCCATAGAAAGAGCACCCGCAGTCAGGATCGAACCTGGGTCTCTGGCGCTCTAAGGCAGCAACGCTACCGCTGCGCCTCTGTACCGCCCTAAGACATGACATGAAAGTGAGTAAGGTGGGAGAATGGTGCAGCTGGTAGACCTGCAGCTTCACAGCACCAGAGATCCAGGTACAATCCTGCCCTCTGCTGGGAAGTTTACACCTTCTCCCTGCTCAGTTTGGTTTATTGTCATGTGTATGGAGGTACAGTACAAAGCTCTTGTGGTATGCTATCCCTGTGATCATCTGCACTTCCTCTGGGTGTTTAGGTTTCCACCCACATGCCAAAAATGGCAGGTTAATCGGCTAATGCCCCAGTGTGTGTAAATATGTGGTGACATCTTGGGGGAAATTGATGGGAATGTGGGGAGACTAAAATGGGTGCTTGGTGGGTCAGCATGGACTGGGTGGGTTAAAGGGCCTGTTTCTGACCTGTATATCTCCCTGTGACTCTACGATATTGCAGGCCTTTAGACATTTGGCACAAATTTGCACATTCTAGCACATGGAAAATTTTGAAAATCCCATTTCTTGAATAGTCATTCCTGATCAGTTTTTCCGAGCAGCTGTAAGGAAAGTTGCAAATGTCTGGCAGCTCATCGTATCTGCTGTGAACGGTGTCAAACGTCACTGCTCTAGAGCTGGACCTGTAACCATTTGTCAGGAGCTCTTCACGAGAGGCTGCTGCGTTAGCTTCAATCTGTGGGGGTGGAGGCGGTGGAGGAAGTTTATACAATCAAATCAGAGAGTGGATAAGAAACTGGACGAGTGAACGAAACCTGTTTATCCTTGTTAAGAGGTAGAGGAAATAGAATGTGCCAAAGTACTGTGCTCGGACCTTCAGTTGTTGTTAATTTGCATCAGTGCTGGAGACTTGCTTCAGTCTGACGACATTCATGTCAGCAAGATGAAGGAGCTAGTTACCGACTTCTGGAAGCGTGGTAGAGGAGATGCCACAATCAGTATCAATGGTGTGGAAAGTATTGAGAAATTTAAGTTTCTCTGCATTAATATGCCCAACCACATTGATGCAACTGACACTAAAGGACCTGTCCCATGGGCATGCGACTGGCATGCGGCAAGCGCGACCTAAAGGGCCGGTCCCACCAGCATGCGCCTGCATGCAGCAAGCGCATCCTAATCTTGAGCCGTACGGCCTCGCAGGGCCGGTCCCACTTCGATCGCCGGAGCCGTATGGAGTTGTGCGGAGCTGGTCCCGACATCGCGCGGGGCTCCGAAAAACTGACCGTGTTTAAAAATTCCACACGGCAACGGCCTGCCAGCCGCAGCCGCCTCGACGCCGTGTCACTCACTCGACCTCCGCGCGGCTCCCGCTTCTGGTTTGGTCGCGCTTGCCGCATGCCGTACGGCTCAAGTGACCACGTTAGGTCACGCTTGCCACATGCAGGCGCATGCTGGTGGGACCGGCCCTTTAGGTCGCGCTTGTCGCATGCAGGTCGCATGCCCGTGGGACAGGCCCTTAAGGCATCCCAATGCCACTACTTCCTGAGGAGACTGAGGAAATGCAGCATGTCTCCAATGACTCTTCCAACTTCTGCGGATGCACCGTTGAAAGCATATTATATCGGGCTGCATCACAGCTTGGTTTGGGAAGGGCTCTGTCCGAGGTTGCAAGAAATTGCAGAGACATGTCGATATAGCCCAGTGCATCACAGACCAGACTCCATTTACACTTCATGCTGAAAAGCAGCCAACATTTGTCAAAGACTTGCCCCATCCCAGGCATTCCTGCTTCTCCCCACTCCCATTGAGCAATAGGTGCAGGAGCTTGAAAGTGCTCAGGAACTCAGAATCAGGAACAGCTTCTTTCTCTCTGTTAACAGGATTCTGAACAGTCCTTCCCCAAGCTAATACTGTCTGATTCACTTCCACCCATTGTGAATATTGGACGTTGTCTATGGAACAGTTGTGCTTTATTGCTGAGAACTACAGTATATTCAACACTCTATCTTCTCCTTTGCTCTACCTATTGTACTTACATAGAAACATAGACAATAGGTACAGGAGGAGGCCATTCGGCCCTTCGAGCCTGCACCGCCATTCATTGTGATCATGGCTGACCATCCACAATCAGTAGCCCGTGCCTGCCTTCTCCCCATATCCCTTGATTCAGCTAGCCCCAAGAGCTCTATCAAACTCTCTTTTAAATTGCAGAGACTTGTCGGGGGGGGGGGGGGGGGGGGGGGGGGGGGGGGGGGGGGGGGGGGGAGGGAAGGTGGATGGAGGGTTATGTAGTTATCTAAAATTGGGAATTCAATGTTTGTATCGTTGCGTTGTAAGCTACCCAAGTAGAATTTGAGGTGCTGTTCCTCCTGTTTGCTTGTGGCCTCACTCTGGCAATGGAGGAGACCCAGGACAGAAAGGTTAGTGTGAGAATGCAAAGAGGTGTTAAAATGGTGAGCAGCCAGGAAGTCCAGGGGGTCTTGGCGGGCCGAGTGCAAGTGTCGGCAAAACGATAAATGGAATGCAATAAGCAAATAACATGTAAAAATTGTACTGGGTACACAAAAGCTCCACAGATGTAAAATCTACATTAATTTCCCTTCCAAATATCACTGAATCTCAAGGATGTTGATTTGGAGATATTTTACAGTGTTTCATATATTTTTTTCTAGGGTCTCGGTTTAGAACTGCAGACTGACAGAGAATGCTGGAACTGCTCATTGTTTTCTGGCATATTGTTGCAAACTTCCAGCTTTTTTGGAATGTCTCCCGGATTTTCAAATACATGGAAAATATTCACTCTGCACATCAAATGATTTTAACAATGGCACAGCAGTCATTGAAAAAGCACACAGCCCCTATTTCAATTAATGTTTCCTACTGCTTCGCAAACAAAATGCTAGTCCTGCCGCACCCCACATCATCATATGAACATTCACAGCTCTGTATGATAAATGTTGTTAAAATCTGACTTGGCAGATCCCATTAAATGTCAACAATTTCAGAATGACCTAGTTCATGATTTGTGAGCTGAATTATTAAATTTTAGTTGGTAAATCTCTCATATATTTGCTCACTTGTCAGTGTATTACAAACCCACCTTTTCATTGCTCGTTACAGCCGTCTCTTGTATTATCTTTGGAGCTGCTGTCATAAATGGTGGATTTGATAGTGTCTTCAATTAAACAGCAGTAAAAGCTGTGATCTGTGTTCTCCATAACAGTTGCCGGTCTCTAAGCGTCAAAGCAAAGAGTTTTGTGTCCATGTTGCCATGGTAATGTTAACATGCAATATAATTAAAGATTTAATGCCGCATTGAAGTCACAGGAGCTCAGGAAATGCCAGATAATAAAGGACGAAGGTCTTCACTTTCTGCAAGTCACAATGCAACATTAATTTTGTTTATTGCCAGATCGTAGCAATCACCTCATGACATCGTGTCCTGGGGACAGTTTATACGTGCTGCCTCTCTCCACAGTGTCATAGCCTCTTTACAAGGCATTGCAGAGAGCCAAGCTTTCCCAACTATTCCAACACTAATATCCTCCCGTTGTTGCACCTTACTCTGTGTTGCTCTCAGTTCCTGCTACCACCCATGTTGAATCCCACCCATTGCCATTCTCCCCGGTCATACCAAAAGCCTCTCTCCCCTGACTAACCTTACCCAAGGTCCACTCTCCCTCTGTCCATTCTCCATGTTCACTACACCCCTGTCCATTCTTCTCATCAACTATTTCCTGTCCGCTCTCGCTGTGCACTCTCCCCTGTCCATGCTCCCCTTTCACTCCCCTGTCCACTCTCCATGTTCTCTCTGCCCTGATCCTAGTCTACCCTGGCCCTAGTCTCCTCTGGCCCTAGTCTCCCCTGTCCAAACTTCCCTGCCCATGCACTAACACTCTGGTAGCCGAACACACTTGAGCCTCCAAACTCAGAGTGAATGATGCTGTTCTAAGTTATACCCCAATGTCCTTGTAAACAGTGGCTGTGCCATTCTGGGCCTGTCCCACAGGCGATTTTTCAGGCGACTGTCAGAGTGGAACACACATTGCAGGCGGGGACAGGGCAAGTGGGCGGAGCACTGTCTGAGTGAAATTCACATGGTGCAAAGCCAAGGTGATAGAGACACACACCGCGATGAACAGGAAGGTTGGCACAGTAATTAAGACGGTGAAAGCACAGTGTACGGGAAGGGTCACTACCTTTATACGGGGGGGGGGGGGGGGGGGGGGAGGGGGGGGAGAGAGGAAGGGGAGAGAAGGAGTGGAGACAACTTTTAAGAAGCCAGAGATACACGGTTGTGAAGCTCGGTGGACATTAACATCAGGCTCGGAAATCGGCATCAAAACATGGGGGGGGGGGGACACAATTTCTTGACGGCTGCACGCGCATGGGCACACTCACACACACACACACACACAACACACACACACACGCACACACACACACACACACACACACGCACACACTCACACACACGCACACACACACACGCGCACACTCACACGCGCACACACACGCGCACACACACACACACATGCACACACACACACACACACCCTCCATCACACGCACACACACACACACACACACTCACACACGCGCACACACACACGCGCACACACACGCGCGCACACACACACACACACACACACACACACACACAGGCGAGGCTTCAGTGGCTTCAGCCATGGGCCCTGTGGAAGGTAATAGTAAGATTAAACGAGTACTTACCAGTACGAAGTTTGATCTGTATTTTATGAGGAGTTACGATGAGGGATTACGTGAAGAACCCACCCAGCGCGCAGGCGCGGCATACTTCCAAGCAGCGGTGTGGAATCACAGATAGACACTAGTTGAAGTAAAGATAGTGAAGACCAACGAGACATTAGTCCGAATTTGATCTATATAATGAGGGTGGGAGCGGAGGGCACGTAATCCCTCATCGTAACTCCTCATAAAATACAGATCAAACTTCGTACTGGTAAGTACTCGTTTAATCTTACTATTTTACTTCGGAGTCACGTGAGTGACTACGTGAAGACTTCAAAGGTCTGTGATTTCAAACCGTGTAACAGTTATATCACTCACTGCCGAAAGATCATCGAGGGAGGAAGTGGTAGCTAGAGACCAACAAGTTTGTTTAGTTATAAAAGAAATATTTATTAACTATAACAAAAAACAAAATAGCTCCCATGGGCTTTAAATCATAACTTTGCGGTTTTTAAAACGGTATCCGCAAAGACGTCCTGTTCCATCAGCGGTTTGTTGTAAAATCGTTGGAATGTCGATTCCCTTGACCATCCCGCTGCTCTGAGGATGTGGTCGAGGGGAACCTGCATCCTATCCGCCGCTGAGGTGGACGCTGCCCTGGTTGAATGGGATTTAAAAACATTTGTGTTAATCCCTGCCATGCTGAGGACCTGTTTCAACCATCTGGATAATGTTTGGCTGGTTACCCGTCCAAAAGGCTTTCTGTGGCTAACCCATAAGGCTTTCCCTCTCCCTCTTAGCGTTTGGGTTGTGTCTAGATAATGATGAAGGTGGGTCACCACACACAGCCTAGGTTCTGGAGGGTAAGCCCGGAAGATCAACGGGGAGTTTGATGTACCTGGTCTACTTTGTTTTACCAACCCCGGCATGGTGAAAGTAATGGTATCTGGGGTGGTCACCATGTAGTTCAGATTAAGCTGATGGAGCGACTGAACCCTTTGAGCTGAGACAAGCGCCATGAGCATGAGGGTTTTGTAAGTGGCCTGTTCCAGGCTCAGGGATCCCACCGGAGGCCAACCTCGAAGGTGTGTGAGAACTACACTCACATCCCACATGTGAGTGTATCTAGGTGTAGGGGGTTTGGTATTAAAGATCCCCTTAAGGAGTCTGATGACTAGAGGGTGGGATCCCACACTATGCTGTTCTATCGGCATGAGGTATGCGGACAGTGCGCTCCGAGCCGTATTGATGGCACTGTAGCTCATCTTGAGATCATGGTGCAGGTGGGCCAGGAACTCCAGCACATCCGAGATCGAAGTCGTCGTGTAGGATGTCCCTGCGTCCAGACAGTACTGTTCCCATTTCCTGATGAAGGTCAGGTACTGTTTCTTGGTGGAAACTCGCAGGGATGCCGACATGGTGGTGATTGTTCTGTCTGATAACCCCAATCCCCGGTAAGGCCTGTTCAAAATCTGGAAACCAGGAGTTTCAATTTTTGGTGGCATGGATGGCTAATGCCAGTTACCGGGTGAGTCAATAATTGGGGGTGGTGTTGAAGGACCATTGGTGTCTCTACCACCATGTCGTGGAACATTGGGAACCATGGTTGGGTAGGCCAGTCGGGCACGACCAGAATGCCAGAGGCTGAGTCTGCCTGAATTTTCTGGAGTACCCGACTGATGAGGCAGAAGGGAGGGAAAGCATAGAAAAAGAAATTTCCCCAGTCCAGCGTGAAGGCATCTACCGCTGCTGCCTCTGGGTCTGGTTCCCAAGCCACATACATGGGTAGTAGGTGATTTAACCTAGACGCAAACAAATCTATATCTGGCGTACCATATTGCTTGATAATTTTAGCAAATAATTTTGGGTCCAACATCCATTCGATGTTGTCGTTGAATTTTCGTGACCTGGTGTCCGCCACTAAATTTAGTTTGCCTGGTAAATAGGCAGCTGATAGCCAAATATGTCTCTCGACACACCATTGCCAGATTATAGCAGTTAATTTGTCGCATGATACTGATTTAATGCCACCCATGTGCTGGATATAAGATACTGCCGTAGTGTTGTCGATCATAATTCTAACATGCACGTGTCGCATACCAGATGCATATGCTTTTAGCCCATAAAAGGCGGCGAGCATTTCCAAAAAGTTAATGCCCAGTGATTGTAGTAGCGATGCCTCTGAGTTAGTCCATCTGCCACCTGTGCTGTCTTTGGAGTTAGTAGCTCCCCAGCCTAAAGCACTGGCATCCGTTGCAATGGTTATGTTAGGATTGGTTACGGTGATAGGACTGTGACTGTGCCAAATATTGTCAACCCACCACTGAAGTTCTGATTTGGCTTCAGCGGGTAAATCCATTTTGCGATCATAATGCCCCCTATGAAGGCGTAATGCATGAGTCCTTGCTCTTTGTAAATTTTGATAATGCAAGGGCCCATGTTGGGCAGCCGGAAATGCTGCTACTATAGAGCCAATAACTCTGGCTACATGCCGTATTCTAGGTTGCGGGTGTGGCAATTAAATGGCTACAAGCTTCAATGAGTGAAACTGTTTTGTTCCTGGGCAGAGTGACAGTCATGTGAATCGTGTCAATAGTGAAGCCTAAGTAATCCATGTTAGTAGTAGGCTCCAATATTGATTTATCTGGGTGGAGGATAAAACCCAAAGTTTCAAGGAGTTGTTTAGTGGCTAACACTCCTGCGACAGCTTGTTCCCGTGTTCTTCCTAATATGAGAACATCGTCCAGATAGGCCACTACTAAATGTTTTAGTTCTCTCAATTTCTTCATGGCCACTTTAAGAATTTTCGTAAATAGTCTGGGAGCTGTCGTTAAACCATTGGGCAAAGCTCGGTACTGCCATAGCTGGCCCCTCCAGATAAATTTCAGATATTTAAAGTAATCTTTATGAATGGGTACCAAATAGTAAGCATCTTTGATATCTATGCTTGCCATGTAGTATCCCTTGGAGATCAGTTGTCTGGCAGTGACAAATGTCTCCATTTTGAAATGTTGATACTCAACAGACTGATTGAGTGATGTCAGATCAATAATAATGCGACATCCACCATCTTTTTTGGTTTTGAGAAAAATATTTGATACAAATTCTTGCGGCTCGTGTGTGGTCATTTCTATGATGCCTTTAGCCACGAGCCGATCAAGTTCAGCTTGTCCTTCTACCTTCTCAACTGCCGAGGGAAGGAACACCCTTTGGGGCATGTGCTGAACTGGCGGTTCTACGCCTGGTTTGAATTCAATCTTGTATCCACTAATACTGTTGAGTATAAACTGATTGTTAGTAAGGGAGCACCAAACATGCTTGAAGAACCTCAAACGTCCCCCTGTTAATACTACACCCTTTGTCTGTGTATGTTGACAGGAACCAGACCCACCTACCTCCATGTTCACTTGTGGGGTCGTTTCCGGTGGGTCTGGCCCAAGGTTGTCCGTGTTGGTGCTGCGGTGGGGCGGCGCATCTTCCCACGGCTCCGCCCTGGGCCCCGCTCTAAAAAAGAGCACTGGGGGTAGTGGGAGGCGGTCACCAGGCTTTCACCAGCTCGGTACCTGCTGGTGGATGCCGAGGCGTGCGGCCAACTGGGTGTCTTCGCCCTGCTCGGTCCTGGCCCTGCCCTCATGAGGCCTACTGGTTTTGCCGCCTCTTCCAACTCCTTGAGCCTTTTGGCCAGATCCGCACCAAATAGCAGCGCCTGTCGTTCGGGCGCTGGAGCTTTACAGAGGCCGGCATATGTTGGGTTGAGGGCAGGCCTGATGTTGTCCCGCCGTAGGTTGTTTAGCTCATACGTGGTGCTGCACATCAGTGCGAGGGCATCCTGCTGGGGTATGGTCAAGTCTTCATCCCCAACGGACCGAGCAAAGGCGGTGACGGCTGCTGAGTGGAGCTTCAGGACTCGCTGCATTTTGACCTCCTGAGCCCTTATGTGCTGCCCCAGCTGGTTCCAGATCTGCCCATTTACCGTCTTGACCCTCAGCGCCTCGCAATTTTCGGGCGCGATGTAGTTGTCAAGGGCCTGCTGGACAGCCTTGTCCTGCAGCGGGTTGTTGGACAGCCTGTTTATAGTTGCCGCCATTCTGGGTGGCAACACCATCCCAGTTGTTGGTGGTGCCGCATATCGGCCCACTACACCCAGTAGCTCTTCTTCCGGCACGCCCGGCATGCTGACGATATCCTCCGCCTGCCCTTGGGATAGGCCAGCCCAGTCCTGGCCTCCCTTACTGCCCTCGAATATAGAGGGTACAGAAGGGTGTGGAGAGGAGGAGGGCAAAGCCCGTCCTCCTGGGAGATGCCGCATCTCCTCATTAATCATACGCTCGAGGAGCTGCCTCATGCAGCTTATCCGAGCGTCTCCCCTTTTCGGTGGGGGAGAGTGTTCCCGTTCCTCCGAATCATCGGAGGACACCGGCCGGTCGGTTTTCTGTGTCGCCTTCCTCCCTGTGCGGGGCGTTGAGATCTGCAGCACTGGGGGCGGCTCGGTGTCGGGTGAGCGGGAGCGTTGAAAAAGCTCCTCCGCTGCGAGAGGCTGCCGTCCCGCTATGGACCCGTCCTCGGGTGGAGTAGGGCAGGCAGTCCTCCTGGCTGGTCGCTTGCGAGAGGCCATTATTCTCTCTAGCGCGACTCTGTAACAAAAAAGGCACTTACCTGAGGTCTCGTCTTTATGCTGCAGCTGGAGAGCCTGGCTCCAGCTGCTGCCGCTGTTGCACTGCTGACGTAATGCCGCGCCTGCGCGCTGGGTGGGTTCTTCACGTAGTCACTCACGTGACTCCGAAGTAAAATTAATGACGGGTGCCGGCAGTCGCCGAAAAAATTGCCATCGAGTCTGCAGACCCTCCGCCTTCCAGATAGAGAACCGCATCCCAGGCGGTGACCCGGTCCCGGTTCCGTCTGCTCATCGGGCGCCGACTCCACGCTGTACCGAATCACACCCGAGTCAAGCGGCGCGCTGGGCTGGAGGAGAGAGCAAGATGCATTCATGCGAGGTTTCGGCCGTGGGGGTTGCATCGGCCCGTTCACGGGGTCTTTCATTGGCCAGTGGGGGCTTCAACATCGGAAGCCTTGATTGCCTCGATGCAGCAGTTTGATTTTAATCCGCGACGGGCGCTGAAAGGCCCCGCGAATGGGCCGATTCAGCCCTTAGAAAGCGGCTGATAAAGTCCGGATGACAAAACATGGGGGGATCGTCCCCCACCTCTCAAAGCACGTACCCCCCAGAATTTCCGCCCCTGAATACCGATCAGTTATCCTTGGTTCTGAAAACTATTGCTTACGTTTTTTTTCCCCAATGAGCCAATGAAATTCACCGGTCAGCACCGGCTACAACCTATGAGAACCTACGACAACCTTCGACCTCCTGGCAACCCACTACCACTGCACCTGCGGCACGAGAATTCTCGCTACTCTCCATGGCGGTTTCATTCTGGTCGCCGCTAAGTTTTCAACATGTTGAAAAATTGGCGGCGACCATAATGAGGCCGCGCCTAGTTCCCAAAATGCGGGAACTCCTCACGACCATGAAGGCAACCAACTGCAACCATGTGCCGACCGACCATGTGGCGACTGCATAGTCTCCTGCAATCGCCTAAAAAGTCGGCGACGTGGGACAGGCGCATTAGATAGCACATGATATACCAGTGAGTGGATTATAGGTACTGTGGCGACTTTCTGTTTATCTGAGGTGTAGATTGAATGCATTTCTCCTGATTCAATCCTACTGAAGGTATCTTTTTTAACAGGGTGCGCAAACACAACAAAAATTGAAATATTCTTTTAACAAATTTAAAAGTTGTCATTGTGAAATCTTGCTGGTGGATGTCAACTGCCATCTAGCGATCCTTTAGCGTATTACAGATGAAGGCAAAGAGATGACAAACTAAGTGTAGAAACAAGGAACTGCAGATGCTGGTTTATACCAACGATAGACACAAAATGCTGGAGTAACTCAGCGGATCGGGCAGCATCTCTGGGGAAATAATGGGTGATCTTTTGGACCAGCGCCCACTGAAGAATGCTCCAGCGGAGAACACAGATACATGATGTTTCTGGGCTGAACCCTTCTTTAGACTGAATGGTTTCCTATCCATGTTCTCCAGAGATGCTGCCTGAACTGCTGAGTTACTCCAGCACTTAAGTATCTATAGCTGACAAGCTAATACTGGTGCAAAAGACTGCAGCAAATTGCTGGATGAACTCAATAAGCCAGGCAGCATCTGTGGAGGGAAATATCTTGAGCTGGCATTATTGGAACGGTGCTTCCAATAACCCCTTGATTCCCCCCCCCTTCATCTAGTAGCCTCATTAACTGGGTTCATTAAGTGCCCAGAAACAGAAAAGCACTGTGATTTCTGGAGGAGTCAAATGTAGTCTAGGAACATAGATTGAAGGGTCAGTCAGTAATGATAACACAAGTTCATAAGTTATAGGAGCAGAATAAGGATATCCAGCCCATCAAGGCTACTCTGCCATTCAATCATGGCTGATCAATCTTTCCCTCTCAACCTCATTCTCCTGCCTTCGCCCCATAAACCCTAACACCCTTACTAATCACAAATCTGGCAATCCCCGCCTTAAAAACATCCTTTGACTTGGCCTCCACAGCCGCCTGTGGCAATGAATACCACAGATTCACCACTCTCAGACTAAAGAAATCCCTTCTCAATGCCGTTCTAAAGATACATCCTATATTCTGAGGCTTTGGCTTCTAGACTCTCCTACTCATAAAAATCTTCTGCACATCCTTCTGAGTATAGAAGTTGGGATGTAATGTTAAAATTGTACAAGGCATTGGTGAGGCCAATTCTGGAGTATGGTGTACAATTTTGGTCGCCTAATTATAGGAAGGATGTCAACAAAATAGAGAGAGTACAGAGGAGATTTACTAGAATGTTGCCTGGGTTTCAGCAACTAAGTTACAGAGAAAGGTTGAACAAGTTAGGGCTTTATTCTTTGGAGCGCAGAAGGTTAAGGGGGGACTTGATAGAGGTTTTTAAAATGATGAGAGGGATAGACAGAGTTGACGTGGAAAAGCTTTTCCCACTGAGAGTAGGGAAGATTCAAACAAGGGGACATGACATGAGAATTAAGGGACTGAAGTTTAGGGGTAACATGAGGGGGAACTTCTTTACTCAGAGAGTGGTAGCTGTGTGGAATGAGCTTCCAGTGAAGGTGGTGGAGGCAGGTTCGTTTTTATCTTTTAAAAATAAATTGGATAGTTATATGGATGGGAAGGAAATGGAGGGTTATGGTCTGAGCGCAGGTATATGGGACTAGGGGAGATTATGTGTTCGGCACGGGCTAGAATGGTCGAGATGGCCTGTTTCCGTGCTGTAACTGTTATATGGTTATATGGTTATATCCACTCTATCCATACCGTTCACTGTCCGGTAAGTTTCAATGAGGTATCCATGCTTCTGAACACCAGCGAGTACAGGCCCTGCGCCTTCAAACGCTCATCATATGTTAACCCAACCATTCCTGGGATAATTCTCGTACATCTCCTCTGGACCCCCTCCAAAGCCAGCACCAGATATGGGGCTCAAAACTGCCAATTGAGACCCGTCCCATTCCCTCCATTGACGAACTGTACACTGCAAGGGCCAGGAACCGAGCGGGTAAGATCATCTCTGACCCCTCTCACCCTGGCCACAATTACTTCCCTCTGGAAGGCGACTCCAGACTGTCAAAGCTGCCACAGCCAGATATAAAAACAGCTTTTTTCCCACGAGTAGTAGCTCTACTCAATAACCAAAAATCTGTAGCCTCATTTTGCTCTGGTATTTTATTTAATTCACATGTTTAATCAATAATGTTTTATTATTAATGTTTCATGTTTAATGTTTCATTGCTAACTGCCACTGTATGTCATGTTGTCACTTGTGGGCGGAGCACCAAGGCAAATCCCTTGTATGTGAATACTTAGCCAATAAACGTATTCATTCATTTATTCATTTAGCTGCCTGAAATATTTAAGGACATATTTAAACACTCACCGAGAAGAAAATAGCCCACTCAGTTCTACAATAAAAATGCACCATCGATGGCTAACCAAAGAATTTAGGGATAGCATTAAATTGGAAGTTAATTTTGCAAAAAAATAGGGGAAAGGGACTTTTTCAGAAATCAGCCATGGATAGTTAAAAACTGTTGTGTTGAGGAAGAACTTAGGGTATGAGAGTAAACTAGAAAATTATTTAAAATAATATGGTAAGAACTTTTGTTTGGTATATGAAGATAGTTAAAACAAAGGTTGGTTCCTTAAAGGGTAATTTTCAGGAATTAATAATAGCCAAAGATTCTACTTAATTACCTTAGGTAATTAAGTGGTAAAGGACACCAAAGACATTCCAATAATAATAGGTAATGAGGACACAAGGAACTGCAGATGCAAAAAAAGACACAAAGTGCTGGAGTAACTCAGTAGGTCAGGCGATGCTGGCTGACCCTCTGGGCTACTCCAGCTCTTTGTGTCTTTATTTTATGATAGATAATGAAATAACCAGAGGCAGAGATGAACTTGGAAAACAATGGAAAAACAAAATTCAGAAGGGTGAAAAGATTGACAATGCGCCTGGACCTGGTGGCTTGCCCTCTCAAAGGAAGTAGGGGTTGAGGTTGCATTGGTTGTAATTTACTAAAATTCCTTGGATTTGGGAGAAGTCCCAGATTATTGGAAATCTTCAAATGCAACACCAATATTCAAGAAAGCAGGAAACTGCAGAGTGGTTAGCCTAACGCCTGTTATTGGGAGAATCCTGGAACCCATTATCAGAGGAGGTCAGAGCCGCACATTTATAAAAATCAAAAGACTAGAATGCAGCGTCAAAGTGGAGGAATGAAAGCGAAGTCATGTTTGATGCAATACTTTGACCACATAACATGCAAGCTGGGTAAAGGAGAACTGATGATGACAAAGTTTTCGGATCTTCAGAAGTAACACTTCAGCACGTTACAGAATGCATGATGTTGGTGGTGACAGATTGGCTAATATATGATTGACCAGCTCATAGAGAACATCCCTCCCCAATGGCTCCATCTGCTTTCAAAAACACCTTCCACTATTGTGCTACAGCTGACATCATCTTTGGAAAGAATACATGTTCATAAGTTATAGGAGCAGAAATAGGCCATTTCATCCATTGAGTTTACTCCGCCATTCAATCATGGTTGAATCATGGGGATGTCAGGACTTTCACATGAAGAAAGACTGGATAGACTCGGTTTGTACTCGCTAGAATTTAGAAGATTGAGGGGGGATCTTATAGAAACTTACAAAATTCTTAATGGGTTGGACAGGCAAGATGCAGGAAGATTGTTCCCGATGTTGGGGAAGTCCAGAACAAGGGGTCACAGTTTAAGGATAAGGGGGAAATCTTTTAGGACCGAGATGAGGAAAACATTTTTCACACAGAGAGTGGTGAATCTCTGGAATTCTCTGCCACAGAAGGTAGTTGAGGCCAGTTCATTGGTTATATTTAAGAGGGAGTTAGATGTGGCCCTTGTGGCTAAAGGGATCAGGGGGTATGGAGAGAAGGCAGGTACAGGATACAGAGTTGGATGATCAGCCATGATCATATTGAATGGCGGTGCAGGCTTGGCCTACTCCTGCACCGAATGGCCTACTCCTGCACCTATTTTCTATGTTTCTATGGTTGATATATCTTTCCCTCTCAACCCCATTCTCCTGCCTTCTCCCCACAATCCCTGACACCTATAATAATCAAGAATCTATCAAAGTCCACCTTAAAAATATCCGTTGATGGCCCGCACAGCCTTTTGTGGCAATGAATTCCACAGATTCACCACTCTCTGATTAAAGGAATTCCTCCTCATCTCCTTTCTAAAGGTACGTCCTTTTATTCTGAGGCTATGGCCCCTGGTCCTAGACACTCCCACTAATGGAAACATCCTCTCCACATCCACTCTATCCAGGCCTTTCATTTTTCAGTAAGTTTCAATGAGGACCCCCTTATCCTTCTAAACTCCAGCGAGTACAGGCACAGTGCCGTCAAATGCTTATCAAATGTTAACCATCATAAATACAGATCCCTCTCTGAGAGGGAATACTTGCCCAGAATCCCTGAGAGTTGATGGAGGTTTACATATGTAGAATTAGATTCATTTAGAAAAGTACAATGCAGAAACAAGCCGTTCAGCAAACCATGTCCATGCCTAATGTGACGTCGAAATAAACTAATATCCAGTGCTTGCATATGATTCATATCCCTCCATTCCCTGCATTTCAATGTGCCTATTGAAAGCCTCTTAAATGCCACTATCACATCTGCTTCCACCACCACCCCTGGCAGCATGCTCCAGGCACCCACCACCACTACGTAAAAAACTTGCTCTGCTCATCTCCTATTAATTTTTCCCATAGTCTTTGATATTTGCACCCCAGGAGTTAAGGTTCTGCCTATCTATCATATCTATGCCTCTCCTCATTTTATATACTGGCCCATCTACCCACCGAGTCGGCACCGACCAGCGATCACCCGTACACTAGCACTATTGTACACACTAGAGACAATTTTACAATTGTACCAAAGTCAATTCACCTATAAACCTGTACCGCTTTGGTGTGTGGGAAAAAACGGAGCTCCCGGAGAAAACCCACGTGGTCAAAGTGAGAACGTACAAACTCCGTACAGACAGCAAGCACAGTCAGGGTCAAACCCGGGTATCTGGTGCTGTGAGGCAGCAACGCTACCGCTGCACCATCGTGCCGTCCTAAAAGTTCTATCAGGTTTGCAGAGAATCCTGGGATTGTATTCTCCAGGCACATGATAACAATCACAGAAGGTTGTGAGAATGTTCTGTGGGACGTGCAAAGATATTCTCTACTGATGATGAAGGTTGAGTTAATATTTGCCAAGTGTCGCTGGGAGAGAGTTAATATATGCAGGAAATTACTGCTGCAGTAAGTTAGCGATTTCCACAGAATCCTTGGAGCATGCATTTGCTTTCAAGCTTTCCCGAGAGTGTATTTTTTATAATACAATAAAATTAGCTACAAAGTTCACAATATTAAAAATATGAACATTCACTAAACAAATGGGACTTGACTGCCGACCGCTGTTTTGTCAGGCTTCGACTTTATCCACAAGAGGGTGATGAGGATACAGCTGCCACCCCACCTCTGCTTGGAATGGTGAAGCCTTTCCTTCTTCCCTGCCTGTGGTTTGCTTTCTAGCCACAGAGCTGAAGCCACCAGCCATGTGACCTGGTGCTTCTTTGGCAGTAAATGCGAAACTTGATCTTTTTTCCCTTCATAATTCCACACACTGCACAGATACGGTATCAAAGGATATGGGGAAAAAGCAGGAACGGGGTACTGATTTTGGATGATCGGCCATGTTCATGTTGAATGGCTGTGCTGGCTCGATGGGCCAAATGGCCTACACCTGCACCAATTTTCTACGTTTCTATATTGGGCTGGATTGTACTCGATTCGGTTCAGCCCTGCTGCTGAGTGTTTTGTGATCAATCCATTACCAAGTTAGTTTGCAGCTGGAAGAACAAACACCCTCTTCCCCAACTCGCCTTTTGCCCAACTCTGCACATTCTACACCCCCCCCCAGCTTTCCCCCGAGACCTGTTTAGCATTGCCAACCCATGTGTATCTGCCTCCCACTGTACATTCCAGACTACAACCACCCTCTGGTAAGACATAGTCGCAGATTTAGGCCAAAATGGCACTGAGCATCGAATGTCTGTCATCAGGGTGATACAGTGGTGTAGTTGGTAGAGCAGCTGCCTACCAGCCTACCATATCTCCAGTGGCCATGTGCAATCCTCACCTCCAGTGCTGCCCTTGTGGACTTTGCACATACGCCCTGTCACTGTGTGAGCTTTCTCTGTGAATCTTGGACTCCAAAACTACCTCATATATACCTGTGCCCATTTTGAAGATAGAAACGCGAGTTTAGTTTAGTTTAGTTTAGAGGTACAGCGTGGAAACAGGACCTCGGCCCAGGGAGTCCACACCGACCAGCGATCCCTGCACATTAACAATATCCTACACCTACTAGATGACAATACATGAAGCCCATTAACCTACAAACCTGCACTTATTCGGAGTGTGGGAGGAAACTGAAGATTTATGAGAAAACCCACGTGGTCACAGGGAGAAAGTACTAACTACATACAGACAGCACCTGTAGTCAGGATCGAACCCGAGTCTCCAGTGCTGCAAGCGCTGTAAGGCAGCAACTCTACCGCTGCACCACCGTGCCACCAGTGTCTAAAGCCAGATTGAGCTTCCTTGCATGTTCAGTCTCTGTAGCATTCACCACCCAATCACCGCCAGCGGGGGGAGCACTTCCTACACTCCACTGCCAGCGGTCATTAACTCATCTCCCACAGCTTCACAGGTCCTTTGCAATCAGTGAATGCTTGGAATTTACTTTCCGATCTGGGCTCCCTCAAATAAAACATTGGGACTCAGCATGATGCACCACAGGTTTTCTTGCAAATTAATTTTTATCAGAGTTTGTGTGTGCTTGGCAAGTTGTAAGCCTGAAGAGTGTACGGCTTAAAACAACGTTGGCCTTTACCAGAGCCTGTGAGAGTTTAACATTCAGTGTGCAAACATTGCCCGCGTTTATGCAGCCAGTGAAGATGACACTGACTTCTAAGAGAGTTGTGCACAAAGGTCTGTAATGTGGGATTCCTCTCCTCCAGTGTCCTTTTAAAGAGATCCCTGGTATCCTGCAGCATTAATGACATTAAACAAGCTGAACAGCCAAATGCATTGAAGATTTCAGTTACTTTGCAGGTACTATCGCAAGGGAGGTTCTACTGCAGTTGTACAGGGTCTTGGTGAGACCACACCTCGAGTATTGCATACAGTTTTGGTCTCCAAATCTGAGGAAGGACATTGCCATAGAGGGAGTGCAGAGAAGGTTCACCAGACTGATTCCTGGGATGTCAGGACCGTCTTATGAAGAAAGACTGGATAGACTTGGTTTATACTCTCTAGAATTTAGGAGATTGAGAGGGGATCTTATAGAAACTTACAAAATTCTTAAGGGGTTGGACAGGCTAGATGCAGGAAGATTCTTCCCGATGTTGGGGAAGTCCAGGACAAGGGGTCACAGCTTAAGGATAAGGGGGAAATCCTTTAAAACCGAGATGAGAAGAACTTTTTTCACACAGAGAGTGGTGAATCTCTGGAACTCTCTGCCACAGAGGGTAGTCTAGGCCAGTTCATTGGCTATATTTAAGAGGGAGTTAGATGTGGCCCTTGTGGCTAAGGGGATCAGGGGGTATGGAGAGAAGGCAATTACAGGATATTGAGTTGGATGATCAGCCATGATCATATTGAATGGCGGTGCAGGCTCGAAGGGCCGAATGGCCTACTCCTGCACCTAATTTCTATGTTTCTATGTTTAGGAAACAGTTAGACAGGTACATGGGCGGGATAGGTTTGGAGGGCTGTGGGCCAACACTGGCATGTGACACCAGTGTAGCTGGGACCTATTGGTCGGTATGCGCAAGTTGGGCTGAAGGGCCTGTTTCCACACTGTATGCCTCTATGACTTTATTTCACATGGACCAGAAAATGAAAGTAAACTTTTCAATTAATATTTTACATTTTGTAAACATGTAATATAGTTGAAGCAATCACATAAAATTAACAAACTTAACATAATAAGCAATGTTGTTAAAAATGTCAAGTCAGGTGCAGTTTATCGTCCTATGCGCAAGTACAGTGAGGTACCTGTACAGGTATAGCAAAAGTCTTGCTTGCAGCAGCATCACAGGCGCCGAGACACAGGCAACAAACAAAAACATAAATTACAGGTAAATTACACATAAATTGTACAAGAAACTGAGAAGAATACTATGCAAAAAAAACAAGACAACAGTACAAAAATGCACTAATTAGAAACCAAGTAGTGCAAGAGGTTCCTAGTACTCTGTTGCTGAGGAAGGATTAGGGTTGTTTTGGTCAATTCAAGAACCTGATGGTCGTAGGAATGTAGCTGTTCGTGAACCCGGTGGTGTGGACTTCATGTTTCTGTACCTCTTGGCTTCTTCGTCTTGCGTATGGCGTGCACAGCCTAAAGTTGTAGGACAACTTGTTCTATCTGATCTTATTTGATTATGCACTCCAGGACGATTGCATTCGTCGAAACAGGGCGGACCACGTGAAGGTTACAATCTCCCACCCCACCTCTTGGCTGATGGCAGCAGCAAGAAGAGGGCATGACCTGGGTGGTGTGAATCCTTGATGCGAGAATAATATGAGGGTCCCGATTAGCAGTTTCAGTCTTTTTTTGGAAAACCAGTATCTGCAGTTCCTTGTGTGTACATCTTGGTTGGTTTGCTTGAGTTGAACTGAAGGATCTGTTGCCATGCAATGTAATTCTATAACTCTATGAATCTGTGAATCTATAAGAATATAAGAATCAGGAGCAGGTCACATGTGCCATTGAATCAAATCACGGCTAATCTGTGCTTTTAGTCTCAGCACCACATTCACGCCTGATCTTTAGATTAACTTGAATTGTCCCAGAAATGAAGGATTTTGTCGCCAGGATTCGCCTTCAGATGTTTATCCTATTTGTCTTGGAATGATGAAGGTGAAGAGGAGATTTGATAGAGGTCAACTGGTTTAGACAAAGCAGATGGATGGAGGCTGTTCCCATTTATGAATGGTTCAGGAACCAGTAACAGAAATGTAATGTTTTGGGAAAAGATTACAAGGACCATGTGAGGACCACTTTGTTACGTAGAGAGCAGTTATGATAAAAAATCACTGACTTGTGAAAATTCATCACTCAGTGATTTCAAAAGTGAATTTGATAGATTCTTAAGAGAAAATTATTGTCAGGGCAGTGGGGAAAGAGATTGATAGGATTAATCTGCAAGGAGCCAACATGGGCTTGATGGGCTGAATGGCTTGCTTCTCTGCCAAGATGATTATCTTAGGTTTGACTCAGCATCCACATTACCTTTCATTTGCCGCATCTCACTTGGTAAATGGTATGGAGGTATTAAAGCAGAGATTATTAATGTAATCTGCCAACTGTAAGTAAATATGGATATTAGTTAGGATGTGATACATTGGTAATCTAAGCATTTGCATAGTGCGCTGTGAATTTCCTCAAGGATTGATTGTGCTTATAAAGGTAAGCTTGTTGAATATAAGATTGGAATAGATAAATAATAAGTTTCGTCCTTGCCAGGATACAATCTGATCCACAAAGTTCCCAGAGCAGATTGTCCTTTCACAATCCTAGTCAACACTGAGGCAAGCTGTGTACATCTCCCTTCAATGTTTACGATGTGAGATGATGACAATGAACTATTATGTAAAGTCCCCTGATGTTGGAATTAAACAGCCAGGTTTCAAGTATCCAGCAGGAATCTTTGTAATCAGAGTGACGATCAAATGTGGAAACAAAGAACTGCAGGTGCTGGTTTACACAAAAGGGCACAAAGGGCTGGAACTACTCAGTGGGTTCGGCAGCATCTCTGGAGAGCATGGATAGGTGACGCTTTGGGTCTTGATAGTAATGTTTACTGGTATAAGCCCCACCATGCCGTAGAATAGCGAGAGCTCTTCCTCCTGGTCAAATATCACATGTCCCATTGACTTGTGTGTACTGGTGACACCAAACACTGCCTTAGCTCTGCTTCCCTGTCACAGTTCTAAACTAGAATCATAACACCATAGAGATATACAGCGCAGCAAAAGGCACTTCAGACCCGCTCATCCATACCAACCAAGATGCCTATTAATGCTGGTTTCATTTGTCTGTGTTTGGACAACGCCCCTCTATAGAAAACAAATCTCTCTATTCTCTTATATCTGTTGCTAAGGCTCTACTAAGTGAGGTATCTGAATTTGATTGAAATGCCCATCAGACTCGAGGGGTCATGTGGCCAGCTCCTGCTCCTGATACCTACCTTCTTATGGGTTCACAGATGCATAGAGTAGCAGCATCCATTGTCTAGTGATTTGACACCCAGTACACGTTGAGCAGATTACCCATTTCAAAAATATTTGGGAGACTCAAGCCGATGGGCCAGGTGACTGGAGGCCAACAGCAGCCTGGGGCTTGCCTGGAATGGGCACTATCCATACCAACTGTGTACGGACTGAATGGCACTAACACATGGCACATCTTGCAAGCGGCATCAGCACAGTATTTCTGCACACTTGCTGGGCGGGGATGTGTTTAGGTATGGCAATACTCTCCTGGACTGTTTGTAAGAAACTAATTTCACTGTGTGTTTGCACTTCACTCATGGGACAATGAATCATTGAAAGCATTGTACCAGAATGATCTGAACTCAGCTTATACCTCACGTTCACGCCTCACCTCACACGGTGTTGTGGGCCCAACTCAACAAAACACGAGTGAAGGGAGTTCACTTGATAGGGTTGCCAACTTTCTCACTCCCAAATAAGGGACAAAAGGTCAAAATAGGAGATAAATTCCCGATGGCAATTTATTGACTGGGTGAATGATGAGTTGGCCCCAGGTAATGGACTGCACTCAAAGCCCAGCCAGCGCGCCAGCTGAGGAGTTTTGGCCGGCGCGATGTTGTGCGCAAAGTCCGGCACCCCATCCAACTGAACCAATGATCGGCCATGAGAAGGAGGGCTGGCGGTGTCTGTGGTAAGTGAAGGTCCAAAGGTCGGACAGCTAGCCGGTTTGCCGACCGAAGGGGCCACGGGATAGGCGCTGCTGCTACACTATATGGGCTGCACTACGTCGGGACAGGTGAGGCGGGGCCCGGACGCGGCTCTCCGACCCGACAGTCCCCTCGACCCGAGTAGTAGCAGTCAAATACGGGACAAGGGCAGTCCCATATGGGATAAACCAATTTAGCCCAATATACGGAATGTCGGGACAATTGGCAACCCTACCACTTGATAACCCCAATGATAAACTTGCCTATACACGATTAGTTTTTATATGCTTGTTAACATGTAGATAGCTTATTATTGCATTTAGAGTTGGTTTATTGTCCTACTTCATAAGTGTGTATAAACAGTATTGATACTACTTTGGCTTTGGGCTTGGTTTTCTTGGTTTAGTGCTTATCCCGGTGTTATAGCACCAGATACTTTGTGTTTTACCAGTAATTCAGCCACAAGAATGTGCATATCAATCTGGATTATCCTCTGGATATCCTTTTTCTCCAGAGATGCTGCCTCACCTGCTGAGTTACTCCAGCACTCTTTGGTATAAACCAGCACCTGCAGTTTGTTGTTTCTACTTCTATATTCAAGAAATATCCTGGACTTTATGCTCAGCCCACGGCTGGAATGAGAAGTCAGATCCACTCACAACTCATTTCATATCTTGTCGCTGTAGGCACAGGAGTTTGGGACAAATGGGTGGCTGCTTCCTAGTCCTCAGTGTTATATGAACGCTTGTTTTACATTCCAGTCACTATCTCTCTTTCCTGACCACTGAGTCAAACAAGGCTGGACCTGAGTGTTTACAGCCAAGATTGGTATGAGATGAGCTTTGATCACTTATCCATACCAGGACTGCCACCTGTGCAACATTGCTTTGTACTAACCCTTGCCTCAACTCACCCATTGCTGTGAAACCGGTCTATGTCTCCATCATTGTCGACTTCACTGACTCAAATGCACTCATGAACCACCTCCCTCTGTTGATCAAAACAAGCCCATAACTGTTACCCTAGTGCTTCTTACCTGGCTCATGTTGGTCAATAACATTCCTCCAAAGAATCTTTGAACATATTGCAAGGTGAAAGAGGTTGTCTGATACCAATTGTTCTTGAGATCATACCTTACTTTAGCTTTTAAAACTACTCCAATTATCAGAGCTTCCGGCTCCTGCGATTTTGGCCTTTTATATATTTCCTATACCTTTTCCCCATTGATAGCAATGTCTCCAGATGCTTGGGACAGAACCACAGAGTTCCCCTACCACACCCCTCTTCCACCCCTCCAATATCCTGCTTACCATCTAGGTAAACACAAAATGCTGGAGTAACTCAGCGGGTCAAGCAGCATCTCTGGAGAGAAGGAATGGGTGACGTTTCGGGTCGAGACCCTTCCTCAGATTGATGTGCGGGGAGGGGGCAGGACAAAGATAGAATGTAGGTGGAGACAGTGGGACTGGGGTGAGAACTGGGAAGGGGGAGGGGATGGAGAGAGAAAGCAAAGGCTATCTGAAGTTCCAGAAGTCAACATTCATACCGCTGGGGTGTATCTATCGCCCATGTCAAGCCTTTTATTGACACTTCCCATTATCTTCTCTAGATGTTGTCAGACTCTGTTTCTCTGAAATATCTCGGGGTGGTTTTATTATCTTGCCGGTCCTGTGCAAGTTATGAGTAGTTGTAGGGTGATGATTTGCAGTAGATGATTGATGGTTGTGTCGAGCTCTGATCAGTAATCTCTCCCGGCCCCTGTGTTCAATGCCAAGGAAACGTTGCCGGTGATCACTGTTCATGCCACAAAATAGTTAAATAGATATTCTTGCTACACCTTGCAATGTTATTACATGGCTTTTGGTACTAAATGCGTAATCATCTGGGTGTTAACATGGGTTGACTTAAAAAAAAAAAAGCTCAGCTTTTTAAAGAAGCAAAGCTAAATTTGGGAAAGTGATGTTCGACTCTGGCAGAAGAGAGGCAGGATAATGACATTTTCAATTCATTTCGCTCTTTATTCCTGACAGGTTTAATGTGGCACGATGACGCGATGCAGCAGGTAATTGCGAAAGAACTTTCCAGTCTCCACCTGACCCGTCACCTGCATCCTGAAGCTGGTTCTCCAGACAGCTTGAGGTGAGAAATAAAGTGGTGAATTGCTCAGGTACTGCTGAAGGCTGACACTCAGTAAGGTCTCCCGTGAAGACCACTTCCACGGGTAATAAATTACTATCAAGTCCATATGAATGGAGAATTCAATTTAAACTACTCAGTTAATATCTGAAACATGCTGGCAGATTGGAGATGCATAGCATATAGATATTGAGAAAGGGTCTCCAGAATGAAACTGTGTCTGGCATTTTGTTCCAGCATGGAAACACACTCTTCAGCCAACCGAATCCACGCCGACCAGCGATCATTCCGTTCACCAACGTTATCCTACACACTAGGGACAATTTACACAGTAGAGTTGCTGCCTTACAGCATCAGAGACCTGGGTTTGATCCTGACTATAGGTGCTTTCTGTATGGAGTTTGTACATACTTCCTGTGGCCATGTGGGTTTTCTCTAGGTGCTCGGGTTTTCTCCTACATTCCCAAAACATCCAGGTTTGAAGGTTAATTGGCTTCTATAAATAGTCCCTAATGTAGACTGGGTGATGACTGGTCGGCATGGGTTTGGTGGGCCGCAGGGCCTGGTTCCACGCTGCATCTCGAAACTAAACTAAACTAAACCAAACTAAACTAAACTCGTTACAGGGAGTGGTTGGACAAACTTGGCTTGTTTTCTCTGCAAAACGAAAGTTGTGGTATAAGTGTATAGAATTATGAGGGGCATAGATAGGATATTATCCACTGCATCCCACCACAATCCCAGTCATTAATCACCACATCCCCCAGAGTCCCCACCCCACCCCTCCCCTACCCCCTTCCCTCCACCCCTCCCCCCCCTTCCCCCCCCCCCCCCCCCCCCCCCCCCCCCCCCCCCCCCCCCCCCCCCTCCCCCCCCCCCCCCCCCCCCCCCCCCCCCCCCCCCCCTCCCCCCCCTCCCTCCCCCCCCCCCCCCCCTCACCCACCCTCCCTCCTCCTCCTCCCCCCCCCCTCTCCATCTGTCCCTTGCCCTTCTGACTCTCCCCAATCTCTCCGCCCTCACCCTCTACCCCCCCCCACCCCCCTCTCTAGACGTGCCTGTGAGTTGGGGGGCTATGCATAAGTGGATAGGGCGGCTATAATATAATATCAAGGGGGGGGTAGTTAGTGTGGGGGTAGTGTGTGTTAACCTGTATGCCGCCCCGCACCCCTCCGCAAACGCGCGTTGGTGGATCAGACCCAATGAGTCTGCACTTGGTCTAGTATCTATTAAAGCTGTATGTGTGTGTGTGTGTGATTTTGCATGTGAAACACCTCTCCTCGAAAACCAGATGCCGAAACGGGAAAATGTTTATATATTCCAGTATAGATTTTTCTTGTGATTTTAGAAATCCACTCTGTACATTTGGTATATTATTTTTCTGATATTTTTAATTAAAATTGTTGACCAATCTGACCTTTTTTTAAAAAAAAATCTGACCGCTGCCCAGCTGCTGACATTACAATAACAGTGATATGTTTACATCTTCTGGTAGAAATTTTCCTTATGATTTAAAAAATCCAATTCTTTATACATTTGGACAATTATTTCCTGAGATATTTACTAAAATTCATAACCAAACTGACATTTAAAAAAAATACTAGCTAAGTGGGACCCGTTGGGTCCCATGTTCACACGGGAGGGCTGGTCCCCTGACGCAATATTCCACCTCTCCACCAATTCCAATATTGGTGGCCAGTGGGGGGGCTTTCTGGAGCGCTGGTATGGGTTCTTGGGGTGGCAGCTTAGTCCCTCTAGCCTGATCTGCTGGCAACTCACTCACGGCTGGTGGGCTGGCAGTTGACTCATGGCTATTCCTTGAAATTCCATTTCAAGCAGGGTGCAAGGCCACCAAATTCAAATCCATTTTCCTACCATTTCAAGCAGGGTGCAAGGCCACCAAATTCAAGTGCAGTTTCTTACCACTTCAAGCAGGGTGCAAGGCCACCGAATTCAAGTGCAGTTTCATACCACTTTCAGCAGGGTGCAAGGCCATCAAATTCAAATGCAGCTTCATACCATTTCATGCAGGGTGAAACCACCATAAAACCGCACAAAACACCAAACTCACAGTTCAGTAGACATTCAGTGTGTTCAGTTGATTCACAGCTCAGACAGAGTCGTGACCTCTCCCTCCCCCGTAATGCAGAGACTGATCCACGTCCACACTTCCGGCTTTTATAACCCCTCCCCCTCCCACCGGAAAAGGTGTGGCCTTCATGGCGTGATTGACAGAAGAGAGATTCTAAACATTTTTTAAACACTAATAACACATTTATTTTTCATTGATGGGAAGAATTCTCTGCACCTGCTGAGCAGAGGGGACTGAGTAAGATTGCCAAAAATCACATCCGTAAGTAATAGCGTTTTATCTAAAATCAAAATACAGTGCAAAAAAGAAGTTAGTGCATTTGCAGTAAGAAGTGCCTTTTAACTTCAAGCCAAAGCACCCAAGCCACCATTTGCAGTAAGTAGTGCCTTTCAACTTCAAGCCAAAGCACCCAATCCACCATTTGCAGTAAGTAGTGCCTTTCAACTTCAAGCCAAAGCACCCATGCCACCATTTGCAGTAAGTAGTGCCTTTCAACTTCAAGCCAAAGCACCCAAGCCACCATTTGCAGTAAGTAGTGCCTTTCAACTTCAAGCCAAAGCACCCAAGCCACCATTTGCAGTAAGTAGTGCCTTTCAACTTCAAGCCAAAGCACCCAAGCCACCATTTGCAGTAAGTAGTGCCTTTCAACTTCAAGCCAAAGCACCCAAGCCACCATTTGCAGTAAGTAGTGCCTTTCAACTTCAAGCCAAAGCAACCAAGCCACCATTTGCAGTAAGCAGTGCCATTTAACCAAGCCAAACCACCCAAACAACCATTTGCAGGCAGTGCCTTTTTACTTCAAACAAACCATATTTTTATTTTCAAACCACATTAAGGGGACTCACAGTTGAGAAGACATGTGTTCAGTGTTATTCAGAGCTCAGAGAGACGTGACCCTTTGGCTTCATCCATCTTGCAGAGACTGAATGAGGCACACCACTTCCTGGTTTTATAGTCCCTCCTCCTCCCCCCAGCAGGGGCAGCAGAGAGAATGGTGAATTTAAAAAAAAACTATAATATCTCTCTGATTTATCATGGATGGGAAAAATCCTCCAGTCCAGGAAGGCGGAAGGAGGCTCTGAGCGAGGTGGCCAAAAATGACGGCCATAGGTGGCAGCGTTCTCTCGGATATCGCAGCACAGTGGGCCAAAAGTGGTCAAGATCAGACTTTTAGTAATATAAGATTAAGGTTGCCCAACTGCTGACCTCACAATGCCTTTGCACGTGGCCCAACTGCCTCCTGGCCCCGCCCGGCCCAGCCCCGCCCCCAGCCTGCCTGCTGCCCCCCCCCCCCACCCAGCCTGCCGGGTTGTTGATTCCATTGTTTTTCATTGAATTTAATTTAATTATTTCTCACTTAACATCACTAATTCTTAACATTAACTTTTAATTTCATAGACAGTTTTTTAAAAAATAAATTTGCTTTTGACAGCATTGACAGCTTAGATTGGACCCGCTGTGTGTGTGGGTGCATGTGTGTGTGAGTGTGTGTGTGTGTCAGTGTGTGTGTGTGTGTGTGTGTGAGGGTGTGTGTGTGTGGGGGGGGAGGGGGGTGTGTGTGTGTGTGTGTGTGTGTGTGTGTGTGTGTGTGTGTGTGTGTGTGTGTGTGTGTGTGTGTGTGTGTGTGTGTGTGTGTGTGTGTGTGTGTGTGTGTGTGTGTGTGGGGGGGGGTGTGTTGGTTGGTGTGTGTGTGTGTGTGTGTGTGTGTGTGTGTGTGTGTGTGTGTGGGGGTGTGTGTGTGTGTGTGTGTGTGTGTGTGTGTGTGTGTGTGTGTGTGTGTGTGTGTGGGGGGGGGGGGGGGGGGGGTTAGTGTGTGTGTGTGATGCGGCATGCTCCTCCTCTGAATTCCATTGAGCTGCCGACACCATTTCGCTCTCTCTCTCTCTCCCCATCTCTCTCTCTCTCCCCATCACTCTCTCCCCTCCCCCCCTCCCCCTCCCCCCACCCTCCCTCCCCTAAACCCCCTTCCCTCCACCCCATCCCCTCCCCACCTTCTTCCCCCTCCCTCCCCCCCATCCCTCCCTTCCCCCCCCCCCCCCTCAGCCCCCCTGTCTCCCTCTCTCTCCTCCCCATAACTCGCACCTCTCCTCCCCCACCCTCACTCCAAAAGGAGCAAATTAATAATATTAATATAATATCAAGGGGGGTAGTTAGCGTGTGTGGGGGGGGGGGGGGGGGGGGGGGTTAGTGCGTGTGACGCCACATGCCACCCCCCCCCCCCTCTCCCGCAACCACACGTTGGGGGAACAGACCCAACAGGTCTGCACTTGGTCTAGTATTTTTTAAAGACAAAATGTGGACAAATAAAATATAATCATATTTTAAGATAATAAATTCTGAATATTACAGATACAGCTCTCAAAATATACCTGATCAACACCTCTGCAATAATTCCTAATCATTACCACTGCAGTTCCTCAAACAGTTAAATCCTGCACAAAGCTTTGAACTCATTTTGATTTGTGAACCAAAATCTGTTTGGCATAAACATGAAAGAAATTATGCCATTAAATATTGAAGACTAGTTAAGTCCCAAATGGGGAGCTTGATCAGGCTGGAAGTTGTTTCTTTGGAAAAAAAGAGGGAATATAAACTAGCTCCATTATAATTTCATTCATTCTCTTTCACGTATGATAGATACATATCATCAGAAACCATTTCATCCGCGGTTCAAGTCTTAGGATGTCGGTCCCTATTGGAGTCAGCTGTGTTCTGTGTGTGACGTTTTCTTTTCTTTCCTGTACATGGTGTCCCCATCGTACCCTTTGTCAGCCTCCTTTCATTGATCACCCTTCCATGGCTGTGAGGCAAAAATATTTCTGATCAATTGTACTTTGCTTTTTGTTTTTAGTGGGAATACTCTAGTTATTCTTGAACTAACAAATTTAGTTTAGCTTAGAGATAGGGCATGGAAACAGGTCCTTCATCCCACCAAGTCTGCGCTGACCAACGATCAACCCTTGCACGGGCACTATCCTACACATTAGTGACAATATTCAATTTCCAGAAGCCAATTAACTTACATAACTGCACGTCTTTGGAGCATGGGAGGAAACTGGTGCACCTGGGGAAAACCCTGCAATCACAGGGAGAACATACAGACTCCGTACAGACAGCACCCAAAGTGAGGATGGAAGCCGAGTCTCTGACACTGTCAAGAGCGGAACACGCTATCAAAACATGGAGGGGACGGGAGACATAATTTTTTGGCGGCCACGTGCGCATGCGCACACTCACACACACGCTCGAGGCTTCGGAGGCTCAATCCAGCGCTAAAAGCGTAGATTTTAAAATCGGGATCACAAAAACTTGGGGGGGATGTCCCCCACCTCTCAAAACATGGGGGGATGTGTCCCCTCTGGCCCCCCCGGGTTTTCCGCCCCTGCACTGTAAGGCAGCAGCTCTACGCCGTGCTACATGTGTCGCCCCTATGAAATTTGTAAAAAATAATAATTCTAAACTGTGAGTTATTTTTTCACTGACAGTGAGTGAAACACTTCTTCATAGGTTGGTTGGAGCAGTCCTTGAATATTTTTGAATCTATTCAGAGGTAGATGGGCAATTAATAGAGAAATGGTGTAAGATTACTGGGTTGAGGGTGGGAATGAGGATTCAAGGTTACATTCAGAACAACCATGACCTTGCTTAACTGCAGAGCAGGCTTGACAGATCATGTGCACCCACTCCAGCTCCTAATTTGTATGCCATGTTACTGCGTGCTGTAACTGGCTCATTCCCTGCAGCCAGTATTAATCAGTGTCCTCGGAAAGGAGAGAAATTACAGGGCTATGGGAGTGGACTGGGCAAATGAGATTGAAAATATTGATTCACTGAGAGGCTGCAGCGTCTCGAAGGGCTGAACAGCTTCCCTCCGTATCAAAATGATGATTCCACATTCCCCCTCCCCGTCCCACTCCCATTCTATATGCTCTCCATCCCCCCCAGCCCATCCCATTCTATCACCATGTCAAACATATAAGGAGGTGCAAATCCTGGGAAAGTATGAGACAATATTGTCGGTGGGGTGCGTTCACCATAGAAAATGCTTAATCATAATGGTTGTCCTTTGGTTCTCCTTGCCTGGTTATGGAGAAACAAAACCCACAAATGTTCCCCGTGTCTGTGCCTGCACACTGGCTGAATATTGTGCCACTTTTACACGATACCATCTAACTCAGTGAAGGTGATGACCTGCGAAGCTTTGCTACATCTTCCACCCACCAAACCTTATTAGCTTGCTGTCAAGGGACCTAGTGGATGTCTTGATCATATCTTATCACAATCCTGCCTGTAGCCGACAACTGGAATACGTGGGGACCTGCCTGGAATATTAGTAAACAGAAGCAGGAGCAGTCCAAATGGCCCCTTGAGTCTGCTCAGCCATTCAACCAAATCTACGTCCATTCCCTCACAGAGTTCCTGGATTTGTCCACAAATTTTAAACATAGAATTGTAACTGCAAAGAAAGAATGTATTTGGCCAACGTGTTCTATGCCATCTCTCTGTGGGGCCATCACTTCAGTCCTATTCTTCCCTCCCCCAACTCCGCTCTTTCTTCACAGAGCTGACAATGATTCTCCTTCGGAAGGTTCTGATCGATTCTAGTTCCATAGAAACATAGAAACATAGAAACAAGGTGCAGGAGTAGGCCATTTGGCCTTTCGAGCCTGCACCGCCATTCAATGTGATCATGGCTGATCATCCAACTCAGTATCCTGTACCTGCCTTCTCTCCATACCCCCTGATCCCTTTAGCCACAAGGGCCACATCTAACTCCCTCTTAAATATAGCCAATGAACTTTGGCAATTTGCAGAGGCCAATTAACCTGCAAACCTGCACGTCTTGGGGATGTGAGAGGAAACCGGAGCACCCGATGGAAACTCATGCTGTCACGGGAAGAACGTGCATACTCCACACAGATAGCATCCAAGGTCAGGATCAAACCCGGGTCTCTGGCACAATGAGGCAGCAGCATTTCCAGCTGTGACACTTTGCCGCCCTTTATCATGACCGCTCTTGTGGTAAATAAGGTTTTTTTCCTAATTTCCTTTCTGTATCCTTTGCTGAAAACTCTCAATCTATGACCTCTGATTTTTGAGCCAGAGCTACTTCTTTCTGTCTGCCTTGGCTACGCCCACCATGACCCCTACCAAATCTCTTCACCTTCCCTGTAGCCAGGAGAACAACCACAGGCTCTCAGGACTAATGTTACTGGTAAGGTGGGAAATCAAGTCTCACATATCTGTTTCTTGTAGAGTTCGCCATGAGGAATGATGAGGGTGGGGTAGTGGATGTTGTCTGTATGGACCTTATTTGGGCCTTTGACTAGATCCCGCAGGGCAGACCTCCAGAAGGGGAGATCCATGGTATCGAAGGTGAGACAGCCAACTGGATTCAAAATTGGTTCCGTGGAAGAAGTCAAATGGTAGTTGAAGTCCTGTGTCCAGTGGAATGCCATAGGGGGTGGGGGTGGGTCTACTGTTTGTTTGTTTTCTATATTAATGATTTGGATGACAATGTTAGCAGATTTGCAGATGATACCAAAATTGGACGTAAAGCGGACATAGATATAATTAGATATAATTTATTGCCACACAACCAGGGTCGGTGGAAATTTGGATTGTCAGCAGCAGTACAATAATAAAGAACACACAACCACAATAAAACTGTAACACAAACATCCACCACAGCATTCATCACTGTGGTGGAAGGCACAACATTTGGCCAGTCCTCCTCCATTCCCCCCCCCCCCCCCGTGGACAGGACCAGAGTCCAAATTAAGGAAGGATATTTAAATTTACAACAGGAAGGAAAGTGGGTCAAGGAATGACAAATGGAGTTTAATGGCCCTGTGCCACTGTATGAGTTCATTCAAGTGCTCTCCCGACTTAAAAAAAAAATCAAACTCGTGGTAAGCACGTAGAATGAACGTAGCGGGTACGTCGGAGCACGGGGATGTCGCTTAGCAGCAGGTACGCTAACGGCAGGTACTCAGGAAGACTCGCTAACAGCAGGTAAGCTTGGGAAGACACGCAAAGATTTTGCAACATGTTGAAAAATGTCCACGAGAGCCCCGAGTACTTATGAGCGGACATTACCGTAAATCTCCGAGTTCGAATAAGGGCAAACTCGGGGAGAATTCTTGAATTAACTCATACAGTGGGACAGGGCTTTAACTCTGACACGAATGAGGTCGTACACTTCGCTATTTCAAACCAGGACAGGATTTACACAGTGAATGGTAGAGCCCTGGAGAGTGTTATTTTGCTGGTCTTCAGTCTGGCTTTGTGAGAATTGTTTAGGATGGGTACCAATAACAATTGACACAGGGAGCCGGGAAGGTTTACGAAATGTGTAGGAAGGAACTGCAGATGCTGATTTAAACTGAAGATAGACACAATTAACTCAGCGGGACAGGCAGCATCTCTGGAGAGAAGGAATGGGTGACGTTTTGGGTTGAGACAGTCTGAAGAATTCCTTCTCTCCAGAGATGCTGCCTGTCACGCCACTCCAGCATTTTGTGTCTACCTTGTCACTCTTGTCTGTACAAACATACAAGGTGCAAAGCATGTTATTGTTGTCCACCTCTAACTTGGCAGTGAAGAGAGACAGCAGCTAGATTGGGGACAAGTTGTAAATACAGACGATGGGAAGTATATGGAACCGGCTGCCAGAGGAGGTGGTTGAGGCAGTACAATAATAACATTTCAAATGGAGACACAAGAAACCGCAAAGCAAATCACAAAATGCTGGAAGAAACATAGAAATTAGATGCAGGAGTAGGCCATTCGGCCCTTCGAGCCTGCACCGCCATTCAATATGATCATGGCTGATCATCCAACTCAGTATCCCGTACCTGCCTTCTCTCCATACCCCCGATCCCTTTAGCCACAAGGGCCACATCTAACTCCCTCTTAAATATAGCCAATGAACTGGCTTCAACTACCCTCTGTGGCAGAGAGTTCCAGAGATTCACTACTCTCTGTGTGAAAAAAGTTCTTCTCATCTCGGTTTTAAAGGATTTCCCCCTTATCCTTAAGCTGTGACCCCTTGTCCTGGACTTCCCCAACATCGGGAACAATCTTCCTGCATCTAGCCTGTCCAACCCCTTAAGAATTTTGTAAGTTTCTATAGGATCCCCTCTCATTCTCCCAAATTCTAGAGAGTATAAACCAAGTCTATCCAGTCTTTCTTCATAAGACAGTCCTGACATCCCAGGAATCAGTCTGGTGAACCGTCTCTGCACTCCCTCTATGGCAATAATGTCCTTCCTCAGATTTGGAGACCAAAACTGTATGCAATACTCCAGGTGTGGTCTCACCAAGACTCTGTACAACTGCAATAGAACCTCCCTGCTCCTATACTCAAATCCTTTTGCAATGAAAGCTAACATACCATTCGCTTTCGTTACTGCCTGCTGCACCTGCATGCCTACCTTCAATGACTGGTGTACCATGACACCCAGGTCTCGCTGCATCTCCCCCTTTCCCAATCGGCCACCATTTAGATAATAGTCTGCTTTCCCGTTTTTGCCACCAAAATGGATAACCTCACATTTATCCACATTATACTGCATCTGCCAAACATTTGCCCACTCACCCAGCCTATCCAAGTCACCTTGCAGTCTCCTAGCATCCTCCTCACAGCTAACACTGCCCCCCAGCTTCGTGTCATCCGCAAACTTGGAGATATTGCCTTCAATTCCCTCATCCAGATCATTAATATATATTGTAAATAGCTGGGGTCCAGCACTGAGCCTTGCGGTACCCCACTAGTCACTGCCTGCCATTGTGAAAAGGACCCATTTACTCCTACTCTTTGCTTCCTGTTTGCCAGCCAGTTCTCTATCCACATCAATACTGAACCCCCAATGCCGTGTGCTTTAAGTTTGTATACTAATCTCTTATGTGGGACCTTGTCGAAAGCCTTCTGGAAGTCCAGATACACCACATCCACTGGTTCTCCCCTATCCACGCTACTAGTTACATCCTCGAAAAATTCTATAAGATTAGTCAGACATGATTTACCTTTCGTAAAGCCATGCTGACTTTGTCCAATGATTTCACCACTTTCCAAATGTGCTGCTATCCCATCTTTAATAACTGACTCTAGCAGTTTCCCCACTACCGATGTTAGACTAACTGGTCTGTAATTCCCCATTTTCTCTCTCCCTCCCTTCTTAAAACGTGGGGTTACATTTGCTACCCCGCCAATCTTCAGGAACTACTCCAGAATCTAAAGAGTTTTGAAAGATTATTACTAATGCATCCACTATTTCTGGAGCTACTTCCTTAAGTACTCTGGGATGCAGCCTATCTGGCCCTGGGGATTTATCGGCCTTTAATCCATTCAATTTACCCAACACCACTTCCCGGCTAACCTGGATTTCACTCAATTCCTCCAACTCCTTTGTCCCGCGGTCCCCTGCTATTTCCGGCAAATTATTTATGTCTTCCTTAGTGAAGACGGAACCAAAGTAGTTATTCAATTTGTCCGCCATATCCTTGTTCCCCATGATCAACTCACCTGTTTCTGACTGCAAGGGACCTACATTTGTTTTAACTAATCTCTTTCTTTTCACATATCTCCTAGTATCTCCTAGAACCTAGTGGGACAGGCAGTATTCTTCAGTCTGAAAGGACCCGACCAAAAAAACATTGTCTGTTTGTTTCCTCCACAGATGCTGCCATGCCTGACCTGCTGAGTTGCTCCAAAACTTTGTTTTTAGAACAAGTACACGACAGACGTACAACACAAAGCGCTGGAGTAACTCAACGGTTCAGGCAGCATCTCTGCAGGGTATGGAAAGGCAACATTGCATTTTGCGTTGTTACACTTCTACAGGTCAAATGCGGGCAACTGGGACTCACTTAGATATGCATCTTCATCGATTTGGACAATTTAGGCTGAAGGCCCTATTTCCATGCTGTGACATGGTGGGTCTGTAACCTCATGTAAGCCAAACCAGAGACGATGACAGATTTATTTCCCCCAAGGACTTTGACAAACACCATCTGATTTAAAACAAAAAATCTTGCAACACACTGCCCTTGCTGAGACATACTGTATGTTTTTAAATTCCCGATGCTTAAATTTGTCGATGGCCAGTTTCCAAACTGCCAAGCTAGGAGATGAAACACACATTCCTGGATTCAGGCCCAGAACTTAATGTAGGATAAATGTTTAATGTGTTTTGGAATGATATGAAATTAGTGGCATTGTGATGGCAAGGAAAGTTGCATAAGACTATGGCAGGATATAGATCAGATGAGAAGTTGGGGTGAGTGTTGGCAAATGGAATTTAATCCTGATAGGAGCAAGGTGAGGCATTTTGGGAACTCAAAGCGGTGTAGGATGAAGACAATAAACGTTAGAGGACAAAGGAATGTTGATGAACGGAGGGATCTTGGTGTCTTGGTGTTCGAGATCATAGGTAGCGACACAGGTGGATAGGACAGTGAATAAAAGCATATAAGGTCATAAGGAATAGGAGTAGAGTTAGGCCATTCGGCCCATCGTCTTACTCCGCCATTCAATCATGGCTGATCTATCTCTCCCTCCTAACCTCATTCTCTGGCCTTCTCCCCATTACCTCTTTCCGGGCGTACCGACCGGGATCTGATGGTAGCCCCGCATCAGGTCAATCTTGGTTAAGAAACGGGCACCGGCTAGATGGGCCACCTGTCCCGAATGACCCCGATAAGGGGAAGTGGTGATACTACCACCAGTGCTGGGGTCCCGCAGCCCATTTAATCCAGTGCCGCCCGCCCTGCTGGTATCCGGCAAATGCCAGGGCCGGCCGCCAGTAGTCGCTGCGCCGGTCGGCCTGAAACATCGCCTCTACGTTTGGAATCGACACTCAGGACGATGGTTCCTGGTGGATACGGGCACGGCGGTTAGCATTTTACCCCCGTTGGGGGTCGACACTCGTTCTGGCAGGCGGGTGCCTCCTCTGACTGCAGTCAACGGCAGCTCCATACAGACGCATGGGGTTCGCACAATCCCGCTCACATTTGGATCTTCATTCTTCATCTAACTCCAGCAACATCCGAGAGACAAAGAGTTGCAGATGCTGGTTTGCTCATAAAAAAACCCAACATGCTGGAGTAACTCAGTCGGTCAGGCGGGATCCGTGGAGGACATGGATAGGCGATGTTTCATTTTGGATTGAAGAGGGGTCCCATCCTGAGACAATGCCTATGCATGTCCTCCACAGATTCTGCCTGACCCATCCACATCCTTATCCACCTCATTTCCTCTTTATCCCGTGTCTTTTCCCACCCATCGTTTCCCTTCCACCAATATCCTTCCCAATGACTTACATTTCACTTCTCTCCTTACATAACACCCATTATCTCTTTATTACCTCTAGCCTTTGTCACTTACTCCTCCCATCTGCTAATCAAGCCCCCCTCACCTGTATCCACCCATCACTTGCCAAGATTAGTTCTGCCCCACCTGCCTTTGCAAGCCTACCCCCCACTACTACTATCAGTCTGAACAAATGTCCTGTCCCGAAACGTCGCCTGTCCATTGCCCTCCACAGATGCTGCCTGACCCGCTGAGTTCCTCCGGTACTTTGTGTTTTGTTCCACATTCCAGCTTCTGCAGTTCCTTGTGCCTCCTTATCCACCTGCCAGATAAGTAATCCAATCATTAAGCATCATCCAAGAAATTGCCCTGAGATTCAACCAAAAGATGAAATGCTGTGAACCAGATGCCTCGGAGTGAGGCAGCGATGCATAGAAACATAGAACATAGAAAATAGGTGCAGGAGTAGGCCATTCAGCCCTTCAAGCCTGCACCGCCAGTCAATATGGTCATGGCTGATCATCCAACTCAGTATCCTGTACCTGCCTTCTCTCCATACCCCCTGATCCCTTTAGCCACAAGGGCCACATCTAACTCCCTCTTAAATATAGCCAATGAACTGGCCTCAACTACATTCTGTGGCAGAGAATTCCAGAGATTCACCACTCTCTGTGTGAAAAATGTTTTTCACATCTCGGTCCTAAAGGATTTCCCCTTTATCCTTAAACTGTGACCCCATGTTCTGGACTTCCCCAACATCGGGAGCAATCTTCCTGCATCTAGCCTGTCCAACCCCTTAAGAATTTTGTAAGTTTCTATAAGATCCCCCCTCAATCAGTCTGGTGAACCTTCTCTGTACTCCCTCTATGGCAAGTCTTCTGTAGCGGTCTTCTTGTAGCAGAGTGAACAGAAGCCTGTTGTGTTTTATGGTGTGCGTTGACTTGTTCAATCAATTGATGAGGAACTGTTGCAGCTCGATGCTTGAATGCCACTTACAGTTTAACTCACGTGACTGCTATTTCTTAATTGTTTAGGGCTACGAAGGAAAAGATGCCAAGTGAGGAAAAGTATAAAGAGGCAGACGATGGCGACCTGCAAAGATTCAAGTCCCTTCATCAATATATTCACCTTCTCAACGCTCTCTCCCAGCCCGATAATCCCATGCCATTTCATAAGACCAGAACTGACAAGGTTAGTATTGATTTTCATGACTCTGTTTTTAAATGGTCGGTAATATCCAAGTGCCCTTGACAATTACTGCCACATATTAACTATAAAACACGTTAGAAGATATATATATATATTCTTTTTAATGGGAGGAACACTGGACGTTGCATAGTTGCCTTGGGAAGCAGGCAGAGCATAACAAAATCAAATGTTGGAAGCACCCGACAGGTGAGGTAGTACTTGCAGAGGGAGGAAGAGATTTAATGCAGAAACAAAGAACTGCAGATGCTGGTTTATTCCAACAATAGACACAAAGTGCTGGAGTAACTCAGCGGGTCAGGCAGCATCTCTGGAGAAAAAGGATGGGTGACTTTTAGGGTCGGGACCCTTCTTCAAAGCCCACCATACAAGCATATTTTACATTTAAAATAAAGGTCTCATAAAGAATTTAAAATTAATATGTAATATTTTTTATGGCATCTCTGAGGAAAGGCCCAACCAGCTTGAGTTGCAATGGCTTGAGTTGCAATGGCTTGAGTTGCAATGGCTTGAGTTGCAATGGCTTGAGTGCAGCCTAATCCTACCTACAGACTGCGAGACAATGAGAAGCAGAGTTAATGTTTCAGGCTTGATCTTCAAGTTCATCAATGGTTCTTTATTATCACATATACAGGTTTCTTTTGTTGGATCGTTCTTTCGTTGGACTGGATAGCACGCAACAAAATCCTTTCACTGTACCTCGGTCCACATGACAATAAACTAAACTGTTCAACTGTTCTTTGCCTGCATACAGTTCAGAAAATTATCGCTATAAATAAGCACACTCCTAGATGAGTACAAAGTGCATAGAAATAGTCCACTGAGACCATAGACAAGAGTCGCCAGGTTTTAGCACCATTTTCAAAGTCCAGGTTGCTTTACGTGCAGCTGGCCATAAAGGCCCGTTGCCCTGGCAATTTTACAGTGTCGCCCCGGCCAAGCAAAGCTGTATGCGTTCTTTACCGCTGCTCCACCGCTCCATGCTGCTGTAGGCCGTGTCCAGTTGACACTCTGGTCTCCTGGAGTGTTGCCCGATCCAGTAGATTCCCAGGGCCTCTAGCCGTCGCCTTGATCCGCATCAGCCAGTGAACCATTGTCCTGGTCCTTGCCCGACAGCCAGAAACGTTACCCCCCACCACCCCGGCAACATGTTCCAGACTGCCCTGCTGAGTCAGAAACTTGTCCTGCACTTGCCTTTAAACTTTGCCCTTCTCACTTCAAAGCTGTGTCCTTGAGTCTTTGACAGATCCACCCGGGGAAATAAGTCCTCACTGTCTACCTTCTTCATGCCTCTCATCATTTTGTATTTTTCCATCATGTTTCTCCTCAGCCTCTGATGCTCCAGAGAAAATATTGTAAGTTTGGCCAACCTCTCTATAACTAAACCCTCTGGGAGACAAACAGAACTGCACACACTATTCTAAATGTGACCTCACAAAAATCATATAAGGCTGTGACATTAATTCCTGACTCTTAATCACAATGAAAAATGAGTAAATAAAACTGGAATAAAACACTGCATTCAGTTACAGTGGCAATGAAACCACTGAGTTATTTGCAAAGTACACCTGGTTTCAGGGAAGGGGAAAGGGCATATCCTGTCTGGCCTATGATTTAGTTCAGTTTAATTGAGAGATACAACACGGAAACAGGCACCTTGGGCCACCAGTCCATGCTGACCAACAATCCCTGTACACTAGCACGATCCTGCACACTAGGGACAATTTACAATATTTGCCAAAGCCAAATTAACCTACAAAGCTGGAGTGGAGTGGAGTGTGGGAGGAAACCGGAGCACCCGGAGAAAACCCATGTGGTCATGGGGGGAACATACAAACTAAGCACAGACAGCACCCATAATCAGGATTGAAACTGGGTCTCTGGTGCTGTAAGGCAGCAACTCTAGTACTGCTGTGCCGCCTTGCCGGCCCACTATATATATATATATATATATATATATAATGCTCCAGACCATTGATGTTATTGGTTTTTGCTTCCTGTCAGCTCAGAAGGTAATCAGGGATAAACAATAGATACCTGCCGGTTTTACCAGCATCCTCTACTTCCACTGAAACAGTGAATCTATAAAAATCTATTGCACCATTTCTGCCACATGGACAGAAGGCCTTGAGAGGTGCTTGAACGCTCACAATCTTTCAGCTGAGTTATTGAATCAGAAGCATCTTCTCGGTGTGTGCGCATGCTTGAGTAATCGCAGGCAGTCTGTTTTCATTGGGAATTGGCTTCAGCTGCATTATGTTGGTCGAAAATAGCAAACGGATTTGAGTATAGGAGCAGGGAGGTTCTACTGCAGTTGTATAGGGTCTTGGTGAGACCACACCTGGAGTATTGCATACAGTTTTGGTCTCCAAATCTGAGGAAGGACATTATTGCCATAGAGGGAATGCAGAGAAGATTCACCAGACTGATTTCTGGGATGTCAGGACTGTCTTATGAAGAAAGACTGGATAGACTTGGTTTATACTCTCTAGAATTTAGGAGATTGAGAGGAGATCTTATAGAAACTTACAAAATTCTTAAGGGGTTGGACAGGCTAGATGCAGGAAGATTGTTCCCGATGTTGGGGAAGTCCAGGACAAGGGGTCACAGCTTAAGGATAAGGGGGAAATCCTTTAAAACCGAGATGAGAAGAACTTTTTTCACACAGAGAGTGGTGAATCTCTGGAACTATCTGCCGCAGAGGGTAGTCGAGGCCAGTTCATTGGCTATATTTAAGAGGGAGTTAGATGTGGTCCTTGTGGCTAACGGGATCAGAGGGTATGGAGAGAAGGCAGGTACGGAATGATCAGCCATGATCATATTGAATGGCAGTGCAGGCTCGAAGGGCCGAATGGCCTACTCCTGCACCTAATTTCTATGTTTCTATGAAAATCATTTTGCATTAGCAGAGAAAACTAAAACTGGAGGAAAGTTTGCATAATAGTTCTGATGAATAACAATGCAGACGGTAGCTAAAGGAACCAATTAGCGAAGAATTAAATGCAGACGGGTAGATTTACACTTGGCAGATTTACTCGTCCACCCTTGTAAAAACTGGCTGACTTTTAATAGGATAGAAACTGGGCAGATTCCAAAGTGTGTGATCAATCCATCCTGCTGGATTACTTCACAGCGGTGGAAATAAAAGTCATCCCTGGAGATCTAACCAGCGAGGAAGAATTGACACACCGGCCTGACAGCACAGATCCAACTGTCAGAAGCCTGAAGGCAAGGAGAAGGAAAGATAACTGAGGAGATCACAGGCAGAAATTCAACCTCTTCAGCTCACAAAGTGTGGGAGCCTGGTCCCATAATGAAGATCCCAGTCCAATGCTGTTAATTGAGGATTGGCACATTAATATTTTTGTATGATATAAAGGAGGACGCTTGGCCCATGGTTTATGCTGCATTCAAAGCATTGCATGACTCTGACGTTCTCTCCAACAGTTTCCCTGCAACCTATTCTCTCTCAAGTGTCTACCTCCTTACTCCGACTGTGCTCAATCAAGCGGCCGTCTTCTTGCTCTTGCTCTTTCATCTGTGCCATTCTTTAGACTTTATACTTTAGAGACTGAGGTTGTGGCGTTACGCTGGCTTGGCGAGGAATCGGATTACAATGTCATTGCTGAGAAGACTGGATAGAACGGATAAAACCATTGGGGCATGTTTTCAGAACGAACCTGGCATGTACCTGACCATCCATAATCATTGGCTTTGTCTTTTAGTAGACATGATCAAGGCTGATTTTGGACCGAGGGTTACTGCATCTGGCAAGCACCTTGCCTTGGTTCCACAGCCCCACTAATCTTCCGTCACCTTGCTGCCAGGAACCTTCAATATGGACGAGTGAGTGCCAACCAGGCCTCGGGAAGTTACACTGAGGCCCTGGCCACTGAGTACCATCATGGCACGCTGACACCTTGGGCTGCAAAGCCTCTTCCTTCATTCTTCCAAATGTCTCTCCTGTTCCGAGGCACGTAGCAACAATTAGGAAAAAGGATTAGAACTTTAAAATGATTAATATTGATGACACAAATTAATTCACTTCTCCAGTGATGTGAATGATTACGACATTCAAATCATTTAAACCAGTCAAAAGAAATCCACATACCTTCACTTTTCTTCAGAATGAGGTGGACAATCCCATTGAAATGTTGGCATCTCATCACCAAATAAGGAAAAAGGAATTTGAGGCTGTGATAGTCAAGCAGTTAATAGGCAAATACCTGCATCATTGTAACGTTACAAAATGTGGAAAAGTTCAAGGGGTATGAATACTTTTGCAAGCCACTGTAGGTAGGCAAGATTTTGTTTTCAAATCCATAAGCATTTTATAAATATCCTAAAGGCAAGAGGATTACTGGGGAAAGAGTAGATCCCATTTTGGACTTAAGTGACAATCCGTGGAGGAACCAAGAGATGTGGGTCTGAAATGATTCTTTACTCTCTGAATTCACCGTAGAGAATGACATTGTAATTATAGGGAGAAAATTGAATTTTATAATAGATTATTGTGGAAAAGGGGGTGGTAGATGCTGTAAAAGTAATCTTAAAAGTATATGTCCCATAAACCGGTGAATTTCCAAATTTCATTACTGTGCAATTCAAATATAACGCTTTTTATTCCAATATCCCCAATTATCTCTGTGAAAATATCATTGAAATCCAGCAGCAGTGTGTGATGTGTGACCAGCGTTGCCTTCTTTTTGTTTTGCAGCAGAGTGAGTCCATTCAGCCTGGGTTCTCCTCGCAAGAGCTCCTGCATAGAATCCGAGGGGTAGCACCATCAGACTTTTACCTTGCTTCCCACCACCTGTACAGTGGTCAGGAGCACCAGCAGTTCTTCATCCCAGCACAACAGCAGGACCCTCCCGGGAGCGGAGCGCTTGGCAAGGCACAACTGGCAGCGTTGCTGGAGGATTACATGGCAGCTCAGTCAGCCGAGGGGGCAAACCGCTTGCCGGTCAAACCAGACCTCCAGACAAAGGGAGCTTTGGCTGCACCAAGGATCGAACAGCAGGAAGGTGCAAACCAGGCCAGAAGCAGGCTGCTGGACACTGATGTGGATGACCATCGCCTAGGAATGAAGGAGGAAAGGATGCCGTACAGACCCAGTGCCAGTAGGAGCAGTGGAAAAGACCCCTTAAGTCACCTGGATGGTATGTAGAAGGGTGGCGGGTGTTGGCGGAAGAGGTAGTTGGGGTTGGGGCTATCGCAACGTTTAAGAAGCACTTAGATAAGTACATGGATAGGACAGGTTTAAAGGGATATGGGTCAAACGCAGGCAAGTGGGACTAGTGTAGGAGGGACATGTTGGTCAGTGTGCGTACGTTGGGCTGAAGGGCCTGTTTCCACGCTGTATGGCTATGCTCTAAGGGAATAAATAAATATATTTAACTGTTGAAATTTGGAGTGTATGAAGGTTACTTCAAAGATGTTATCTATCATAGAGCCATGGAATGTTATCGCACAGGAGCCATTTGGCCCAACAGATGTCTCTCTGACTGAGCCATCTGTTTAGTCCCCTCGCAAACGCCTTCCATGCATTTACATATTTTTTTGTTTCTCATGTATTTATTCAACTCCGTTATGATTTTTCACTCGGCCGTTGCCGACAAAATGTTGGCAGGTAAACAGTAAACCCCTGAAAGTCCTTTGGAGCCAATCAAAGTGAGGTTTAGATCATATTGTCCGTCGGGGAGTTCTATTTTCAGCAACACTAACTCTGCTTTGGGAGGAACTTATGTACAACAGTTGTTCCTCACTTCACTTACTGAGACTCTGTTGTATCTTTGATGTTTTGAGGGGAGAGAGAGTGGGTCCTTACACATGCTCCATATTGAATAAAGCACTTCCATAAATCTATTAAAAGCTAGTTTTCATCTCAAAGGGTATGCTCAGCATTTATTCCTCTCATTTGGGATAAGCTAGGGACCAGGACTTCGAAATTAGATGGCACTGACCTATCACTAGCACGGAACTAGATGGGACACTTGTTGCTTTTGTGCCCTCAATTTATACTGTGTTATGAATCATTTAGTTAGAGTCAGAGGGTCATACATCACAGAAACAGGCCCAACTTGTCCATGCAATCAACATGCCGCATCTACACTCGTCCCACCTGCAGGCGTTGGGCCCATATTCCTCTAACTCTTTCCGATCCATGTACCTGTCCAAATGCTTTATAAATGTTGCTATAGTATATCTGCCTCAGTCACCTCCTCTGGCAACTCATTCGATACACCAGGGGTCGGCAACCTTGTTCTGCATAGGGGCCAGGACGCATGTCTGGGAGCGGATGGCGGGCCACATCTATCACGTGTACACATGGATCCCGCCCCGGATGGCAGGCAACAAATCACGTATTCACATAGATCCCGCCCCTTCGAGAACACACTGGCCCCTAGTTACAGGCACTCACGAACATGACGTACCTACGGACCATTGCCTTTGCTCTGTCCTGAAGGCGGTGGCTCAAATACTCACACTCACTCGTCCCCGGACTATTGACACCCCGATCCCGACAGTGAAACCCAGACACAGAAGGTGCGTGGCCGTGCCAGCAGCTTTGCGCAGGATGTGGTACAGCCAAAGCTCGGCGCTCGCCGCTGCTCGGCGGCTCCGCCATAGCAGCCACCAGCGCAGGCCTCCTTGCGTCCTTGCGTCACCGCGCCTGGGTGCCGCGGCCTCGGCGATCATATTTTACAGGATCAACGGTGGCACTGCGGGCAGATGCTAAAGAAGACTCATTTACTGCTCCCGTGCTATGTTTAGAGCCTCCTGACTTGCATTTTGTTCCCCGACAGAGAACTTAATTCAGACTGTGGTCCAGCGAATGGCGGCAGAACACGTGGATCTGGACGACATGACTTCCAACCAGCTGGACGCATTGTCCAGCGTCATAGCCGATGCCCTTCAGGTTGTGGACGATGACAAGACCGACGAGGAGGACCAAAGCCAGCGAGAAGCCCAGCAGAAGGGAGAAGAGAAAACCTTCAATAGGGATGAGATTGACCAGGGTAAGGAGAACTCACTTCAAAACATTTCTCTCCCAATGGTGCACTGGTACATTATTTATCACATATACCTGGGTGAAGTTTATTTTTGTACAAAATGTGGTTCAGTACAAGTATCACTATGCATAAACACTTAGATACGCCTCAGGGTGGCAGGGTGGCGCAGCGGTAGAGTTACTGCCTTGCAGCACTTGCAGCACCGGAGACCTGGGTTTGATCCCATCTGGTGCTGTCTGAACGGAGTTTGTACGTTCTCCTGGTTACCGCGTGGGTTTACTCCGGGTGCTCCGGTTTCCTCCCACACTCCAAAGACGTACGGGTTTGTAGGTAAATTGGCTTGGTAAATGTAAAAATTGTCCCTAGTGTGTGTAGGATAGTGTTAATATGCGGGGATCGCTGGTTGGCATGGACCCGGTGGGCCGAAGGGCCTGTTTCCATGCGGTATCACTAAACTAAATTCAACTAAAGTAGATAAGCATGTCAGATACAGATACAGTGGCAAACTAAGACAGTATACAGAGTCGCCAGTTTGGCACCATTGTCACTGCTCACATGGTAAAAATGCACTGAAGTCATCTCCCTGATAATGAGTAGGCAAACTGGAAGATTGACTCACAATATGCTGGTGTAACTCAGTGGGTCAGGCAGAATCTCTGGAGAAAAGGACTAGGCGATGTTTCGGGTTGGAACCTGAAGGAGAGTCACCTATTCTTTTTCTCCTGAGATGCTGCCTGACCCCCTGAGTTATTCCAGCATTTTTTGTCTTATCTTCGATATAAACCAGCATCTGCAGATTTGAAGAGGTACTTTTTTTTCATTGAATTGATCAAAAGATACAGCTTGGAATTAAACCCATCGGCCCACAGAGTCCATGCTGACCATTGCACTAATTCTATGTTATCACATCCACTCCCAACACACTATGGGCAATTTACAGAGGCCAATTAATCTACAAACCCAATCATTAGTGCAATATTTTAATTAATTATTATTTTTTTTAATAGATATTAAATAAGAGAGAAAGAGAGAGAAAAAAAATACAAATGTCAAAAAAGAAAAAAAGAGTGGAATGAATTACTAATAATACGTCATTGGAGATAGATTCGTAAATTATAGTGTTAGTGCAATATTTTAGATGAAACCGGAGCAACCATAGGAAACCCCTGTGATCACAGAGAGAACGTTTAAACTCCACACAGACAGCATCCGAGGTCAGGATCGAACCTAAGTCTCTGTTACTGTGAGGCAGCAACTCTACCAGCTGCGCCACTGTGCCGCCCGTTCATTATTTGCTTCTGGCGTCTGCTCCAGACGCTGCATGCACATATCTCCCACACTGTGCAGGCCCAGTTAGATGGTGGCTCATCAGAGGAGGCAGTGCACATGTTCAATTGATGGGTCCAGACTTTGATTATGTTGCCGGCAGTGCATTGCAAGAAAGAAGTGAAGTTGAGTTCTACTCACCCAGATACCATTGTTGGAGGAGAAACACAAAGTGCTGGAGTAATTTGGCGTGTCAGGCATCATCTCCGGAGGAAAAGGGCTGGGTGACATTTCATATTGAGTCTGAAGAAGGGTCCTGACCTGAAACGTCACCCATTCTATGTTTGACCCATACAACCTTGTATGATTGAATGTTTAAGACAACTGTTGGCTTATGATGGCCACTGCAAAACAAAAACCTTTTTTGATAATCCTCCACGCCATTCAGTTAGTTTCATTTGCAATCAAGGTGATCTTTGTACGATGCCTCAGTGCCTTCAGTCCGGTCACTTCTGGAACTTGTATGTTGGGTATTAGCAGCTGAAATGATGTGGAATGTTAAATCAAGAGAATATTAATGACACCATTATGAGAGCCTCAGAGTTGAGTGCGGATGTGCACTGAACTGGCACGTTGAACTGATGGAGTCGGTCTCTCCCAGGTAAAGCCGTGCAGAACAGAATTGAAAGGAATGTTTCATTTCGTCCTCATTTTAGCAGCAATCATGCTGCTACCAAGTTTTTGGTGTTGATATAATGCAGCCGGCAGATGTTTATGCGGACGTACGTGAACGGCAACACAATGTGGTGGAGATCTGATTGAGAAAATCCCTAAAGGAAGAGTCAGGTCTGTGCCATTGTGCTCTAAAACAATAGGAACTTTAATGCAGGGCTCCAAGCTCATTTGGGAATCATAATAATATCCATAGGCTTTATTCAGTGCTCTATGGGCCAACGAGCTGAACGCTCTGGGCCTTAGGAAATTAACTTTTTTATCATTATCGTGATCATAGCCTTCATGTACCACAGGGATCCAGGCCGAGGCTCATTGGCCAAGTTTGACCTAGGATCCTAAAAGCCTGGACCCTGTAACATTGACTTCTCTAACTTCAAGTAACCCTTGCTTTCCCTCTCTCTCCATCCCTCCCCCTTCCCAGTTCTCCGACCAGTCTGACTGTCTCCGACTACATTTTATCTGTTTGATTTGTTGTTACCTTCTCCCAACTAACAACGATCTATTCTACAGTTTCCTTGATCTCCAGTCCCATTGTCCTGTTTGCACACCTTCATACTTCCTTATCTATGCATCTCCCGCTCCTCTGACATTGGTCTGAAGAACCGTCTCGACCCGAAACATCACCCATTCCTTCTCTCCAGAGATGCTGCCTGTCCCGCTGAGTTACTCCAGCATTGTGTGTGTCTATTCCCTGCTCTCCCTTATTGCTGACTTGAATTTTGTGAGTGCTTAGGAGGGATGGTTGCCTTGTTTAAGGATAAAACCAGACTCAAGACTGTAATATTTATGGGAAGCATGCAGATTAATGAAAACAAGAATAAATAGATGCTCCAAAAGCTCTTCCTCAGTCAACAGCATTAAGCGTTCAGTACATTAGCAGCTTTGGGTAAATCAGTGCATCCTCACATCCAAATCATTGACAGAGGGTGTGAACAAACTGGGGCCCCAGCACCATGCCTGACACTAGTCCACTAGTCATTGTCTCCCAACCTGAAAGTAGCTTGTTTCTTTCTACTACAACAAAAAAACAAACTGCTGAAGAACTCAGAAAGTCCTATTCCCAGTTATTTAACCCTCAATCATTATTACACTCAATTTTGTGCAACTTGTTTGATAATCTTTTATTTGGCATCTTATTGAAAGAATTCTGAAATTCCTAATAGCTGAGTCTCACGTTGCGAGTTGACACAAGAGGTACCCCGAGTTAAAACTCGCGGTAATAACGTATGATTAACGTACGGAAATCGTGGACGCAACTTAGAGACTCGTGGCGCTAACGGCAGGTACTCGTGAAACTTGTCAACTCTTGCAAAAAATCAAACATGTTTAAAAATTTCCACGAGTCAATTTTACTCTTGTGGTTAAGTATTGAAACATTTTAGCTCGTTGTAAGAACATAGTGGCCCGTGCGTTTACCTTAGTGTATCGTGAGTCTACCGTGGGAACTCTTTACCTCAGTGGGCAGGCAGCAGCAGATTGTCGCTCCCTTCAGTTTCCCAGCGACAATCACCTGCCATAACGCGAGAGAGATCATGCACTGTTGTAGGTCTCCTTTGCACGTCGGTGTTTCTGTTTTTCTCCACTCATTGTTGGCCCTTTCTGTCACCACCCCCACCTACACCCCTCTGCTTCCCGGCCATGTGTGTGACCCCTTCCCTCCCCTCTCCAGCTCCCCGCCCATTGCACTGGCGCGGGGGCTTTGCATTGTCTTCACGTCGGCGATGCCAGCAGGTCAGTGCCAGTCACCCCGGGGCAGTCGCTCCCTTCAGTTTCCCAGGGGGTCGGAGTTGGGAGGGAAAGGCAGGGGGGGGGGGGGGGGGGTGTGGCAGGGAGGTGGGGTTGTTTGCAGCAGGAGGGAGGGGGGGTTGCGGTGTTCCCAGTCTCAGCTCCTGCAGAGGGAGACGGGGCAACGGGACCCCGACCCCTAGGGCCCACCAGTACTCCAGCACGGCAAAATAGTCCAGAGCCTCAGCTCCCGTCCACCCCCCCCCCCCCCCACCCCCACCCCCCCCCGGTCCGGGACCCTCCCCCACAGCGGCTTTTGAGACTGGTGGGCAATCACTTCCAAAGTGTCTGCCCACACAGTCAGTACACCTCTCCTACACTTGTCTCCCGCACTAAGATCATCTCGCAGAGAATGATCCCAGCCTAACACAAGAGCCATGTCACCCCAGACAGATTCATGACGCTCCCCCCCCCCAAACCTCTCACCACCTCAACTCACGCCTGGGCACCAAAGCAGCCCAGGAGGTGAACCCTGAGCTCCGTCTCACAACAATCTGATGTGCATATCCGTCCACATTCAAAGATTTAATCTCCCGTCTCCCCGCAGTGTGTAGACATGGCAGTAAATTCAATTAAAACATATCAAACCTGTGTGTTTCAAACAAATCATAAGTATAATTGCTCTGGCACTGGATGGTGCACATTTTCCCTTTGTAGGTCACATCAATAGATGCGGCCGCGCTGAATTCTATCTTTAAAACAAAGCCACAGGATGGAGAGGTCTTCTTTAACACTGTTGCTCATTAAAACATAACACTGTTGCTTAATAAAACAAACCTTCAATCAGGATTGGCTCAAGAGTAACTCAGGAGACGAACTTGGAACATCGCAGAAATGACAAGTAAACGGCAAACTTGTCATACCCGTGGGAACTCGGTTAAACTCTTGATCATACACTTGCAATCTCGTACACAACCACGAGTCTTTCACTCGGGGAACCTCTTGTGTCAACTCGCAACGCGAGACTCAGCTTTAACAGAGCATCACTTGATTCACTTTTGTTGATTCTGCTAGTTGCACCCTCAGGAAACTCCAACAGATTTGGCAAACACAATTCCCTTCACATAACCCACGTTGATTTGGCACAGTCCTATTGCTATTTTCAAAGTGCCTTGTTGCCTCTTCTCTAACTATGGATTCCTGCATTTTTCCTACTCCTGAAGTCTGGCTAACTAAACATAGAACAGTACAGTCTTCCCTTTCCTTCTCTCCAGAGATGCTGCCGGTCCCGCTGAGCATTTCACTCCCACTCCAGCATTTTGTGTCTATCTTCATTGTAAATTAGCATCTGCAGTTCCTTCCAACACATAGAACAGTACAGAACAGGAACAGGTCCCTCAGCCAGTGATGTCTGTGCCGAACATGATGCCAGTTTAAACTGCACATGATCTACATACCACAATTCCCTGACTTGTTCATGTGCCTCTAACTTTGTCTGAAACATTGTTATTGTATTTGCTTCAACTACTTCCCCCAGTGGCATGTTCCTGACACCCACCATGCTCCTGTGTGAATAATTTCCTGTAAATTTGACATTTCTACAGCACAGGGAAAAAGACTGTGACTATCTACCATATCGATGCCTGTCATAAATTTATGTACTTCTATCAGGTCGTCATTATTTATGTAGTTCAGAGGGTATTTGGAGGCTGTAGTTTTTAATAACCTGGTGGTTGTAGGGAAGAATCTGCTCCTGAACCTGGATGTTTTCAGACTCTTCTACCCCCTTCCTCATTGCAGAGGTGAAATGAGAGTGGCCTATAGCAATGAGTGGGAGATGAAGTGGTTACAGAGGAGAAGATGGAGGATTATAGTATTTAAACATTTCTTTAATGTCTTTTGGTTTAACTATAAAACAATCTAATATGAATGCTATCTTTTATTTTGTAGGAAAACAAACTGGTGACATAAATGAAAGGATCTCTCTACAGGTTTGTAATATATTATTTGTAATTTGTAATATATTATTAGACCAGTGATCTACATTGTAAAGCAAAAGAAAAATTCAAAGTGCTGGAGTAGCTCAGTGGGTCAGGCAGCATTTTTGGAAGGCATGTATAAGTGATAATTTGGGTCGGAATCCTTCTTTAGATTGAAAAAAGTCTGAAGAAGAGTCTCAACCCGAAACACCACCTACCCATGGCTTCCTGCGATGCCGCCTGACCCTTTAAGTTACTCCAGCACTGTTTTGTTTTTTTGACCCAGCACCTGCAGTTCCTTGTCTATTTTTTGTACAACAGATGCGTAATGAAAATTGAGTTATGAAGAGCTCCAAAATGGTCACACATTGCTGCAGATTACAATGAAATGCTCACTTGAGTTTTATAAAAAAAAACAAATTACTAATGGCCACTAAAGTACAAAGTATTAGTAGAGAAGTGAATGGATATTCTAAACTATCTTGTTTCCTGTAAATATTTCTTCCTAATTGCTTGTCCTACCAGCTTTGAAGAAAATATTCAGGTTTATTTTAACAGGCAATCATGGGAAGGTAGCAGCAACTAACTAACTTCTGGAGGAACCCGGCAGGTCAAGCAGCATCAGTAGAGGTAACCAGTTGGTTGACATTTCAGGTTTAGATGCTGTGTTCAATCCTGATGCAGGGTCTCAATCTAAAACGTTGACCATTTATTTCAGAGATGTTGCTTCACTCATTCAATTCCTCCAGCAGTTGTTTTTTATTCCACTTCAGAATCCAGTTTCTGCAGTCTTAGCATCAGAAGATGGTAGTGAGGGAGGCTTTCAGTTCATGATAAGACCAATCCCTTTAATCTCACTCATCTTCTTTTTCCTGTTGCCCTATAATTTCATCAGCCTTCAAATATGAACTCTGTGGAAGGTTATTTTTGAATTGGCTACCATTATGCCTGTTGACCAACAATGGACAAATATTCATCAGCTGCCATCCCCACCAGAAAAAAGCAGCGTTGCATGGATAAACCTTGCAGTAAATTGGCATCAGCCCTTTCTTTGTGCCCAATTTTAGAAGAGTTAATGTCAATAGTTAATGGGGTATAAATTATCTCGTGAGTGAATTTCATGTTTCCTGGTGGTGCTCTCCTGGCACTTGTATTACAAGTGGTATTAATGGTATATTCATTTTGAACATTCGTACTTGGTGGGAATTTGGAACACATTGCTCTTAATGGCATCATTTCATTGCTGGAAGAACCAGCTGTTAGCGATGCTGCCGGCACTGCATGTTATTGAAGGGTTAGACACATTGCTCCATAAGTCATTGCGAAATCGTTTCAACGCATTACTGCATTACAACCTCTAAAGAAACTGACCCACACAGGGATCCCAGTCAGCACAGCCCCAGCTTGTTTCAGCAGCTTCACCTTCAAACTTCAGTTGCCAGATACATCAGAAGAAATCCTGCAGATACAATACTTCTTGGCGATCTATAATATGGTTCGGGGCCATTTATTTAAAAATAGAAAGTTATGGAAACACTCAGCAAGTCAGGCAGCATCAGTGGAGAGAGAAACAGTTAACATTTTCAATTATCAGTCTGAGCACAGAAACTGGCCCTTTGACCCAGCAAGTCCATCAATACCAAATCTACATTAATCCCATATTTTTAATTATTCCACTCCACTCCCCCACAAATTCTAACACTTGCCTACAATGCAGGGGGTAATTTAAAACAGCCAATGAACCAACCAACTTGGAGACACAGGAGAGTGCTGGAATCTTAAAAAGTGCTGGAGGAAGACCCAGGAAGGGAATGGCTGGGCGATGATTCAAGTTGGGACCCTTCTTCAGCCTGTCCATTCCCTCTCCTGTTTGCCTGACCTGCTGAATTCCTCCAGCACTTTGTGTTTTGCTCAATCCACCCACCTGCACATCTATGAGATAAGAGTGGAAGATGCAGCACTGTGAGGAGACCCATGCAGTCACAGCGAGTGCCTGGGTCTCCAACACAAATATTGCCTGAGGTCTGGATTGAGAAGGAGTTTCTTCCCAGAGGCAATTCGGACTGTAAATGCCTATCTCACCAGGGACTAACTCTACAGAACGTTTTTCCTTCCATTATTTATTATGTAAAAGAATATGTGTGTTATGATTGTGTTTATAATTTGTTTGGTTGTTTTGTTGTTTGTCTTTTGCACAAAAGTCCGCAGGCATTGCTACTTTCATTTCACTGCACATCTCGTATGTTTATGTGACAAATAAACTTGACTTGACTTGATTGACCCCAGTGAGAAATTGTGGCATTGTGTTGCTTTGCCACAGAACAAGTTTATTGCCCTGTTGAACCAGGTGAAAAGCAAGATGGAACAAGTGGAGAGACATCAAACCAAAAAAAATATGACAATTGTAGAAAATTGTGGTGCCTCAGAGAAAGCAACAGGAACGTTCACCATGGGGTCTTTACAGGAAGGCTGTCCTTCCACAAGATGGTGCTTGCTTGCAGATGTGTGACCTCTGGAAACCTTTACGGTCTCGCACAAGTGTCTCTACTCCCTGGAAATTCAAAGCCGGGATCACCCTCGTTCTCAGATAACTTGCAGCGAATTCTACATATAACATGGTAGAAGTTAAGAGAGACTCTACCAGTGGAGTGGGTGCCCTTTTATGTTCACACTTGGAAGCATTGCAGGACTCCCAAAAGTGCAGGTGTTCCTCAAAGGCGCTCCTACCCTTCCCAGCCTTTATCAGGCATCTGAACGGCCCCCTCCAAATTTTCCTTAAAAACCTGTACGTCTTTGGAGTGTGGGAGGAAAAGCGGAGAAAGTCCATGTAGTCACAGGGAGACCGTACAAACTCCATACAGACAGTACCTCGTGGACAGGATCGAACCTGGGTGCCTGGCGCTGTAAGGCAGCAACTCTACCGCTGGGCCTCTGGGTCGCCCTATATACTGTATAGTCTTGTCTTTGACTGGATAACATGCAAGCCAAAGCTTTTCACTGTACCTCGGTACATGTGACAATAATAAACTAAGCTAAAGTTCTCCACAGAAGTGCTCTTAACACAGGGGATCACTCCTTGAAGTGATCCTTTGGCCCAACTTGCCCACACTGCATCAACTGCCTCCTCCGGCAGCTCGTTCCGTACACCCACCACCGTTTTGTGTGAAAAAGCTATCCCTCAGGTTTCTATTAAATCTTTCCCCCCCCCCTCACCTTAAATCTATGTCCTCTGGTTCTTGATTTCCCCTACTCTGGGCAAGAGCCTTTGTGCGACTACCCAATCTATTCCTCTCATGATTTTGAACACCTCTATAAGGTCATCCCTCATCCTCCTGCACTCCAGGGAATGGAGTCCTAGCCTGCTCAACATCTCCCCATAGCTCAGGCCCTCAGGTCCTGGCAACATCCTCATTATTCTTCAATGCACCCTTTCCCGCTTGACAACAATGAGCAAGCTTTTGGGTGATCAGCGGAATTGAAATTCTGGGCTGCAGGTGCCTGTTCTTGTCACCAGCTGGAATGTTGCCACATCAAACCCAACCATAATACATGCCAGTTAACACGCTGATGTCTATTTTGAGAATTTCATCTAGACACATGCCATCCGTGTGCTTTTTAAAACTGTCAATAGCATTTAAAACATTGTTGCAAAGATTTTACATATATCGGGGCTTACAGTGGGGCAGTACACTGGTGGCAGAGCAGTAATTTACACATGGCTTTACATTGTTTGCCAGAGACCCCTGTTCGATCCCGACTACAGGTTGCTTTCTGTACGGAGTGGTTGCATGTGAGGTCCCTGTGCACCACTAGTCATCTACAGTTGCATGTTCTCCCTGTGACCACATTGGTTTTCTCTGGGTGCTTCGGTTTCCTCCCACATTCCAAAGACGTGCAGGTTTGTAGATTAATTGGCTTCTGTAAATTGTCCCTAATGTATTGGATCGAACTAGTGTATGGGTGATCGCTGGTGGGCACAGCCTCTGTGGGCCGAAGGGCCTGTTTCCATGGTGTATCTTTAAGCTAAACAAAAAAAAACTAACATTTTAAAATCAGCATATCATTAGCTCTGCCTAAATGTATTAGTATCAGCTTTATTGAGAATGGCAAAACGAGATTTCAAATGCTTCTCTAGACTATCTATTCCAATGGGACAAAGACCTCTGGGGGCATCTTCTGACTTGTGCGAATGGTTTGTGGATGCATTTCTGACTTGAGAGCTATTTTGCTTCTTAATAACTATAATTCCATCTGATAAGAAATCTTCCCTTTGTTTCATCCATTGCCCTCCTCCACCTTCTCTGCAATGCAGACCAATATTCTATGCTAACGCAGACTAACTTGTTTTGTCTCTTGAGACGCAAGAAATTGCAGATGTTGCAATCTTAAGCAAACTACGGAGTGCTGGAGGAACTCTGCAAGTCAAGCAGCATTTGTGAGGGTGGGGGTGGGGGAATGGTCGGGCAGCCTTTCAGAAGGGTCTACTCCTGCACCTATTTTCTATGTTTCTAAAAGGAGGAGTGAAGTGCAAAGCTGGAGTGTGGGGAAATGGTTGAAAGTGGGAGGGGGAGTGTTCAGTATCTGCAGTTCCTTGCAAAGATGCTATAGGATCTTTGGTTCCTTGTGTCTCCTGGGCATCCCATGCTTCCTGTATGACATTGTGTAAATGTTTTTGCTGTTGAGATTGGTTTGGTCCAACATATAAATGAAAGTGAAGTGCAGACCACTTCCTGTTCTGGGAGCTATTGTAGTGTTTAATATCACCACTTTAAAAAGTGCTAATTGTGTTGAGAATGATAGATCATTCACTGCGTGGGATTTTTTTTACGTAGATGCTCCCTTTATTACTGCACTTCATCACTATTAAAATGAGACTGGGAGTACTTTTCCCTTTTAAATAACCTTTCCATCATGTTAATGAACTGATTACGTTTTTATAGTGTGGCCTAAGTGTTAAGTGAAATTATTCAGTAAGAGTATCCAGCACAAAAATTAACTTGTTAGATTTGAGCACACAAGGAAATGAATTTCATTTTTCCTTGTGACTGAGAGGAAGTCCATTGGGTAAATGCAGATTCTGAGCAATAACATTTCCCCATTCATTTCCCTGTGCCTATTAACTCCTCCCTAACATGCCTATTAACTGCACACTAACATGCCTATTAACTGCACACTAACATGCCTATTAACTGCACATTAACATGCCTATTATCTGCACATTAACATGCCTATTATTAACTCCACACTAACATGCCTATTAACTGCACACTAACATGCCTATTAACTCCACACCAACATGCCTATTAACTGCACACTAACATGCCTATTAACTGCACATTAACATGCCTATTAGCTGCACATTAACATGCCTATTAACTCCACACTAACATGCCTATTAACTGCACACTAACATGCCTATTAACTGCACACTAACATGCCTATTAACTCCACACTAACATGCCTATTAACTGCACACTAACATGCCTATTAACTGCACATTAACATGCCTATTAACTGCACATTAACATGCCTATTAACTGCACACTAACATGCCTATTAACTGCACACTAACATGCCTATTAACTCCACGCTAACATGCCTATTAACTGCACATTAACATGCCTATTAACTCCACGCTAACATGCCTATTAACTCCACACTAACATGCCTATTAACTCCACACTAACATGCCTATTAACTGCACACTAACATGCCTATTAACTGCACACACTAACATGCCTATTAACTCCACACTAACATGCCTATTAACTCCACACTAACATGCCTATTAACTCCACACTAACATGCCTATTAACTGCACACTAACATGCCTATTAACTCCACACTAACATGCCTATTAACTGCACACTAACATGCCTATTAACTGCACACTAACATGCCTATTAACTGCACATTAACATGCCTATTAACTGCACATTAACATGCCTATTAACTCCACACTAACATACCTATTAACTGCACACTAACATGCCTATTAACTGCACACTAACATGCCTATTAGCTGCACCCTAACATACCTATTAACTCCACGCTAACATGCCTATTAACTCCACGCTAACATGCCTATTAACTGTACGCTAACGCTCTTCCTCCCACTGAGCCGTATTAGAAGTCATTTACATGGACAATTAACCAACCAACAGGCATGCCCTGGGATATGGGTGAAAACCAACGAGGGCGAGGAAAACCCATACCGTCACAGGGAGAACATCCACACTGAGTACAGAATCCCTGCATAGTCAGGATCAAACCCAGTTTGCCGGAATTGCAAGGCAACAGCACTATCCGCTGCACCACTGCGCTAACGTACCTTTAATACAATATATACTGAATTGGTAGATATGAATTGAATGCATCCATCAAGTGATAATAGAATTAGGCCACACAGCCCAACAGTCTACTCTGCCATTCAATCATGGCTGATTTATCTTTTCTTCTCCTGCCTTCACCCCATAACCACTGACACCCTTACTAATCAAGAATCTATCCATCTCTGCCTTAAAAATATCCATTGACTTGGCCTCCACATATTTCTGTGGCAATGAATTCCACAGATACACCACCCTCTGACTAAAGAAATTCATCCTCATCTCCTTTCTAAAGGTACATCCTTTTATTCTGAGGCTATGGACTCTAGTTCCAAACTCTCCCACTAGTGGAAACATCCTCTACACATCCACTCTATCCAGGCCTTTCACTATTCGGTAGTTTCAATGATGTCCCCGTCATCCTTCCAAACTCCAGTGAGTACATACATGTCCAGTGCCTTCGAATGCTCATGTTAACGCATGAAAAGATAATGTTTTACTTTGCGCATGGCCATGTGGAACTGAGTCTGTCCTCTGTATTCAGGCTCTTGTAGTTAAGTATTTAAAGACATTAAACTGATCTATGCGGATTAATATTAACCAGTGTTCATTATTCCTTATCACAGAGTAATTTTCACAATACAGAGGAGATGAGCAGTGAAGAGAAGCAAAGTCTTAATGAAGTTCTGGGTCTTGAGCCCTTGTTCATCAACTCTCATGGGAACCAAGTCAAAAGATATGGCTTCTTATCCAGTGGAACTGTTGGATTAGAGAACGTGAAAAGCAACACTATCACCAGAGAGGTGTCCAATGCCAGGAAGTCCAAAAGTGGCATTGTTGGCTTAGAAGATGGGTCAGACTTTGATGATCGGGAGGTTGATGAGATTATTATGTACAAGGAATCTCAGAAGAAAAATTCTCAGCATGGGGACTTGCGCCTGGACATAGAATCCACAAAAAGCGACCTGTGTGGATATATTGTGACAAAGCAAAAGTAAGTCTTGGAACTATTACCCGTTTAATAATAAAGTAAATTCTCATAGACACCACTCAGCAGTGATGCCCAATCACCTAGACTGGGTTTCCGGTGGATGGAACAGAGATGATTCTCAAGGGATAAATACAGAAACTGCCGGAAATACAGCAGATCACGCCATATCCACAGAGAGCCAAACATAATTAACACATTATAATGGCATAAGTGATAGGAACAGAATTAGGCCATTCGGCCCATCAAGTCTACTTCGCCATTCAATCATAGTTGATCTATCTCTCTCTCCTAACCCCATTCTCCTGCTTTCTCCCCATAACCCCTGACACCCGTACTAATCAAGAATCTATCGATCTCTGCCTTAAAAATATCCATTGAATTGGCCTCCACAACTTTCTGTAGCAATGAACTCCATAGATTCACCACCCTCTGATGAAATAAACTCCTCCTCAACTCCTTCCTAAAGGAATGTCCTTAAATTCTGAGGCTCTGACCTCCAGTCCTAGACTCTACCACTAGTGGAAACACCCTCTCCACATCCACTGTATCCAAACCTTTCACTATTCGCAAAGTTTCAATGAGGTGTCCCTTCTTCCTTCTAAACTCCAGCGAGTACAAGCCCAGTGCCGTCAAACGCTCATCGTATGTTAACCCAGTCATTCCTGGCATCATTCTTGTTAACCTCCTCTGGACCCTCTCCAGAGCCAACACATCCTTCCTCAGATATGGTGCCCAAAATTGCTCACATTACTCCAAACCAACACCTTGTAGAGCCTCAGCATTACATCCCCATTTCTGTATTCAAGCCGATTCGACTTGAAATTAACTTTTTGTGCACCAGCACTCTGAAATCCCTTTGCATCTCTGATTTCTGGGTTATTGATTTTAAGTCAATGGCTTTCATAAATACCTTGGTAATCCTCCTCCCACAGTTGGAGTACAGTCTATAAAGATATTAGAAAAAGTGTTCAAATGATTAATGAGAATTATATCTCGTAGATATAATAATAAGAAAAGATAGATGGCTGCTAATTCCTCTGCTCTGAGCCTCTGTCTCTGAAGACCAAGAAATGAGTCACACTGGCGATTTGTAAATTTAAGAGCTTTTTTTGAATTAAGTGTTTCTTCATTTGAATCTGGACATCATCTGTTGGTAGATACAAAATGCTGGAGTAACTTAAGTCTGAAGAATGGTCTCGACCCGAAACGTCACCCTTCTCTCCAGTGATGCTGCCTGTCTGGCTGAGTTCCTCCAGCATTTTGTGTCCATCTTCGATTTAAACCAGCATCTGCAGCTCTTTCCTACACATAATTTGCTGGTGTTGATATGAGTAGAAATGAGGAAAAGATGTCAGTAAGGACCTAAGGGCAACCTAGAACAAGATCAGCATTATCCAGAGAAAGAACTATTTTGAGGCTATTTTATAGTATTAATTCATCCTGTCCTTGGGCACTGTTCATCAGGATATCACCGATCTTCAGTGTCTGTTCCTCATACAGAGGTGAGACAGCAACAAATCAGCAAATTCTGATCGATGCTGAAAGAAAAGATCATTAAGGACTGTACCCCAAAACTGGGGAAATGTGAATGGTTCTGGTCCATGACATTTTCACAAAGTGATGCCTTGACAAAGAATATAATAATTAGCAAATAATGACCAGTCTAAAAAAAAAAATCCAAATTTTAGATATGATGTGCAAGATTGCTTCGCACTAGTTAGGAGTGAACTTGCATCGAATTCCATTGTTCCTTCACTGCTCTCTTTGCTGCTGGAACCCATGTATCCAGCGACAAGCAAGAGACATGGAACAATTAATCTACTGCAAAGATAAGAGTAGGATATCCCACACTCCCTGACAGAATAGTTTAGTTTTTAAAAACTTCCTAAATAATACACATTCTTAATGATCTCTTAATTTTCTCATTATCATTTGGGCATAACATTGTAGGGTTGCCAGGGACCTGGGTTCGATCCTAACTAAGGGTGCTGTCTTTACGGAGTTTGTACGTTCTCCCCGTGACCTGCGTGGGTTTTCTCCGGGAGCACTGGTTTCCTCCCACACTCCAAAGACGTACAGGTTTGTAGGTTAATTGGGTTGGTAAAATTGTAAATTGTCCCGAGTGTGTGCAGAGGATAGTGTTAGTGTACTGGGATCGCAGGTCGGCTCGAACTACGTAGGTCGAAGGGCCTGTTTCCGCACTGTATCTCTAATCTTTAAACTGTAAATCAATTTTAGTTGACCCGAGATACTTGTAAAAAGAGCTGGATGGAAAATTGAAACACTTAAATAAGTTTGAGCAGCAACATTTAACCAAAGCTTTATTTATAAAATGGGTGTGTTTTAATTGGCCTATATCCCACAGTTGAAATTAAAACATTATGATAAGTTTAACTATTTTCTATGTGTTCATAGACAAAGACTGTGTAAGATGCATTTTATGTTAGTTCCATCTGCAGCTAATTGCATTTATGATTGGTGAGGAATTTGGGTTATTCACCGTGCCCTAAGCAGCACCTGATCCCAATTCCCTTGCCATTATCCTTGCAGTTTGACAAGGATATAATGTGTTGCTCCCAAAAGGTCAAAGGTGAGGGCTCAGTGGGGATCTTTAGCTCAGCAGCTATTAATGAACTCTTATTGTTGGCATTGTATTTTCCTCACCCCCCTCCTTTCTCCCTACAGCCCCCTGAGTGTAGAGAAAGGCCTGGAATTGATGGAAGATTTGGCTCGTCTTCTGAAACTGCAGATGAATGTCTTCAGCGACGTCAAGTATGTCCAATGTTTTACTTTTTACATTGTCGGGAGTTATTTGTGTACAAATTATGTTTCTTTTCGACATTGAACACATACCAAGTATGTGGAGACAAACATCAAGAACATGTTTGTTTGGTTTGTGGACTTTTGTCTATCTACTGTCCTGGTAATGAGGGACATTTCCCATTCAGTCCTGCTCAGTCTCTGATGCTGTTGCCAAATAGAAATTGGGTTAAGGTGCTTCTGACATAATTCAGAGTGTTTGTCCATCGGTTATGGACCAGATTCCCCTAATAATTCCCTAACAAGCTAAACACCTTAGCTCGCCCTGTTTAAACTTCCACATGATTCCCAGCTTCCTGGTTCTGGAATTGTGCCCAATATTTGCTCTGAAGCCCTCCATCCTCCACGCAGGGGTTATAGCTGTTCACTTTGCCATCATGGTCATGTTCTTTGTGCCAGTATTCACCAATGTATGCTTTATCTTCAAATGGCATCAATATCAAAGTTGTCCAGATCGCACTGAATATTTAATACCACACTCACACTATGAAGGTCAATGCAGATCTGTGTTAAAAACTGTTTTGGTAATGGCTCCAATATTTAAATAATGCATGCATGTTTTGACAGGTATCTGTCCAAGCAGCAACCCTCAGGCAACTGTGGCACCTTCTAGTTGGAGTAACATCCATTTGAAAATCTCTCCCATTTCTATCTCTAAGCCCCCCCCCCCCCCCCCCCCCCCCCCTCAATGCACCCATAAGACATAGAAGCAGAAATAGGTCACTTGGCCAATCAAGTCTGTTCCACCTTTCGATCTATTTTTCTATCTCAACCTCATTCTCCTGCTTTCTCCCCGTAACATTTGATGCCCTTAGCGTAGGAGGTCTTTGTAACTCTCCTTCATGCTCGAGGGTAGTCCCCGTGTACTCAAGGCCTCAGCTAGGTCGTGGCGTCTTTTTCACTGTTGAAAAATGCCCGCGATTAAAAAAAATGTCGCCATGGAAAAAATCGATACTTTTTTTACTCGTAGGTTTAGTCCTAGTAGGTCATATTAGGCCGGCATGTTAGTCGTAGGTAATCGAGGATAGTCGAAGTAGTCATAGATAGTCTTCATCATCATCAAAGGGAGGTCGAAGGAGATCGAAGCAGGTTGTCTTCACTCTCCACTATTCGGTGTCCAATTTTCCCGAAGTTAGTCGTAGCTAGTCGTAGATGGTCTTCAACATAGTCGAAGGAGATCGAAGGAGGTCTTCTACACGATCGAAGGAGGTCTTCAACATTTCATTTTTCCAAACTCTTCTATACTCGCCAATTAGGTCGTCCAAGTGGGACAGGCCCTTTACTAAACACGAACCTATCAATCTCCACTTTCAAAATACCTAATGACTCGGCATCCACAGATTCATTACACTCTGGCTAAAGAAATTCCTCCTCCTCGGCTCTCATTGTCTGCCTCCCATTACTTCCAATAGGAAAAGACAGCGGAAGATGTTTAAAGCAAGTTACTCCAGATTTCCAACAGTGCCGAATATCAGTTTTCAAAGTTCTGCTCATCAGTTATATTTCAATCAGTCCGCATTTTTTATATGCAGGTTATCCCAAACTTTGCTTTCCACACCCTCTGTAATGTTTTAATTACTGCTAATGTTAAAGTAGTCAGCAGAGTGTTTCCATAACTGTAACTCCTGCACGATTAAAATGAAATTTGCTCATTCGGCATTCATAGCTTTCAACAATTAATCTATCCACGCTCCTGACTATTACTGCCAAGAACATCTGCTTGAGCATAGAGTTACAAGTCTCCTTGTGTAGTCACTTGGCACTCCACTTAGTGATTCCACAGCTGTCAGAAGATGTTAGGAGTACTTCAGTCTGAAGTGTCGTAAATAGTGTTTATGCATTTTTGAGTGGAAGGCGTTCTAAACACACAAATATTTAAATATTTTTTATTTCATTGAGATCAAATGGATCAGATGCATAGCAATGTGTAGTCTCTTTAAAACTTGCTATGCTCCAGAAAATGACCATGGACTAAGATGGGGGTGGGGGGGGGGGAAGCACCAGGGTAAAATGACTGAGACAAGAGGATCAATTAATGGTATTTAGACAACATCAATAAGATTGTATGTTTAAAGGAATACAAGAGGTATAATACTTTTTGGATTTAATTGTTGATCAATGGTGGTTTTGTTGCGTTACAGTGGAAGGTGGATGCCATAATGCCCCTGTCCCACTTAGGAAACCTGAACGGAAACCTCTGGAGACTTTGCGCCCCACCCAAGGTTTCCGTGCGGTTCCCAGAGGTTGCAGGTGGTTGCCGGAGGTTGCAGGTAGTGGGAAGCAGGTAGGGAAACTGACAAAAACCTCCGGGAACTGCACGGAAACCTTGGGTGGGGCGCAAAGTCTCCAGAGGTTTCCGTTCAGGTTTCCTAAGTGGGACAGGGGCATAAATACTTGTCCATAGGCATATCTAATGTGATCATTTTTTTTTACTACACTTTTTCTGATAGATTATCAGGTGAGCAATCCATTATATTGCTCATCTGATACAGTCACAGATACCAAAGATAATTTGAAAAGGTTGGCATGTGCTATTTAGAGAGATTATTTAGCCATAGAACTGCATTTTTAGCAGAATCAAATCAGAATACTGCTTTTTTTCTCTCCCTCTTTTTGGGAGACCGACTCACCGCCCAACTTGGTCATGGGGAAGAAACTCCATTTCGTCAGGATCTGATTTAGGATTGAACTTGGATGTCTTGCATTATCAGCTGTGTTCTCGTTGACTTGAAATATTAACTCAGTTTCTCTCTCCATAAAATCTTTAATTCAATTGAATGCACAGGTTTGATAAAATTAGACAATAAAGTGTTGGAGCAACTCAGCGGGTCAGACAGTAACTCTGGCGAACATGGATAGGTTTTAGACGTTTTAGGTCAGGATCCATCTGAAGAAGGGTCCCAACCCAAAATGTCACCTGGTCAGACTGTAGATAGAGTCATAGATTAATACAGTGTGGAAACAGGCCCTTCGGCCCATCTCACCCACACTGGCCAACAATGTCCAAGCTACTGTCCCAATGTCCCACTTGCTTGCGCTTGGTCCACAACCCTCCAAACCTGTCCTATCCATGTACCTGTCCAACTGTTTCTGAACCAGCCTCAACTACCTCCTCTGGCAGCTTGTTCCATACTCCCACCACCATCTGTATGAAAAAGTTACCTCTCGGATTCCTATTAAATCTTTTCCTCTTCACCTTGAGCTTACGTCTTCTGGTCCTCGATTCCCCTACTCTGGGTAAAAGACTCTGTGTATCTACCCAATCTATTTCTCTCAAGATTTTGTATACCTCTCAAAGATCTCCCCTCATCCTCCTATGCTTCATGGAATAGAGACCCAGCCTACTCAACCTCTCCCTATAGTCACACCTTCTAGTCCTGGCAACATCCTCATAAATCTTTTCTGAACCCTTTCAAGCTTGACAATATCTTTCCTATAACATGGTGCCCAGAATTAAACACGTTATTCTAAATGCGGTCTCACCAACGTCTTATACAACTGCAACATGACCTCCCAACTTCTATACGCAATACTCTGACTAATGAAGGCCAAACCTATCCACGTTCTCCAGGGATACTGCCCGACTTGCTAAGTAACTTCAGCACTTTATTTTGTAAATTGGTATCTGCAGGTCCTTTATTTTTCCATCAAATAAAATGTGTTTTAATTCTTCGGAGAAGACTGACCTTGGTGAGGTTATTCCTGCATTTGGTGTACATGGGTTTGAAACTATGGCATTTGGAAGAATGTAAGATGAAAGCCTATTTCACCATTCAATAAGATCATGTCTGATCATTGGCCTTCACTCCATTTTCCAGCCTGATTGTCAGAAATGCTGGAAATACTCAGCTAGTCAGGTAGTAGCTGTGGAGAGATGATGAATTGACTTTTCCATTTAATTACATTTCAAATCAAAACCCACCACCATAATGCATCAAACAAATGTTCTTCAAAATCAAATATACTATTAAAAACAATTTCCCTGGTGACTATGCGCTGTACACGGGCGCCCTGGGGTCCGGTTGCATTCCACCCCCCCCCCCCCCCCCCCCCCCCCCCCCCCCCCCCACCCCCCACCAGGTTGCCCGTGTACAGCGCATAGTCCCTCTCTAAAACCATCCGGGCGTGAATGTGACCCTGAAACAGGGGCAGGCAGTGACTCGCGGATGGCCACCTTGGCCAGGCCCAGAAGCAACCCAACCAGGACATCTTCAGCCCAATACTTGAAGCCCCATGACCTGCTGTGCAACTGACCTACTGCTGAATGGAGAGATTGTTGAGCAGCTCTTGTCTTGCCCAATGCAGACACAATAAAGAATCTCCTTGAGCATTGTAAAATTTCCATGATTTCTCCGATCCGATACAAACGTCCGTCCTCCAACAATATTTCCAAACACCTGCTGAGGTCAATAAGGTGCAATGATGCAGAGAGTGTGTAGAGAAAAGAACTGAAAGGCGTGTAGTAAAACTGTCACTGTTGATAGACGTGTCTTGGCAAGGAGCACTTAATTACAGCAAGTACATTTTAGCTGGAGGGACGAGCTTATATTGACATTTTCTCTCTTGCCTCTCCTTTCAAATCAATCACGGGCTACACAACGTTGAGATTTTGTACTTGACCTTTCACTGTAACACAAATGTTGTTCCACTCTGGCTACAAGGTCTGTTTGATGCGACATTTACATGGAAACCGACCAACCAAAGTCAAGCTTCATGTATCAGCTGTGGCTCAGTTGTGATGCACTTGCCTTTGAGTCAGAAGACCATGAGTTCAAGTCACATTCCAAAGATCTAAGCAAAAAACAATCCAAATAGACATTGCAGGATATCCTCCATACATCAGTGCAATGTTAGAGCTGCCGTGTTTAAGATGTAAACTGAAGCAACGTCAGCTTTCTCGAAAAACTTAAACAAAAAAGCATCTACATTTCACATGAGTAAGCAAACCATCCCTAAAGTCATAAGGAGAGGTTGGGCAAACACAGATTGTTTTCTCTGGAACACCAGAGTTTGAGGGGAAACTTGATAAAGTTTATGAAATTGAGCGGCATGGATGGAGTAGACATTCAGATCTTTTTTTCCCCAGTATAGGAATGTCAAAGACTAAAGGGCATAACTTTAAGGTGAGTGAACCAAAGTTTAAAAGAGATGTATGGGGCAAGTTTTTTTTTACACTGAGTGGTGGCTGCCTGGAATGTGCTGCCAGGGGTGGTGGTGGAGGCACATGTGATCGAGGCATTCAAGAGTCCTTTGAATAGGCACATGGATATTGTTTATGTGCAGGCAGCGGAGTTTAGTTTTACTGATATTAGACTAAGTGGGACCCGTTGGGTCCCAGCATCACAAGGGAGGGCTGGTCCCCCAACGCAATATTCCAGCTCTCCACCAATTCCAATATTGGTGGCCAGTGGGGGGGGGGGATTTCTGGAGTGCTAGTATGGGTGTTGTGGGCTGAAGGGACTGGTTTCCAGAGAGCTAGTATGGACATTGTGGGCCAAATGGATTCTTTGGCAAGCGGCTCAGTCACTCAAGCCTGTTGTGCTTGCAGCTCACTCACTCAAGCCTGTTGTGCTGGCAGCTCACTCACTCATGGCTGGTGGGCTTGCAGTTGACTCATGGCTATTCCTTGAAATTCCATTTCAAGCAGAGTGCAAGGCCACCAAATTCAAGTGCAGTTTCATACCATTTTAAGCAGGGTGCAAAGCCACTAAAGGCAGCGAGTCGTGACCTTTCCCTCCTCCGTCTTGCAAAGACTGAGCCACGCCCACACTTCTGGGTTTTATAGTCCCTTCCCCTCTCCCACCAGAAGGGGCGTGGCCTTCATGGCGTGATTGACATGGGAGAGAATATCAACATTTTTTAAACACTAATAACGCTTTTATTTTTCATTGATGGGAAAAATCCTCGGCACCTGATGAGCGGATGGGGACTCTGAGTAAGATGGCCAAAAATCACAGCTGTACGTGGTAGCGTTTTTTCTAAAATCAACATAAAGCACAAACAGGAAGTGGCCAAGATTAGACTTTTAATTATATAGAAGGCAAGGCAACTTTAATTAGGCAAGGCAATTTTAATTGGGCAAGCAACTTTAATCAGCCAAAACAACTTTAATTAGGCAAGGCAACTTTAGCATTTTAGCAGCTTTAGCATTTCCAAACCAAAGGCAAGGCAGCTTTAGCATTTCCAAACCAAAGGCAACACAGCTTTAGCATTTCCAAACCAAAGGCAACACGGCTTTAGCATTTCCAAACCAAGGGAACACAGCTTTAGAATTTCCAAAACAAAGACAACACAGCTTTAGCATTTCCAAACTATATTTTCAAACCACATTAAGGGCACTGACAGATCAGTAAAACCACACACAATTCAGTAGACATGTGTTCAGTGTCATTCACAGCTCAGACTAAGAGACATGACCCTCTCGTTTCCCCCATCCTGCAGAGACTGACTGAGGCACTCAACACTTCCGGGTTTTATAGTTCCTCCGGAAGGGGCGTGGCCTTCAGGAGAGAGAATCTCAACATTTTTTAAACACTAATAACTTTTATTTTTCATCGATGGGGAAAATCCTCTTGACCTGCGCAGCGGAGGGGGACTCTGAGTAAGATGGCCAAA